>NC_136796.1:9274547-9314547 GCF_951216825.1 Electrona antarctica
GAAGAACTCGAAACTGGAATGGGAAAGTTGAAACCCGGAAAAGCAGCAGGGATTGATGACATACTGGCAGACATTATACAGCACCTGGGACCTAACGCAAAGACCTGGCTCGTGGGGATGCTGAACACAAAACCATCCCTTCTGTCTGGAGAAAGGCCAAAGTGGTTACAAGCCACAAACCTGGCAAAGACCCATCATCCCCAAAGAGCTACCGACCCATTTCCCTCCTCTGCATCACCTACAAGCTCTATGAGAGGCTGCTACTCCAACGCCTCATGCCACTCAGACACCAAGCTGACTAAAGACCAAGCTGGTTTCCGTCACGGCCGCTCCTGTGCTGGACAGAGCTCAACCTCACCCAACACATTGAGGATGGGTTTGAGGGAAAACAAATAACTGGAGCAGCATTCAGAGATCTCTCTGCTGCCTATGACACTGTCCAACACAGCACAATGGTCAGGAAAAGCCTCCTCAACAACAGGCGCTTCTATGTCCAGTTAAATGACCAGAGGAATAAATGGAAAGCCCAAAAGAACGGCCTCCCACAAGGTAGCGTGCTCGCCCCCCTCCTTTTTAATATCTACACAAACGACCAGCCACTACCCACAGAATGCCAGCGTTTCATCTACGCCGACGACCTCTGCATTACTACCCAACAAGCAGACTTCCAGAAGATTGAATCTGTCCTTGAAAGTGCCCTCCAAGAAATGTCAAGCTACTACAATACAACCACCTGAAACCCAACCCATCAAAAACCCAACTATGCAGCTTCCACCTGAGGAACCGAGACGCGAAAAAAGAACTGAGCATCACTTGGGATGGTCACAAACTCTCCAGCCATACCCACCCCAATGAACCCATGTAACTTGGAGTTACACTGGACAGCACACAGCACACTCTCCTTCAAAAAACACCTGGAGAACACAAAAGCCAAGGTCAACACCCACACCCGTGAAATAAATGTTTACACACCTCATTCAAGTTGCAGGCAGGCAGGCAGGCAGGCAGGCAGGACGATACAGGCAAACACGCAGGCAAGCAAGCAAGCAGGTCGAGGCAGGCACGTAGGTAGGCCGGCCGAGGCAGGCAGCCAGGCAGGGGCAGGCACGCAAGCAGGCAGAGGCGAGGCAAGCATGCAGGCAGCTGAGGCATGAGGCAAGCAGTCAGGCAAGCCCACAGGCAAGAACGCAGGCAGGCAAGCACGCAGTCAGGCAAGCCAGTTTCAGACAGGCAGGACAGACAGTTTGTGGCAGACCGAGGCAAGCAGGCAAGGCGCAGTTAAGCAACAAAGTGCAGGCAGGGGGACTATCCGGCCTAAGGCTGCACTGCAAGGGTTGGATCCTGGCTTGCTGCAAATGCTGGTCTGGGCTGGCTGACTGTTGGCTGCACAGGTTGTCTGGGCATGCTGAGTCTGGGCTTGTAAAGATTTTTGCTTCACTGGCTTGCTGGGCTCGCATTCTGAGCTGGCTGGCTTGCCAGGCCGGCTATTTCTGTTGCTGCAAGGCAGGGCGGGGCAGACCGGGCCAGGCAGACAGAGAGCCAGGCCGCGAGAGAGGCCTGGCTGAGCTGACTGAGCAAGGCTGGCTGCAATGGCTGACTGCAAGGGCTGATGTGCGCTGGCTTGGCAGCCTGACCTTCTACACTGGCTGACTGGCGGGGCTGGCTGGCTGCGTTGGCTGACTGAGCGGGCTTGCTGGCTAGAGCCTTCCAACGGCGTCTACCTTGATCTCCGTCCTAAGAAAGAAAGACAGAAAAAGAAACACACATAAATTCAGAACGACTTAAACCCTCTATATTTAATAAAACAATTCTGGACAGGAATCCTGTATTGCAGGGGTGCCCAAAAGGTACATTGTGAT
This sequence comes from Electrona antarctica, assembly GCF_951216825.1. Taxonomy (NCBI): domain Eukaryota; kingdom Metazoa; phylum Chordata; class Actinopteri; order Myctophiformes; family Myctophidae; genus Electrona; species Electrona antarctica. The sequence continues at coordinate 9,276,407 of NC_136796.1, forward strand.
CTACCAGCAGATCACAAAGGCTGTGCAGGTAGACCACATGGCATGCCCCTGTATATAATCTATCACTTGAATTAAGGTGACTTGATTGATTGACATAAAAGGCCTGTCAGCTCAAATATTGCACACAAACGTTAGTAGCATTACAAAGTGACAGTATTAATTGCTATAGTGTGTGTTCAGTAACAGTGTTAAATAGCTCTATATTGTGGCAGTAATCATTGCTATAGAGTGTGTGTTCAGTAACAGTGTTAAATAACTATATTGATATATTGTGACAGTAATCATTGCTATATAGAGCATGTGTTCATTGTTCAGTAACAGGAATATCCCTGTCTCTCCAGCTCTTTAATAAATAGAAAAGGGTTAAAAAAAATCAGGGGCAAGTAGCTATTTATGAGCTTAATGTTCCAGTTCTAATTTTGTCTGTTACATTACAATTCCACTTGTTTAATCTGTATCCTGACTGTGTTCCTGATTGGATAAAATTGCTATTCCAGTTTCAGAAAATGCTTTTTCTGTTTAACAAAAAGCTGGAGAGACCGGTGTGACATTTTAACTTGTTTCCATGTTTAGTGGATTCCCGACTGGTTTTGCGCGTTCATGAGCCGTCTTTCACAGATGTTGTTTCAGGAAGGGGCGGAGCTATCTTCTCCTATTCTTTTAAATAAAGATCATTAAATACCCATCCGATTGTTTGTGGAATCTCACTTGTATGAAACAGTGACAACATGCACTTATAAAACAGTTAGAATGATGAAAATAAAAAAATAAATGAAAATATCAGTGTGGGAAGTGGGATTCGAACCGTCTTTGCAATGAACCAAAAGAATCGGGGGAGCTGTGCTCTACCCATCACGCTACGATAAGCTGACAACTACTGTAGGACACGATCTATTTTTATAAGTGCACGTTGTCACTGTTTCATACAAGTGAGATTCCACAAACAATCGGATGGGTATTTAATGATCTTTATTTAGAAGAATAGGAGAAGATAGCTCCGCCCCTTCCTGAAACAACATCTGTGAAAGACGGCTCATGAACGCGCAAAACCAGTCGGGAATCCACTAAACATGGAAACAAGTTAAAATGTCACACCGGGAGACCTCTGTTACCGAACAAACACTATAGCAATGATTACTGTCACAATATAGAGCTATTTAATGCTGTTACTGAACACACACTCTATAGCAATGATTACTGTCACACTAGAGCTATTTGACACTGTTACTGAACACTCTATAGTAATGATTACTGTCACAATACAGAGCAATTTAATTTATCATCATATCATATTTATTTATTTCATTTCAGTTATGGTTTTACATGATCATATTAATTTTTACTTTGTACTTATTATTTGTTTTACATATTCCATACAGAAAAGAAAACGAGCAGGAAGAAGATAAATCTTATTTATACCTGACCCATTTAGGTAACCAAATGGACCCCAATAGTAGATCTTTACACTCTCAATAGTTTAATTGTTGTTAAGCGACTGCTTAATTTCCAAAAAAAACTACACAATTAGAGAATGTAGAAGAAATGCTGCTTTTATTTGTTCCCTGCTGATGATGTTCACATATATTTCTTTAGTGGAGTGGTCGTGGCTCAAATGCTGAATAAATAATGGTCCTCGACTAGATGTGAAAAAATGTCATTTGTTTGGTTGGTAAATAGGTATAAGACTCTACTGCCTCGACTGGGACGAGACGCCGGGCCCCGGTGTTAACAAAACGCCGGACTCTAACCACTACAGCGCCACAATGCATCTTAACAGTAAAACATAACATAAATAACATATCAAGAAACGTGCTGTTGGTGACTATATATTACTGTAGCCGAATGGGTAGTGTCGCCGCTTCATTAATATGAGTGCTCGGGTTCGATTCCCGCCAATTTCAAAGAATGTTTGTTTCCTTCCCGCCAATTTCACAGAATGTTTGTACTTTTACCAACCAAACAATACTCTTTTCACATCTAGTCGATTATGTATTCAGCATTTGAGCCACGGACCACCATATGATGACATTTAGCCTCTCACTCAGACCCATTTGAGCCACTGACCACCATTGTGAGAGTCTATCATAAAATGGTGTTCGTGGCTCAAATGCTGAATAAATAACGGTCCTCGACTAGATGTGAAAAAATGTCATTTGGTTGGTAAATAGGTATAAGACTCTACTGCCTCGACTGGGACGAGACGCCGGGCCCCGGTGTTAACAAAACGCCGGACTCTAACCACTACAACGCCACAATGCATCATAGCAGTAAAACATAACATAAATAACATATCAAGAGATGCGCTGATAGTGATTATACATTACTGTAGCCGAATGGGTAGTGTCGCCGCTTCATTAATATGAGTGCTCGGGTTCGATTCCCCCCAGTTACAACGACTCTTTGTTGCTTCCCGCCAATTCCACAGAATGTTTGTCCAAAGAAATAGTACTCTTTTCACATCTAGTCGATTATTTATTCAGCATTTGGCCCGTGGCTCAAATACTGAATAAATAATAGAACTCGACTAGATGTAAACACAAATATGTTAATTTGGTAAGAAAATCTCAGTCCTCGACGGGGGCGGGAACCCGAGCACTGTTGTTTACAAATCGGCGACAGTAACCATTCGGCTAGCACTCGGTTGTACAGAGCAGTAGCGATATATTATATATAAACATCATAACATGAACAAACAAAAACAACAACAGCCTTAAGTATTAAATAACATTGAATTATTTACCTGCAGACGGACACGATGTGGTTACGTGGCACTCTCCAACAAACTGACCGACCAACCCGCCTCAGCGCGTCTGCGCCGTATTTGAGGGGGGCGTCACTTCCTTCCGGTGTGAGGCCACGCCCGCGAATTTTTCCCGCGAAGTTTTCCCGCGAGTTTCTTGAAGTCATTTTGTAGTCCTCCTACGTTACATCCGGGTCCCGTCCGCTTCTCATTGTATATACTAAATAGCTACATATGATCGCGTGAATCTTTTTTTTTTTTTACAATAACGTTATTTTTCAGAAAGGAAGCCATTGAGGGTTAAAATGTGTCTTAATGCTTCCAACTCGAATAGAATTATTAATGTAACTGTAAAGAAAATAGATTACGTGAAAGCTTCCTCGAGTAGAACCCGGAAGTGGCTCTGGAAGAGCGGCTGACGTCACGGCTTAAATACACAATACAGACCTTGATCGCCAACCTCCTGACGTCCTCAGTGGTCTAGTGGGCTAGTCATCCGATCTAGAGTCCTAACTTCATAACTTTTCCTGTTCGAACCGCGTTGGTAATTTTCCATTTTCCATTTTGTGAGGTTACGGTAAAGGTAAAGCACTTTCTAGCACTTTGAGATTCTGACGAATATAAAGTGCGTTATAAATAAAATCCATTATTATTATTATTAAAGGCACACCGGCCACGTTTTTCGGAAAACGATGGAGATAGGGCTAGTTTGACAATGACAGCAATTGTGCTACGGACGGACCCTCATTTAGTGGCATTTCTATCTCTGGGACCCCCAGCAACTGACAGGTAGGTAGGCTACTGGGGGTCCCCGGACCCCAGCAACACTGCAGGGGTTCCCCGGACCACCCAGTCTGAGACTCACTGAGCTATTGTAGGCTATAGGCCTATTGTTTGTTATTATAGGTCAGTCCGTAAACACTGAAGTTGGTGAAAGTAAGGACAGCACTCAATCCATTGATTCACAATAATACCAGAATGCACGATTAAACCTTTAGCATTACACTGCAACCACACTGTGGTTACGTTTTTATTCACAATGCAAAGTTATTGTACTCCTAATATATCATGGTGTAGTCAGCACAGTAGATTCACATTTCAATCGTTAAAATTGTGCAAAACTCTGTTCAATGAATTGCCTCTTCTGCTACATTAAACATTACTAAACATTAAACGTTACTTATAGCCTACCTGTTATTGAGACTTCTATAGAGCATGTTGACATGGATAGCTTGGTTAGTAGCATCTCTAATTAATGCAGTTTGATGATTGATTGATTGATTAAATTAATATCCTATTTTATTAGACAAAAATGCAAGTAAAGGCATGGTGTTGCAGAGCAAAAAAAAGCACTGGTAGTAGTACTATCCAAGCTTCTGCTGGATATAGGGTTCGAAGTGACCTGCTGACTGCCTCACCTTAGTCCTGTTGTATGTTTACATTCAATATGAAATGCACTATTTCACTAGCAAAGACAGTGTTCAGATTACCACACCTGAAACCCACTTTTAATATATTGTCTATCATACAGTAATACAACATAATTTGTGTGAAAATGTTAATTGTCATATCAATATTTACAGCACCCAGACAGCTCTGTAATTACACCCTTTACACACACAAAAGAAATATAACATAACAGCTCAACAGTAAAACAGTCAACATACAGTTTAAGTGTACACTTGAGTTTTGGTGTTAAGAGTCATGACTGTACTTTTCAAGGTGTATAGCTTGCTGTCTTTTTTTTTTTTTTTGATACTTTATTTGGTATTTTCAATAGTTGTTTAACCCACCTGAGGACGATTCTACAAATGTCTTCTAAATCATGACAGTTTTCTGAAAAACCTATGTCAGTGGTGCTCAACCTTTTTCATGTCAAAAATGGCATACTATAGTATGTCAAATTGTATGTGTTTTGCACAAATAAATGTCAAATAAACCACCACTGGACCGATCAGCGAGAAACCGTACGACCCCAGTAGGCCAAGAAAGAAGCGTCACATCTGGATTTGTTCTTTTTCATTTATTTAATTTGTTTTAAAACATTCTCATAATAACAACAATTGTTCAAATCAATACATTGACAGACAATAAACTTTAGGCCTTTCCATCATAGCCTAAGATTTAGATCCTCGTGGATGTATTTATCGATTCTGACATTTTCAATCTACGAGAGTCTAAGCGAACTCGCCCCGAATAGCCCCGAGTGCCACCTGTTGGTTCATATACGCCAAGCGTTTGAAACCCGGAGGTCGGTAGCTTTCAATTAAAAAAAAAGGTGTTTTCATCCACTCTGTCTCAGAATCTTTCCGCCATCTTGGACCTTTCTTCTTTCCGCTAAATGAGTGCAATTTAGGCTGATCCTGCCATAAAACATCTATTCTACACACTCGTGCAAAGATTATATGGCCAATAAATAATAATACATCACGAATAGCCCACACTGGTCACAGTAGTAGGGCATTTCTCTTGTATGAATTCTATGGTGACATTTGAGATCACTGCTCGAGCTGTACCGTTTCCCACACTGGTCACAGTGGTAGGGCTTCAACCCTGTATGAATTATCTGGTGACGTTTGAGAGTACTTTTCATGCTGAACCTAGTCCCACATTGGTCACAGTAGTAGGGCTTCTCTCCTGTATGGATTCTCTGTTGACGTTTGAGATCACTGCTCGAACTGTACCATTTCCAACACTGGTCACAGTAGTAGGGCTTTTCTCTTGTATGAATTCTCTGGTGACGTTTGAGATCACTGCTCAAGCTATACCGTTTCCCACACTGGTCACAGTGGTAGGGCTTCAACCCTGTGTGAATTATCTGGTGACGTTTGAGAGTACTTTTCATGCTGAACCTAGTCCCAAATTGGTCACAGTAGTAGGGTTTCTCTCCTGTGTGAATTATCTGGTGCCGTTTCAGAGTACCTTTCATGCTGAACCTAGTCCCACACTGGACACAGTGGTAGGGCTTCTCTCCTGTGTGAATTCTCTGGTAACATTTCAGATTACTTTTCATGCTGAACCTAGTCCCACAGTGGTAGGGCTTCTCTCCTGTATGGATTATCTGGTGTTGGTTGAGATGTCCATTTCTGCTGTAGATGTGTTTGAGTTTCGTATGAATGACATCTGGGATGGAGAATGAGGAGAGGGGAAAACATGAATAAAATGTTTTAAATAACATGCAAGCTGATGCAAGTTGTATTATTACCAATTTATAATGTCCTGAATTTTTTAGGACAGCAGCAGCAACTGCTTGCAGCAATTGGCCGTTTGAACATTCCTGGCTTGACTGATGATTGCATTTCTCTCTGTCTTATCTGTCTTATATCTCTATCTCTCTCTCTCATGACTGATGTGCAAACATACTCTTTGTACATACACACTCACGCACACGTACACACACGCACACACACACAACTGTGGTTAATCAAACCACAGTTTAGTGCTAGGAGCCGGAGGAAGTATTACGCCGTTACTCCACCGAGTACCGACAACCTTTGTGTACATGTGCTTTCTGTTGAAGATGAAATCAAAGTGCACAGTGACATGAAAACATGCACATAACTTTTCTGTGTAACTTTATCACAGGCTGCTTCAGCATGGCTGCCTGGTAGATCTGTTCCTTCTCTGACGCAGCAGCTGAAAAGCTGTCGGACAACATTTCTCTTTCAAAAAACCCAAATAGTTCATCTCCTTCGGTCCACTTTTTAAGGCCCGCTTTTACCGTCTGGGATGTGATGTGACTATCTGACTCTGGTTATGGCCGTGAGGTCAATGACTTGACTCAGTCTTCTGTTCCGCTTCCTGACTAAACCTCGCCCACTATCCACCCACTGCTGCAGTGCTCACAGAGTCACATATCCAAGTATCCCCCCCCCCCCCCCCACATCTGCTGTACATATTCATTATTTAAATTTCTAACCGTTTATATGATATCTCTTCTATTTATTTTGCATATAACTGGATATTTGTATGTCTTTAAATGTTCTTATGATTGATTGAAAATGGAGGACCCCAACCCCAATGCAAACAAGTCTTAGTGCTTTTTCTGGTGTTTGTCAGCTTAACAGACTTTGCCATGAACTGTGATTTCCTTGGAACTGTGCCCATTCTACAAACTGTTAATACAATTTGCAATCAATCAATCGGTACATGCATCCAGATCACTGCTGTAAAGTAGGTACATTTAGCCTACTGTATACTTGAAGTATGTTGAGGTACTTTGAATTCATTTGATTGGAAAAAATATATAAATATATATATATATATATATATATATATATATATATATATATATATATATATATATATATCATGGCCTAAATCATCACTGTGTTTTGTCATGTCCAGAGTCTCAACACACGCTGCTGGAAAAGGAAGATCAGCATCAACATACAGCTTGTCAATGTACGGAGGCACACAGTGCTGTAAAATATCATAATAGATTCATGGTTGTGTTGTTTTGTCCTGTTATGTTATGGTCCTTAGTGTTCGAGCCAATTTTAAAGGTCCGTAACACACTACACAACGGGGAAAATGTCATGTCACAAGTAACTGCCCTCTTTGGCATACCTGGCTGCAGTTTCCTACAACTACCAGTAGATGGTGCACAACAGCAAAGAATAAGCAAGCCGAGTGCTGTTCCCATGCTAGCCCTTGGTTATTTAAATCACTCCCAAATGAATAGCTGCATAATATGGCACATTTCTTCTGTCTATTCCACAAACTTATGAATGTCAAACCTTGTATTGTGCCTCTTCTTACCACCCGACAGGGGAGCTGCTTGGAATTCTGGACACCATAAAAAACATTCTACCGTTTCACGCCAGGCTGCCAATATTTATATAAAACTATAAACAATAGCATCTTTGAGGGCCTCTGTCAGCTCAAGGACCTTGGAACCTTCCAATATTTTCAGCTCCATTTCTCACCACTGCTGTTGCTATAGCACAAAGACATTGCTATGGTTCTCAAAACTTACATTATCTGAGTCTGTTTGCTTGATTTACAGAAAGAAAGAAAGAAAGAAAGAAAGAAAATCAATCTGGATTGAATAGAAATTGCAAACACCTCTGGTTTGCTTGAGTCACATGCCTGTATTGGGATGAGATTAATGGGATTTACCACACACAAAACAATTCTCAAACATTTTAGACAATTTGAATTATAGGAAAGTGTTTGTTTACAGTCAGCAAGGAAAACACGAGGTAATACATCAAATGCACAGAATAGTAAAGTAGGATCACAGGTAAACCAAGAACCGATCATCATCAGTCTAAACAGTATAATATCAAAATCAGTTGACATAGTACACACTTGTCCTTGTACAGTAGCCTATGTCTGAAAAGCGTCAGTGCGTTGCTGACTAGACTTGTCACTGTCCCTCTGTCAGAGACTGCATTACACTACGACGTCATGGTGCACATAGCACATCTACAGTATATTTGGAGAGTTGTAGATCGGCTATTTTCAAATGGCCAAAATATATACAGGGCTGAAGTGGTTAGTATATGTTTTGTAATAATAATCAAAATCTACAAAGTAACTAGTAACTAAAGTTTTCATATAATTCTAGTGGAGTATAAGCCTATCTCACAGAATTTCCCCGCCCCCCTAAATACGCCCCCTTTCGGGGTTAGTGGTGATAGCGTGACGTCACTCCATAGACGCTACATGTTAACAGAGGTAATTTAAGAAGTCTACAACTTTTGTTTTCTCAAGGTAAGGTTTGTTCTATCTGTTCGACCTGATTTACCATCTTGTTTGCTTCATAATAATATTGGTCTGTCACATTTTTACATTAGAAAATGTACTTAGATTCTCCAGAGAAAAAAACGTGTAAATGCTCATGTTAAAGACACCACTATTTACCGGAAGTGGGCGTGGAAAGCGGGCTGTGAGATAGGCCTATTGGTAAAAGTATTGGAAATTGGGAGTACAAATACCTAAAAAATAATGTGCTTATTGTACAGTACTTAAGGCACTTTGCAGGAGGGTGAAATCACCCCTCGCCGTTACTTTCCAGCACTGCAGTATGTCCTGGTGGATTCTGCTGCCCATGATAATCACAGTCACCGTGCAGGCTGGAGCTACAGACATGTGGATTCTGCTGCCCATGATAATCACAGTCACCGTGCAGGCTGGAGCTACAGACATGTGCTGGCATGTGTTGTTTGACAGAGAAGTCAAGCACTTTTACAAGCAAAGAGGAGTGATGGACTGGTGGCTGATTGGAGTGACAGCCATCAGAGAACATCTCTCTCTCTGTGCGCGTGCGCGCGCGTGTGTGCGTGCGTGCGTGCGTGCGCGTGTGTGTGTGTGTGTGTGTGTGTGTGTGTGTGTGTGTGTGTGCGTGTGCGCGCGCGCGTGTGCGTGCGTCTACTTTAGGAAGGTGTTCCCTTGTGTGCAGAGTACAGACGGTCTCCCACATATCTTGTGTGACCTACATCTCTCCATTGAACCTATCTGCAAGCTTTAAAATCTAATAATCTAGTCATTTGTTTTCTTGGGTGAATGAGGAAAATGTTGAAACACAGCCTACATAGACACTGTCTATCGTTGCTGTCAGGGAGGAGAAGCCATGTTTCATCTGCATATTCCATCCTTTTATGCCCCCCACACCCGACATTAAAGGTATATTCAGTGATTTCACTTCATTCAAATATCACTTATTTTTTGGATAATCCTACTATAAAGTGTGCTGACCATATAAGGAGTTCCTCCCTGTCCCCAGTGAGCCCCTGGGGTCAAAAAACCCTAGTTTCGGTTTGGGCTTTGGGTGGCAAAGCCTTCATCCAATCAGGATGAGAGGGGCCTTCCTCCAATCATGATCGAGTGGGGCGGGCATTGGTGCACGTGCTGTTGGTCTGTTGTACTTCCCCCACTGTAGAGCGTGTGCACATCTTGTTACCGGGTGGACCGGGTGTTTTTTCCAAATCACCCAAATCACTGAATGCTCCTTTAATGGCATACTTACAGTCAAAAGTAGCAACAATAGCCGATCTACTGTACAAAGCTCACCACATGTGAGCTTGTAGATATGCTATTAGTTTTTTAAGTGAAAGTGGTTAAGTGTGTCTGATAGTTGTATAAATATTTAACCAATGAAATGTGTTAACCAGGCCTTAATTGTGACTAAATAATTTAACTTCATTGGAACACTTCAGATTCTTTCTTTTACATTTTCTGGAAAGTATTGGTTTTGGACATACAAGGTTTCCACCCGACACCGACGGTTAGGACCTGGAACGCATATCTGTGTCACCTTGTAGCTTTTAACCACTTCAACCATTATTTGAAACTTTAGCAGCTCTAAGGGAGGCGCCGGCAGGGAGTGCCGGCGCGCTACGAGCTTGTAAATCATGAAAACGTGGTGCAAATCTTTGAATATTATATTCTTTCACAGCAAACGTCTTTAACTCATATCTTTGCTTCCGGGGGGTACCTGGAACAACACATTTTCAGATGGTGGTCGGCGGCCAAAATCATCTTTGGAGTCCTTGACATGAAATAGTTTGAGAACCGCTGCTATAGAAACATAGGTTTAATTTTCTTTTAAAACATGATTTGGAAGGCATTTGTAGAATCTGGTCTCAGGTCTCAATGGGTTAAACAATTTATGAATACCAGATGTAGAAGAAATGATCTTTTACAGTGTACCAGCATACCCACTAGGCCTCCCCTATGACAGTAATGATTAGAGACCGCTGTGGTAAACAGGTGGACGCAGGTGATAAGAACATTTCCAAGCACCTCCAGTGGTACGGTGAGGGGTTGGAAATGTGGGGCCCTAATTTTGCCAGTGCCTTACCCCTAAACTTCTTTGCCTTTTTTTTCCTCTTTTTTTTTTTTTTTACTATATTGAAAAACATTTTTGAATAGTTCAAATAGCCGAACTACAAGCTCACAACGTGTCGATGTAGATCGGCTACTTTATCGATTTTAAAATGTTTTTCAAAAACATTGTTATAGCTCTGTGGGTTATACAGTGGACAGTAACAAAGTACATTTACCTGAGTAGCCTACTGTATTTAGGTAAAAAAGAAAATTGTATGTGTACTTTAACAAATTTAGTTACGTGTCTTTTATGAACACTTCGCTACACTACATTTCAAAGACAAATGTTATACTTTTGACAGTGTTACATTTCTAAAGCTCATCAAGATGTGATTCACCATGTTAATGATTTTTTTCAGACCTCCAGTTCTAGGAAACACAGAATGGGGGGACTTTTTTATCCACACAACATCTCTAAGGAATATATATATTATTAATGACAGTAAAATGTTGAAAATGAGTGGTATTCCCCTTTAATAAAGTTTGGATTAAATAATGTGTGCTAATCATGTACACATAATCATCTCCATAACATTAAAGTTAAACTGTTGCTTGGAGAAACATGGCAAAATATACCTGCAGCAGTGGCACAGTAGAATACAGTACCGTACAGTAAGTGTTTGGAACCTCACCAGTAAAAATGTACACAGCAGCCGCAGTTATAAAACTGCGTCCGGCACACAAGATGGAGCGAGTGAGCCAGAGGAGACAAAATAAGACGTATCCATCAAATTAACACGTGGCACACACTTTTGTTGGCGGTGTCACCCTGGACCAAGGCCCCTGTTCCAGTGATACATCAACGTAAAAGTTAATAGCATCAATATGAATCTAACTAAAAATCAATATTTCATTACCAAAATTGTTAGTGGAGATGAAGAGGGATGTTGGCCAGTGACGCTGGTGTGCCAGGGAGAGAGCATCCGGAGTTGACAGAGGCAGCAGTCACAAGAGGAGGGACATTTCTGGAAGGACATTGCCAAGGACAGGTTTTATAGTCCCTACTTTGGACATGTGATTATAGGCAATCTCTCCAGTATTACAACATAATATCATATTAGATTGAGGGCTGAAAACAGTCTGCAGGGTAGACATCAATCACCCCAACAGTGGGTAAAAATCATTCAGCTTTAACACGATCTCTCTGTTCTCCAGGCATGCTCGAGGTGTTCTTCGGTGCATTATGTCAGTGAAAACACTCCTTCCTTCCTGCTTTTGATCGAGGGCATGTTTCTCCGGCCTATGGCAATGTTTTGAAGTTTACATATCAAAGCCCCCCCACACACAACCACACACATCCTTTTCACTTACAACCGAGAGGGTTTGCTGTTGTGTCGTATCAGAAGAATCAGCGAAACAAAATAGGTTATTTGCTTCATCACTACGATCTACGTGGCTCTTGATGTCGCTGACATGACACAAGGTAAACATTTGAAAGGATAACAACATGCTTATTTTTGTTCCCTGAAAGAAGAAAAAACAAAAACATAAAAGAAGACTTCATTGTCTGATTGGCAGTGCAGTTTATCTCCCGAAATAAAAAATAATAGTCTTGAGCGTTCTGATCTTCAGTAGATACCGATTCCAACTGTGGCTAGGGAGGAATGTGTTGACATTCTTCCAGGCTGGTATCATACAGGAATTCCAGGAAATGAGAACAGCTGGTCATCACAATTTGGAGCACTGACATAAGGAGAGCAGAAAATTAGTATTCTCAGAGGACAGCTTTCACTGTTGCCGAAGCTACCCGACACAGGGGTGTTGGTTACCGCCACCACTAAAGGCACCATGGGACCGTACAACTGACACGCACAAATCTGTTGGGAGTAACAGACTACCTCTGCTGCCACATGTAGCCTACACGACAAGATCCAGGGTGTACTTTGAGAGAGTAAAAACGCAGGTCCAATTCACGGATCATATATGGGATTAAGCGATTTAACACACTGTATAAAATCCAGAGTGTTAAGATGCCACATACGACTCTCAGAGTGTTCATTTAAAGGAGAATTCCATACTAAAAGGCTTTCTTACCTTTCTTTATAATGTTTTTGTATATATCCTCTCTTCATAATGTAAATAATATCCCAAGCGGCACACTTTACTACTTATTTCGATGGAAATAAGCGAATTAGCACAACACCCCATAGCCCCATTCAATTCCCATTCAATTCAATGCAATTCATTGAGGGCTTATGGTAGGGGAAATAGCCAATAAGGAGCTTTTGCACAAAAAAACACCTGGACCTCTTTGGTGGGGACGTAACAACTACAAAGAAAGGTAAGAAATACTTCTAGCATGGAATTCTCCTTTAACAACTGAGAGTAAAAAACACTACAGGTCCAATTCACGGATGATATGGGTGTGGCAGGTTGTCAGGCTGCAGGCGGAGAGGGGTGGCACCACCATTCTTTAGCTTCTCAACTCAACACCCCGCCTGATTTGACTGTGTATATCGTGTTTGTCACTCTGTCTGTAGGCCACAATGCCATGCTGTACATAGAATGACTCCCCCATTGGAGTGTCGCCTCACCCCTTCAACCGTTCAACCCGCGGAGCTAGGGAACCGTGACGCAAATGTATGCGGAAGCCAATTGTGTCTGTCATTGTGGAATTAGGTGTACAGTAGGAACTACTGTGCTTACGGATCAAAAAATTAATGCAGCACGATAGTTCACGCTCTGTTGCCCCCCCTAACGGTGACACACACAGATGATGCATGTGCTACCGTACATTATTTGAGAGTACTAGGAAATTATAAGAGGGCTTGACGTGCACACACGAGGGGAATCAGGGGACGCATGGACAAGAGTAACATTTAAGAACAATGGCTACACACCAGGTGGATAGAAGATGACTATTTTTCTCCCTCCGCCACATTGTGGTGTACAGTAATTACTAGTCTCAGACACCGGTTTGTCGGTTTCACTGTTTTTGCATGCTGGAAATCAGAATAGGACATTGAACATTGTTAATTAAAGAATAATCAAACCACATTTATAACCTTACCCCATTGTAGCACAGTTCGATGTGGAGGAGTGGATGTCGAGCGATGCCTGTTCAGAAAAGCCATGTTTTCTATTATAAAATGCAAAAGTCTAAAATGAACTTAGGGTGCCAACAAAACTTAGCAGAAAATAAATCCTTGGTTTATTTTCGGGTTTAGAACATCACTGCATGATAGTCACCTATCTGAACATGTACTTTCTGTTTATCAAAGAACTGGCGAGTTTAAAATGTAGCAATGGTCACATGTTTGAGACATTTTTTAACCATTGTTTATGTTGTGTTTAAAAGTACACATGGTAGAGCTTTCCCCAAGAGTGACTGAAGACTAAAGGCCTATTCATAATCCAGTTTTAAGTGATAAGGTGACCAACCTTGAAAACGACAACATGAAGTCATGCCGTGGTAATAAGCAACTCACTTTTTACTAACCACCGAAAAGGTGAGTAGCTTATCACCTAAGAGTATGAATAGGCCTTAAGTTGGGGCTAAAATGGGAGGAAATTACAACAAATAATATGAATATCATGTGATCTAAATGACATAGTTCCAAAAATGAAAACATTCAACCATGCATAAACCAAATACAGTGTGGTCTGCTCTGTATCACGGTACATTACGCCCCGTATAGCATACAGTATGGCAATTACATTACACTATGTCCATATCCAGGCTCCACCGATAAAGGTCACTTGACGTATCACAACCATATCGTAAGCTGTTAAACTACAAAATACTCTTCATGCGCATGATGCGGAAGGGGTTGAAAGTGGCAAAGTAAATCTCACAAGCTCACCAAGGCATTGTCATCCGTTCTTTTGCAGATCCACACACACACACTTTTGTGTGTGTGTGCGTGCGTGTGTGTGTGTGTGTGTGTGTGTGTGTGTGTGTGTGTGTGTGTGTGTGTGTGTGTGTGTGTGTGTGTGTGTGTGTGTGTGTGTGTGTGTGTGTGTGTGTGTGTGTGTGTGTGTGTGTGCGCGCGCGCGCGCGCGTGCGTGCGTGTGTAATCCATAAAATGGTTATTTACAGGCTCTGAATCTCTGGCACCACCACAAGGAAGAGGGGATTGGGTTTAATTGCTGTGGAGCAGAGTACATTACAAGGCACCAGGAACTGGAGCAGGGCCAGCTCTCTGCTCCACTATCAGGCACTAACAACACATCACAGTGACAGAGACACACCTCCTCTCTACCTTGCTGTATCGATCTCCCATCTCGCCGTTAATAGTCCTGTTAAACACCAGCTCTTGGCTCTTTACCGCATCCAGGCCCACTTAGCAATAAAACTCAGCCCCCTCTCGTTCCACCCTCCATTTTAAATGTGTTAGTGATAGAGAGACAGGAGACAGCGGCGGTGGTTTGCGGCTGGCCGATTGATGCATGTTTGCACGGCACCCACCTATCTACCTGTTGGGTATAGGTGGCCCTTTACAAAACGGTTTCTGTTTTTCTTAAGCGTTTCTCCGCTGTACTGTAGACACAACTAGTATCGCTCTCTGCAAAAAATCAACAGTCTTTCCCACAGCACAATTAGCTGTTCTAGTTTAGGAAGAATAATTACGTAGACCAGAAAGCCATATACAGTAGTCAAAGACTGTGCAGTGTGCACTGTACATGTAAACAAGGCTCTGGTCCCATTAGGGAAGAGAACCTGACTGAAGACGAAGTTTCATAATAATTTGGACACGCAATGAATAGATGGTTCGCAAACATACAGTTGGAGGCCATCGATATTGTCCTTTTCTTTTTGCTGAGGTTTGCGTGATCTGCGCAAAAGGACAGTTAACCCATTTTGGGCGGGAACCCCATTTGGTGTTTTAAACATTATGTTATAATTTAGCTATTGAAAAATAGCAGATCTACAAGCTCTTAGCGCGCCACCGAGTGGCGCGCTACGAGCTTGTAGATCTGCTATTTTTGAAAAATCGTGAAAATATTTATTTCAGAAAAGGATTTAGAAGGATTTTTTTAAATGTTGAGGTCAGGCCTAAATGGGTCAAATGATAAGGGACAATATCGGTGGCACCCAACTGTACTTGCCCAGACCAGAATCATGTAAAGTAACTGACTGTAGATGGGCTACAGTACTAGATACAGTACTAGGCAAACAATAACTGTGTGGGTAGAGCAGAAATCTAGAGGGAGTCTAAGTGTTTAGTCAAGGACATTCAGTTCTACCAGTTGAATGATATAAAACATGACAAAATGCCTACTCTAAGAAAATTAAAGATTCTTAACCCCTCCCACAGGGATTTATATTTAGGGCAAGTGCTCACTATCTCATTTTCAGAGTCTGAATCTCTCTCACCTCTCCCTCCCTCACGTGTGTGTGCGCGCGCGTGCCACACACACACACACACACACACACACACACACACACACACACACACACACACACACACACACACACACACACACACACACACACACACACACACACACACACACACACACACACACACACACACACACACACACACACACACACACACACACACACACACACGGGGTGGCAGGTTCCTGTGACGACCTCTCTGCATATATTATCTATATGCATTAGACACAGTCATATTCCATATGAACATGTACTATTCATACTTGTTACAATATGGTTGCTGGGCTGAGAACGGTACAGGGAAGTGGGAATGTATGCATTGCATAGGCTACAAAAATGTGTATACATTTACCATATCTACAGATAATATGACAGCAAAGGATAATGGAGTAGGCCTAGTAATTGTTTAATGCAGTAAAAAATAATAAGCTTTTTTTTTGTCTTTGAAGCACATTAAGCAAAACCAAAACTGTGTTCTGCCTTCTACCAGATTGTGCACCGACATTTGGACAGCAAACAATGAAGATCGTATCGGGACTGTGGTTGGGGAGATATGCTTGCATGGACTATATTGGGGTGTGTGTCTGTGCCTGTGCTAGTATTACTATACTTGTGAGGGCTGTAAATGGTTGTTTTACGGTTAAATGATTTACGCTTACAATTAGGAAAAGGTTCTGGTTGAGGTTAGGATATCGTACTTAGATGTTTTCGCTTTAGATTAGACGGTTAAGAGTTATGCCTGATTATACTTGCCGTGGTGGTGTCGGGCACCGAAAATAGATGATCCACAAGCTTGCAGATTGGGTATTTGTGCTGCACGGAACAGGCTTTATATTAGTGGTAGGGTAAAGAAAAAAAGGACAAAAAATTATATTTATACAATTACTGTCCTAAAATCTTGTGTTCGCAAAACTGTGCATGCACGCGTGCATGTACGCACGCGTGCGTGCATGTACGCGCGCATTTGCGCTTTGAGAAATGTGGATGGAGTTTTCCACCTGCCACAGGAGCACATCTCCTTTTTTTAACAGAAACACAGCATTTGAGGAAATTAAAGAGCTGCATAAGTGTTGTGTTTGTTGTTGTGTGTGTGTTGATGGATGCCTCGGGATGACGACGTCTTCAGCTTTTAGTTAGGCTTTGAAGAGAGTTGGAGAGTGAGGCTGACTTTTCTTTTTAAAAGGTATATATGCGCTATTTGTTTGTCTCAAAACTGTATTTGATTTGAGAAGTATTTTTCAAGCACAGGCATGCGTGCATGCGTACCACACCACACACACACACACACACACACACACACACACACACACACACACACACACACACACACACACACACACACACACACACACACACACACACACACACACACACACACACACACACACACACACACACACACACACACACACACACACACACACACACACACACACACACACACACAGAGAGTTGCTTAGATCCCAGAATCCCTTCCGAGACAGCATATGCAAATGGGGCAGATTGTAAGATTTAAAAAATGTTGATGCATCTAGATATGATAAGCCAGCTGGCTATCAACATAAGAGAGGAAAGCAGCTTTCAAGCATTTCATCTTCAGTATAGTATACTGTACCTTATGTCACTCTACGTTTTAAAATACCCAACAATTAAAACAAACTTCTTTGCTGATGTGCAAAATGGTGACAATCGTTACGTCGTCGGGGAGTTTGATGAGTTTGGAGAGTTTACTGAGTACTGAGTGACTAGCAGCTAGTCAGCAAGTATGACATCATATTGAAAACATGCAAGGGGGACACATAGCGGTGACACTTAACGAGTTGTAGCACAGGGTAAACCTAATCGCAGCCATCATGCAGTTGTTGCGCGAGACTGAATGCCTAATTTACAGGCTGACTTCATAGCCACTAGTGGTGGTAAAAGTACTCCTTTGAAAATAGCAGATATACAAGCTTGTAAATCGGCTATTTTTGAATAGCCAAAGTATATGTCTGAAGTGGTTAATGTAGCCTATGTTTTACAAAGTAGACTAGTAGCAACTAAGGTTTGTAAATAATTGTAGTGGAGTAAAAGTACAATATTTGCCTCTGAGAGTAAAATTACAAGTACAGAAAATAAAATAATAAAAAGTAAAATAATCAAAATCAATAATCAAATTGTACTTAAGTAGGCCTACAGTACTTGAGTACATGTACTTAGTTACTTTACAACACTGTCGCTCGCCAACAAAGACGCCAAAGACGCCAAAGACGCTTGAAAATCACTTCTTGTTGGCAAGCGACACAGTCACGCGATAGAGGATACATTTAGCCTGAGAAGTGGTAATCTCTCAGGACCCCTGCCCTAAACATGTAGTGTTGTTAGTAGGAATAAACACAGAAGCACTCAGAGGAAGTGGACTATAAGGGGAGGAGACAAACAGAGTTCCTACACTAAAAATGAGGTGGTGCACCCCAAGAGGCACCCCCTCTTTTATTCTTTTGAGGGGGGCTACCCCCGCAAACATCTGGCTTTTGAAATTACATCATATGGCAGCCAAGTCTATGGACTTTTAATATATATCTTTATAGCACTAAGCGTGACGTCATGTGGCAGCCAATTTAAACAAACATTACCATCACATGAGTGTGATTTATTTTCTTTTTTTTACCGAAAAGGGTTCTTAGATTGGAGAAGCGGTGTAGTCTTTCGATGTCCCCTCTGCCCATGATCACAAATTCCGCTTTCATTCTCTCTCTCTCTCTCTCTCTCTCCTGGATTAACAGCCCTCCCCCTCTGAAAAGCCTTTTGGTCTTTTTCCCTTCATCTCCCCATATCCTCCCCTTATACCTTACCCCTCTCCCTCTGTCTACCTCTATCTCTACCTCTCTCTCCCTCCCTCTCTCTCTGGCCCGGAGTCAGGCGCGGCAGCTGCAAAAGGCCTCAGCGACGCGGGCTGACGAGAAGTGACAGCTCTCTGTATCACTCCCTGGCACTGACAACTGACAGATGGATACCACTCACACACGCTGCAGGGGAGAGAGAGGAGCAGCGGGAGGGAAGAACGAGAGAGAGAGAGAGAGAGAGAGAGAGAGAGAGAGAGAGAGAGAGAGAGAGAGAGAGGGAACAGAGAGAGAGAGAGAACAGAGAGAGGGAACAGAGAGCTTGCTGAAGGAAGGAAGGGAGGCCCCCGTAGGAGGAGGATTTTCCTGCATTTCCTCTCCGTTCCGTGGGGCCATTGTTTGATGGAGTGTTGGAGATACAATACTACAGTGAGCATGCTAGGCTTTTATACTGTAGGTTTCCCTCTCCCCCTGCTCCACCGTACAGCAATGCCCACAGAAGCGCACGCACGCACGCACGCACGCACGCACGCACGCACGCACGCACGCACGCACACACGCACGCACGCACGCACGCACGCACGCACACACGCACGCACTATCAGTGAAGTAATATGTATTATGGATGCTTCTGAAATCAATGTTTTGCTTTCCTTTTCCTATATATATACATCGTGGGTGAAATGTGCCTATCCTTTGGAGATAAATTCACGCTCAGGATTTAGCAGCGTTTCTCATCATAACCGATGGAGAGAAAAAAAACACAACCAATCTGTAGGCCTAATAAGGACAGAATATGAAATTCTGCCTGAACTACTCGAATTGCGCTTAGAATGTTTTGAATCTAGTCTCCGGTTATACTGTACCTATTATTCTGCTAATACATAAGCTCATAAACACTGCATAGACTAATTCAGAAGGTTAATTGAGTTCATTATAATAGTTTATGAGTACCTATCGCTATCATGTTATTTTAAAGCTTTTGTTGCTTCTTGGCAAATACATAAAGTTATATATTATATATTTTTTCAGTTAACAATGGTTAGTTACCTTGTTAAATACCTTGTTAAATCGTTTTTTTTCCCACCCAGTTTTTGTTTAGTTGAATTTAGATGTAAGCGGCCAATTGTCTGCTACTCAAGAGTGAGAACAATGTCTTATTAAGGTTTACATAATTTATGATGCACTTATCGACACTTAACTATGCATTTTACGGGAACTAAGGGGAGAACAATACCTTGTTATGGACAATAAATGTTTGATCAACCATAAATCATTTATTAACAATTAACTATGCTTTTTAGTAGCTCTCCCATCTGGAATGAGCACGGCACGCTGTCAGGGTTCATAAAATGTGAATACGAAATTACATATAAATACAATATTTCAGTGGTAAAGCCCAAACACATACTTTAAGGCAGCTCCTTTGAAAAATATCTTTCACTTTCATGTAAATGGTAGCCACATGTGGCCACAACGAGAACGTATAAAACACAACGCCTCAAACAGGCATTTGGGTGTGTGTGTGTGTGGGGGGGGGGGGTAAATGATATTATACAATATATCCAGAAAAGACTATAATATATTAAAAAATCACACCTGTGTGAAGTGAGGGGTGCTCTTATCATCTCACAACATCAATTACAACATAATATTTGTTTTAGTCCTCAAAACAAACATTACAGTTCTCTTTATTGTGATATTGTCTATGGCGGTTTCTTACCCCATTTTGACCTGAGATCAGATTCAAAAAATGTTTTCTACATCCTGACAGTTTTCTGAAAAAGCTATGTTTCTATGTCAGTCGTTCTTTGATTTTTCAAAAATAGCAGATCTACAAGCTCATAGCGCGCCACCGAGTGGCGCGCTATGAGCTTGTAGATCTGCTATTTTTCAATAGCTAAAGCATAACATAATGCTAACACCAAAAGGGGTTCCCGGCTTCCCGCCCAAAATGGGTTAAACAAGCATCGTTGTAAAACAAACATTAAAGCTGTATATAGGATATATCAAAGGATATATCAAAAAATCGAGGGCAGTATTTATATCAGTCTGATGACATCTATGTTGTCATTTACTGCCCTAAACAAACATAGTCCATAGACTTGGCAGGCGACAGGAATTTAGCCTAAAATTAGGCTCTAAAACAAACATTAAAAGTCCATAGACTTGGCCTGGGCCATGGCTCAATGGTCCAGGCACCTTGGCTGGTAATCCAGTCTGGCAGTGTGCCGCGGGTTCGACTCCCGATCCCGACGGCCTTTACTGCATGTGTTCCCCCCCATCTCTCTCCCCATTTCCTGTCAGCCTACTGTCTGTCCCTCCATAAAACATATGTGGGGGACAGAAGCTGTAGCTACACGATAGAGGCACGGGATCTTTGAATATGTCATGACTGTGTCGAACTCTCCCTAAATAAAAATCTTTTTTATGTATTGCAATTGATATATGATATGATATATGATGATATATGATGATATATGATGTAATAATGACAAGATATTATAACAATGTGTGATGACAACTGAATTTATGTGATTGGTTAGCAGACAATTGCACGAGTCTCTCCGATCCGAGTCCGAGTCGAGTAGCAAGTCATTTGGTCCAAGTCTCAAGCAAGTCTCAAGTTTTTCTGTTGTGGGCAAGTCAAGTCAAGTCGAGTCTCAAGTTTTTACCCTTGAGACTCGACCTCAAGTCCAAGTCGAGTCGGACTCGAGTCATCGAGTCTCGAGTCCAATACTCTGTTGGTTAGCCGATTTGTCTACATATGACGTAAATTCCCTTCATTGTCAATGGCGTAAATGTTTTAATGTTTAATTTACGTCATATTTGGCGGACATTTGACCTCATTTCTCCTTTCATTGTCAATGGCAAATATTGAGTTGTGTGAGGACAAAAGCTGTATATACGAGGGGCTAGCACCCCTCAAAAAAGAGAAGAAAATCTATTAAACATCTATGCACCAAGTCTCTGTGTGTACGTACGTCTGTACGTCTGTAATCCATGTAACTCGAGGACCGTTAGCCCCACCGACTTCAAATTCGACACACGCTTTCCACACCACCACCAGTCAGTCGGACCCATGTTTGTCCAAACCGCCCCAAAAATGCCTCTGCCCTGGCCTGTTCTGACATCCCAACACTCCATATTTGGGCATGGCTGACACAGAACTCCATAAACTGGCCTGTTCTGACATCCCAACACTCCATATTTGGGCATGGCTGAAACAGAACTCCATATAGGAATAAAGGGACACAGAGAGACACATACAGAAATCTGACATCATTCTGACGTCGGGCATAAAAGGGACACAGACATAATGTCTGGTTAGGGCATGCATTTCCAACTTGCATCATTCCAAGTAGGCCAGTGTCCAACGGGCACCGCCGCAGAGGCCCCACGGGGACCTCTGTAGTAAAGCAAAACCGAAGATGCTTCATTTACTTTGATTCTCAAGGGAAAAGTTGATGTTTTCCTTTTAATGGATCTGTAAATGTACTCTCATACATATAACTGTCACAGGGAATAACATTTGCCCAGAGCTATATGACATACCACGGAATCAAGGGCAGGGAGTTTGGTCTGAAATATCTGGAATTAATCTAGTTATTGCTGATGTCTTGTCTCCGAAATATATTGTCAGAAACATGTCCTCCTCCCCAACATCAGAGTGAAGGCACCCTAAAGATATCAATGGGGAATTCATTCACATTTAGTAATTTCTTAGGAAAAGAAAGGAAGAAAGAAAGAAAGAAAACAAATCTTCTGAAGATAAACGTCTTTGCAGAACACAGATGTTGTACAGTTGATTGGCGAGCTAGCTTTCGCCATGCAGTGTCAATAAGCAGATGGTGATTGTTGTGCACAGAAGAAACCTCAATTGTGGTGGATGGATGGCAGGAGAAGAGATAGATAAGATGAAAGAAAGTGTCCTGGCAGCAGGGAAACACAAAGGAAATGGAAATGGTCCTAACAGACACAATTCCAGATAGACATGAACAGTCTCAGTGTTTAGACTAGAGAACCACTTCGCAGTTTGTTTCCACCATTAGAATGCAACGATGCTCATCAGCAAAATACTGAAAAATATATATGAATACGAAAAAGAGGTTGCGGATCAACAATGGGTTTTCTCAGTGGAGTGATAGACCCAAAATCAAGTATACATACATAAGAATTGGAAAAACATCTATTGTTATTTTCGGTGCTTATTCTGTGTGTGCACGTGTGCATGCATCCATGCACGCATGCATGCATTTGTGTGTGTGTTATTTAACAACGTATTACACTATGTGTTGATATTAGCCTATAACCCGACCACAATTATTTATTATTATTATTATTTAAACACTTCACCATTCTTAAGTGCTAACCATCCGTGACGTGATGTTCCTTCAGGATTATACACAGCATCGTTAAAGAGCGATACCTGCCCAACGCTGGGAGAAAAGTATAGCCTATACGCAGTGGAAGTGCAATGAGGCTCGGTCTGAATTCGAGTTGGCATCCGCCACATACCCAAACATAGAGTCTCAATGAACTAATAAGCTCACGCCCGAAACCAAAAGTGACATACCAGAATAACAACGGTGTCATGTCTCAAATGGGCTGTGCCACAGCGAGGATCGAGGAAGGGGACGGGGTGAGGGGAGGGGGTGACACGTGTACTGGGTATCGGAGGTGAGGAGTGTATGGTAATGTTGTCACCGCAACCTGGGGCAAGGGAGCTGTCTCTCGCACGCACACACGCGCGCACACACACACACACACACACACACACACACACACACACACACACACACACACACACACACACACACACACACACACACACACACACACACACACACACACACACACACACACACACACACACACACACACACACACACACACACACACACACACACACACACACACAGGAAATAAACAACAGGAAAAAACAACAGGGGAACCTCCGCAACGTGCTGTCTCGTTACTAGCCGGCATACATTCTGTCACTCATTATATGTTCTTCCAGAGAGAGAGAGAGAGACGGCCACATTGATTACTTCCTCTCCACTTCCTGCGTCCCTCGTGCACTGCTTGACCTTTATTCCTTTAAAAAATATATATAAGCTATTATTTTTATATATATAAGCTATTATTTTTGCCCCTCCTCGTGACATTGAAGCATATACATCTCGCAAACACGATGGTTACAGTTCTTTCATGCTCATCATGTGTAGTGATCATGATAGCTGCAGTCTCTTAGTAGCTAAAGGCAGTGTTGCGTTTTGTTTTTCTTGTGGGACAATAAGATGAAACTGGAGTCTTTGATGGCCTGATCCCAGCTGGCCAAAGGCTTTAGTCTGGGGACAGAGAACATTTGCACTGTACAGAAAATACTCTCCATATAGCCTGCGTTTACATTTTAATCATGGTTTTCTTTCGTGGCACTTTCATAACGTCATGTGTCCAAAACGGTTACTTTACAATTTTCAGTTTGGAAAAAATTGCAAAAGTAGCAGATCGACGAGATCAAAATGTTGTCGCTTTGCGCCACGTTTCCAGCTTAAGATCTGCTACTTGTGATGCTTTTGTGTGACGCTGTAGTGTGTCAAGTAGGGCGTTCATTTATGGAGAAGAAAAACAAACACAAAATGTTAGAATATTGAGATAGGCGGTTTCTGCTCAACAGCAACAATAAGTAACCCCCTTCACTAATACAACTGATTCTGATGACATCTGGGAACTCGTAAATAAGAAGCATGACACTCACCCTGCTCACTTCTAGTGGTGTCAAAAAAATCATTGATTACTGCAATGTAATATTCTGTAAACGCCCGGAAATTAAAAATTGACTCGAGTAAAAGTACAAAAGTATTGGTATCAAAATGTACTTAAAGTACCAAAAGTAGATAATAGGCTGCTTATTATGCAGAATTTCCCATTTCAAGTTTTCAAATGTATAAATAATCTTTTGAAAATAGCAGATCTATACAAGTTCACAATGCGTCGGGTCGCGATACATTGTCAGCTTGTAGATCGGCTATGTTCACAACTTGGCCGAAATGGATATAGGGCTGAAGTGGTTGATGTATGTTTTGTAATAATAATTCAAATCTACAAAGTAACTAGTAAAAATCACACCCGTGTGAAGTAAGTGGTGCAACTCCGTGTGGGGGTCCCCGGGGGGAGTTCCAGACCCACAGGAACGCACCCAGGGTGCCGGCGAGCCGCCCCGTGTGGGGGTCCCTCTACTGTACCCTCCACTGTACTGTACTGTACTGTCACTGTACTGTACTGGCACACCCGAAATCACCATATATACAGTTCATATGTGCGTGTGTTTGTGTGTGCGTTAGGTTGCGCACAGGTGGTGACAAACAACCATGCTGTTTTCGTGCTCAGACGCACCCAGCCACCCACCCACACACCCACCCACACACAGTCACTTAAGGAAGTGGTTGCACCACTTAAAAAAGTACAATATTTGGATTCGAGATGTAGTGGAGTAGAAGTAAAAATATTGAAAATTGGATTTTGAAAATACCTCAAAATTGAACTTAAGTACAGTTCTTAGTTACTTTCCACCACTGTCTTATTGGGACAATGAGCCAGTGAGTGTATGTGCTGATCTGACGGAGCTCCATGTGAAAGACTGTGGACATGTGACAGGACTGACGCACACAAACTCACTCGTTGTTATGACTTTCTGATCTGAGTATCAGGCCAGTATGAAAGCCTTTCTGATCTGAGTATCAGGCCACAAACCATATGAAAGCCTTTCTGATCTGAGTATCAGGCCACAAACCATATGAAAGCCTTTCTGATCTGAACATCAGGCCACAAACCATATGAAAGCCTTTCTGATCTGAACATCAGGCCACAAACCATATGAAAGCCTTTCTGATCTGAACATCAGGCCACAAACCATATGAAAGCCTTTCTGATCTGAACATCATTAGGCCACAAACCATATGAAAGCCTTTCTGATCTGAACATCAGGCCACAAACCATATGAGAGCCTTTCTGATCTGAACATCAGGCCACAAACCATATGAGAGCCTTTCTGATCTGAACATCAGGCCACAAACCATATGAGAGCCTTTCTGATCTGAACATCATTAGGCCACAAACCATATGAAAGCCTTTCTGATCTGAACATCAGGCCACAAACCATATGAGAGCCTTTCTGATCTGAACATCATCAGGCCACAAACCATATGAGAGCCTTTCTGATCTGAGTATCAGGCCACAAACCATATGAAAGCCTTTCTGATCTGAGTATCAGGCCACAAACCATATGAGAGCCTTTCTGATCTGAACATCATCAGGCCACAAACCATATGAAAGCAGGACGTGATTCCATATATACGGAGCAGGTTAATGACACATCGTTACCACAAAGGTTACCAGGTTGTATTCTATAGGTGGGGAAATTTGCACGCTCACAGTGACTTAATCAATGCCTCCCGTGTGCAGCTCGCACACACACACACACACACACACACACACACACACACACACACACACACACACACACACACACACACACACACACACACACACACACACACACACACACACACACACACACACACACACACACACAGTGAGAGAGAGAGAGAGAAAAAGACTGTAGAAACCTGCCACAAAACGTAATCACAAAAGGTCATGTCGGCGAGTGAGGAACAGATTAAATTAGCATAGTATTAGATATGGAAAATGATTTCTGTCAAATCAAACCATAGCACAATTATAATATGTTAATTACTTATTTCATTAAGGATGCTGATTGCGGTTCACAGATGAAATCAACCGGGCACAGACACCTGGAAGGAGGCGACGGAGCTTGAAAACCTATTTCTCACTCTCAGTCCTCCGTTGACTGCATGTGGCCCCTTAACTGACTGCAGCTATTCCTCTCCCTTTCAAACACACTACTGCGCATCATTTCTCCCCCCCCCCATCTCATTTAGTTTCATTTCTCCGTGGTTTGCCATTCAGCCGTGCGTTAATTACTTTAATACAGCGCCGCACAAAGGGCTTTGTGTTGGCGCGTCAAAGAGGAGGAGAGGTGGTGTGTGACATCATGAACTGACCACAATACTGCACAGAAGCATGGAGGAGAGAGAAACCATGTCTGGTAGCGAAGCGGCGTCGACATGTCCTCTTATTATAAGCGACTTCGGGCTTGTTTTTGAGGGGCGCTCCTATTCCCAGCTTTCCGCGGGTTTGTGTAAACACAAACGTTGGCTTGTGATTGGCTGATCACCCCATAGCGATGACTTGATTGGCTGAGTGAAGTACATATTGATGATAAAAGTAAGGGCAGAGAGTGGAGACGGAAAAGTAAGGACGCAAATTGTGATTGGCCAGAATGAGATGAAGTATGATGATAAGAGCGCCCCTCACTTCACACAGAATTTTCTCTGTAAAGTTGCTTGTATATTGGTGGTTGCGGCCGGGACTTGCTTTTCTTTTGGGGGGGGGGGGGATTTGTGTATTTAAAATGTTGAATGATGAAAATTACAAATTTGTCCAGCCTTTTTCTCTTTTGAGGGGTGCTAGCCCCTCCTATATACAGGTTTAATGTTTATTTTTAGTTCAATGTTTGTTTTAAAAACGCCATTGACAATGAAGGGACAATTTACGTCACCTTGTCAATAACACAAACATTAAATGCCATTAACAATAGAGAGAATTTAATGTTTGTGTTGGCACCGTTTGTTTTACATCACCATTACATCAACAAAACCTAATCAACATGAGTTGGACATTAATATATTAGCGCCCTCACTTCACACGAAGTGAGGGGCGCTAATAAATAGCAGATCTACAAGCCCACAAAGTGTTGCATCGCAACGTCGTTTTCAAATAGGTGTACGTGTGTGTGCTCGTATGGCCTGTAGTCACTTCATCTTTTGGGCTTGTTTTCTTAGACCCGGTTGCCTATTTCTCTCACAGAACCTGGCAACACTGGTAGCAAGCTGTTCATGGGACAGAATGGTCTGTCTCCAGAGTTCATATCGTAACAGTATATAATCTTTATAGCAGCATAAAGCATCTTATAAGTTGCCAGATCAGAGTGAATGACATGAAGCCTAGCCAAATGTAACAGGGTAAAATAAATGGTCATGGAAGGTAGAGTGCAAAGAAAATAGTTTAGTGCTTCAAAGATACCAGGTATACCTATAGTGTCACCTGCGACCCTGGCCAAAGCATTTACGGGGGTCCCCAGCCAAACACGTTGAGAACCCCTGGTCTAAACAACAAAACATCATCATCTATGGTCAAACAAGACATGCAGGTTCTATAAACATCATGGCCTCCTGGTGGAGGTGTGTCATGATGATGATGATGATCATACTAATGATGCCAAATATGGAGGGACAAACTGTGAAAAAATATATTTTGACAAATATATTCACAATAATGTGAAAGTTATATATTTATTTCCCCCAGCAGGACATTAGGATTGTGCACGCTGCGTGCACAGGAAATTTGGCGTTGATCGGTCCAGTGGTTTGTGAGATTAGCCACAGACAGACAGAAAAGTGCGAGCGCGCCCACACACGCGCACACGCACCCGCACGCGCACGCGCACACGCACGCACACGCACACGCACACGCACACGCACACACACACACACACACACACACACACACACACACACACACACACACACACACACACACCCAGGACGCTATAGACAGCTCAGCCCCTAAGGGCCATGTCGTAAAAATCTAAATGGCATAACATATGTGAGCAAGTAACCAACATATATATAATATAGCTGTAGCATCTATCAAGCATCAGACTGTGGTGGAACATGGGGAGTAGTGACTGCCAGGGGGGGGGGGGGGGGGGGGGTTATTCCACAGCTTATGGGAGCCAGGAGGGAAATGAGTCAGGACGTGTGGAGTGTTGGCCGCAGTGTTTTAGGGTATTGACCGTATTGCATTTAATGACTGTGTATGGGGTGGGTGGGGCCGGTTCTAGGCATAAGCAATATAAGCGGTCGCTTAGGGCCACAACCACTGAGGGGCCACATCACATTTATTTTGAATGTATCCCCTATCCCATACATGGGCTACTGGCGGCCTGGGGGCCACATGTGGCCCCCACCTACACTTAATGCGGCCCGCAGGTTAATATCGGAGTACTGATATATTATTGATTTCAGCTGTTACAATTCCAAATGGGCAACTGGCCATTATAGTGAAATATAGTGGCCCTCTCCATCATCAAAGTTGCCCACCCCTGCCATATCCAAAAACTAGTTATTTTAATACGCAATAAAATTAAGATCTCACACAAGACACAACAGAATAATTTGATAATATGCCACATGCAGTTGAATGCAAGTTGCAAATTGCATTATGCAATACACCTGTGGCCCACTGCCCACAGGTGAAATGGTTTGCAGTTGATTGCAGTTGGTTGATTGAATTGTTGGCAATAGCACAGTAAAGATGATAATAATCTAATATGATGTGTGTAGTTCTTTATAGATCTAGCCTCTTCATTTTGGACTGCCGATTTTGTGAATATTTGTGGCCTAAAAATACTGTTACTCAAATTGATCTGTCAGAGCAACTTGCGTTAGTATAGGCAAAAAAACAGCCTCACATTACTTGATTATTTAGCTTTTTGCTTAGCATTCAAAATCTTTGTGTTTATACCCGTTTGTAGTCATACATTCTTCCTGAAGAC
Source organism: Electrona antarctica (assembly GCF_951216825.1). Lineage (NCBI taxonomy): Eukaryota > Metazoa > Chordata > Actinopteri > Myctophiformes > Myctophidae > Electrona > Electrona antarctica. The sequence goes on from NC_136796.1 coordinate 9,305,848, forward strand.
TAAGTTAAGGTTGTGCGTCTTTGGCAGTCATAAACATGTCAATTATATTCCTTCTCTCTGTGTGTGTGTGTGTGTGTGTGTGTGTGTGTGTGTGTGTGTGTGTGTGTGTGTGTGTGTGTGTGTGTGTGTGCGTGCGTGCGTGCGTGCGTGCGTGCGTGCGTGCGTGCGTGCGTGCGTGCGTGCGTCTGTAATCCACTAAAGTCGAGCACCGTTCGCCCCACCGACTTCAAATTTGACACACGTGTTCCACACCACTACAGGGAGTGCAGTGCCCGGCCTTGAGTCGGTCAGATACACGGTTGTCTAGAACCCCCAAAAAAGGCTCTGCCCAGGCTTTGGACAGGGCCCAAATTAACCAATTGGTCACACCTGATAGATCTGATATGGAGCTGTCCTGTTCTGACATCACAATGATGTTCTGACATCTGCATAGACTCCATATTTGGTCATACTAACTGGGTGGGGCATGCACTTGCATCGTTCTAAATAGGCCAGTGCCCAACGGGCACCGCTCTAGTGTAGCTAAATTTAAATATGAGTGATATTTTTCCTTAAAAGCGCTTTGAAATCGTCTTTCTCATCACTATTCAATCTCGTTTCACGTTCATGAACATCACATCAATAAATCATTCTACAGATTTAATATGTTGCCTAATATGATACATTTCCAACATAATTATTTAATCAATAGCCAGTTAAAGTCCAAACTTAACCAAAACCTCTTTCTCCGATTGAGCGATGGACAGGTCTTGTGTGAGCAAGTCAAATGGTAAAATCCAGACGACAATGATGGCGACGCTAAATGACACTTGCCTCTGACATGTGGCAAATGGGAAGGATTATCATAAGCCAATGAGCTCCACTATGAATGTACGTTTAAACCTCATTTGAAGTGGCATGTATGACATTATCATGCCAATTTAGACGGAATTCAATCTGTTGGCATCAACCGCCATGATTTTGATTTGACTTCTAAAGAGACCAATTTGTTTCAAAATGTGTGTGTGTGTGCGTTATTTCGAAATGTCACATTTTTGTGTGTGTGTGTGATTAGAACATTATATCTGCATCTATTTCTGAGTTAGGCTGTATTCTCAACTCCATCAGCCCTCAAATTAGCCTTTCCTATCAAGTATCTGAGGGAAGATTAGAACATAATACGGCCTATCACTTTGACAGGCAGAGTTAATGTTTAGCAGGATGTTTGAGTGGTTATCGGCCGTTTCCATTGCTGGGAAGTTCACAAAGTCTGTGTATTACATTAGTCACTAGCCGCTAATCCTATATGTTCAAGAGCTGCATTCTGGGATTCACTCTCATTTTGTTTATGTCTAATGAGAGGCATGCATGCAAAGAGGTTTGTCATGTTGTTTATAACTGTTGCTACAGATGTAGACTTAAGAGTTTGCTCCCAACGGTGTCCTGCTATGTCTTTTGAAGAAGGAAAAAAAGGCTAAATGACCGTTGGCTATCTTATGACCATTACTACACTTATTTTTAAAATGTAATTATCTGCATTCTTTGCATTTTCAAGCAACAAACAACAGGTAGGCCATTATCGTTTTCTGGAAACGCATTTGAATTGAAACCCTTTATATATACTGTACAACTGTAGTTTGGCACCAGGGTGGGTAATTCTATGAATGTAGGGTGTTACAGACCAGGGTGGGTATAATTCTATGAATGTAGGGTGTTACAGACCAGGGTGGGTATAATTCTATGAATGTAGGGTGTTACAGACCACTGACCAGGGTGGGTATAATTCTATGAATGTAGGGTGTTACAGACCAGTGAGACCACTGACCAGGGTTGGTATAATTCTATGAATGTAGGGTGGTTATACAGACCACTGACCAGGGTGGGTATAATTCTATGAATGTAGGGTGTTACAGACACTTCAGAGTAGAGCAGATTTGCCATTAGGACATGCTGCAAAGAACCCACAAGAACGCGGCCATGTGTCTCACGGTTTGATTATCGTGATGAATGATTATCATCTCTCTGGCTCTTTACAGGGCAATATAAGAACGAGCGGATTCTTGGCCTATAATCTCTCATCTGTTTGTGCATCCGGCACTTTAATGCTTCAGAGGAGATGAGTCAGAATAAAATTAGAATAACTGGATTCGCAAAGGGAGGCTCACTCCGGTAGGACTCACTGTGGTATACAGCAAAACAAGTGTGCATGTGTGTGGGTGCGTGCGTGCGTGCGTGTGCTTAAGCGTGTACAACCCAAGACCAAGTGCAATGTACGTATGTGTGCGTGTGTGTGTGCGTGCATGCCACGTGTGTTACGAGAGCAAGAGAGAGCTTGTGTATGCCCTGTCGTATGATAAATGTGCTCTCTCCCATAATCTATGTGCTTCAAAATATGATGTATGTGAGGATGAACTTTGAATTATAACCTAAAGAGTGACTCATTAATCTTCTGACTTTGGTGGGGAGTGGACCAGTGGAATCCATTTTGTGTGTTTGTATTTTATGAATAATGGAATATTGCAGCTGGTCAGCTGGATCCTGGCAGTGGCTTTATAGACATGATACAGATGCCGACACGTATACAAGCAAACATGCTTTCTCCCGGCTGGAATATAAGGTGAATGCATGCTGGCATTCACACAAGGTCAACAGATCCTATTAGGGTTATTCCATGTGTCAAACCTGACCTTGGTGTCAGGGGTATATGAAGTTATGACTTCTTTGTTCGAAATGCACACAAGTCACTGATGTGTGTGCGTCACATGTGAGAGAGGGCAGTGGTGTAGTCTAGCGTTATGCGCCATATACGTAATATGCCGTGCACAGTGCTGTAGCCTAGTGTCTTTTATGGACTACGTAATATAGATGGAATACCATCATTTTTCGCTGCGCGACATGCGTGCGTATAAGCTATACACTTGTGCGTGGTCAATGGATGAAATGATTAGCAGACAGTATACACTTTTTTCTCCAAAAGGTTGGCACGTCATACTACATATATAGCGATACTATGTATCTAACACCAGTGTTGATTTTGGCAGCAATTTTGATTTTAGTGCGCGTTGTATTTTTATTGTATTTTCAGCATGCAACCAAGCGAAAAAGGACTTGCCTTTTAGTTCTACTGGATCTCTTGTCCACTAGTCCCTTCCTAACATTTTAGTCTAGTTTTTATTTGTTGACGAAACTGTCAATATATTTAGTCTTAGTTTTAGTCATCGTAGCTTCGTTTTCATTTAGTTTCCGTTTGAGTTTCGTCAGAGAAAAAAGGTAGTCGACGGACATTTTTCGTCATAGTTTTAGTCGACGAAATCAACACTGTCTAACACAACGGTAGACTTCACTACACCACTGGCCGTGCTGACGTTTTGAGAAAAAAGCATATACTGTACCGCCTGCTAATCATTTCATCCATTGACCACATGCGAGCGTATAGCCTTTACAGTACGTGTGCATGTTGCCCAGGAAATATGGTACTGTATACTGTCTGAGAAAACCTATGGCTACAGCACTGAGAGAGGGTCTACGAATGGTGTAGTCATGGCTACACCATTCACACATGCATCATGCACGCACACGCACACACACACACGCACACGCACACGCACACGCACACGCACACACACACACACTTTCCCCCTCCATTTCTCTCTCCCTCTCATGAAAGTGAATTTGTAGCGAGGTTGAACGCAGCTACGACAAGCTATGTCTGTTCAGAATTCAGAGCACTGACAAAACCATAACATCTCCAAAATTGCCACTGCTCCACACAGCTCAGGTTGTGTGTATAGCCTGTGTGTGTGTGTGTGTGTGTGTGTGTGTGTGTGTGTGTGTGTGTGTGTGTGTGTGTGTGTGTGTGTGTGTGTGTGTGTGTGTGTGTGTGTGTGTTGTATACTTCATTCTTCCTCCACACAGCGAGCGTACAGTACATATAGGCTACAATAAGAAAGTTGAATGTTTCATGGACTGCGTCCGGGGCCGGGATTTCAGAAAGTCGTTTAAGCCGTGAACACAATCCGACGGTGTCCTAAACGTGAGTGGCAAAACCCCTTTAACAGGGAAATGTAAAAAGCCCTGAGAGTTGTCAGGTGAGGCCAGCAAAACCCCCAGCACAATGCAAGAGGTGATTTACTCTGAGCGGGGCTGGATGTCACAAAGGCTTTTTTCTTTTTTGTTGCTTCCCTTAAGTCTTATTTGGACTTAAATTGCCCCTGTGAAGACTCGTTTCTCTTCACAATCTTCTGGCACTGTAGCCTGGATGGAGAATCCTCAAATGGTAATACCTTCATCATTGCCCACTATTACTATATTACCCATATGTCATCATCCTACAGATGGGCTTTTTTTTTTAAAGGGATTCTGTTCATGGTCACCTAAAAGCTTTTTGGCATTCGCTAGATGACATTGAGACGTGCAATGTTCTTTATAAACGTATACTGACTTAACATATTGCTCTAGATATTTCAAAGCAAGAGTCTTAGATGCAGATACATGTATTAATAACAGAATGAGGTAGACATGCAGTAGCCTCGGAAACCCAGACGTTTTTATTAGGTAGACAGTAAAAAATGGCAAGTTACAGTTAATCTTTAAGGGATACCAAAATCATTTTGGATTATCTGGAAAATGGAAAAATCTGAAAAGATATAAATACATTTTGCAAACCTTAACTTTAAAGCATTTTGTTTTATGAGCTATATTGCAGATTTATTTTGTCTTTTCTCATTTTATTTTCTTCCTGCCTCACTCCCATCTATTATTTTTATTGTTTAACTATTAAGGCACATTTTCATTGTGAATTCCAAAATGGACCTAGTGTAATGCTAATACCTGTACTTCACATGTGTAAAATACATTTAAAAGTAAGACTGTCCTGGACTGCTTGCAAATTCTTCAATTACATTGTCACTTCTGACAAATTGGTAATTTTTTAAGTGATAATATATTCACGCCAAATTGATCGATGCAAATAATTAACAATAAACATACATTCTAATTACATTACTTTTTTTTTTAATGTTTTTTCTTTGTGGCTTTCGTCTTTATTTGATATTCTTTATGGAGGGACAGACAGTAGGCTGACAGGAAATGGGGAGAGAGATGGGGGGGGGTGACATGCAGTAAAGGCCGTCGGGATTGTATAAATGAAGGTACAGAACTGCAGATCATAGAATGTGCATTCACCGTATCATGATATATATGTACGTTGTCTCTGAAAAGGCATATCGTGGAGACATTGTATCGTCTCAATGATATTTATCACCATATCGCCCCCACCTCTATTTTGGTGTAGAAAGAGCACACCAAGTACAGTTGCAACTCAGGTTCCTATAGAGCAGTGGTTCCCAAAGTGGGGTCCGGGGACCCCCAGGGGTCCTTGAGGGAGTTCCAGGGGGTCCTCAGCTAAATGATAGTTTGGAACCAAAAAGGACCCTTATGGGTCCTTGAGGGAGTTCCAGGGGGTCCTCAGCTAAATGATAGTTTGGAACCAAAAGGACCCTTATGGGTTTGTAACTCTGAGTACAAACCCATTACATTACAATACATTAAATTAACATTGATTTTACAATATAATGTGGGAGTCCCAGAGATAGAAATGCCATTAAATGGGGGTTCATAGACTAATGCATGTCAAACTGGGGGTCCTTGAAATTAAAACAGGTTGAGAATTACTGCTAGAGCCGTTAAAATCTTCTCTTATGGGGGTCTCTGGCATATATTTTCAAATGGGGGGTCCGCGGGCTAATTAGTGTCAATTTGGGGGTCCTTCACATGAAAAAGTTGTATAGAGGGTTTTACTAAGTATGGAGGGTTTAAGTGGTTGGGGGGGGGAACTGTGCTCTTACGGAGTCAGAGACACAGAGAGAAACAGCAGTGGGAGAGGTAACGATATGCAGGACAAAAGTGTCTGCTGAGATTAGACCTATAGGCCATGCAAAGGGCGCCCTAGTGCATGTCAGTTCATACTGTAATACAGCTTCAATGACAATGGCCTTAACCGATGTACGCCTTCCACAGACAGGGGTTCACCTGCTCCATTATTATTCATCGCCATGGTTTCTCACACACACACACACACACACACACACACACACACACACACACACACACACACACACACACACACACACACACACACACACACACACACACAGTTGCAACACTGTGCAGTTGCCCCCCGACGCACCCAAATCAGCTCCCCCAACGAGATAGAGAAGGATCACCGGCGTGCACTGCAGGCAGATAGATAGATAGAAAGGTATTAACAAACTTGTAACTGGCTGGCAGTCATGCCTCTCAGCCTTATACAGTGCACGCAACGCAGCCAAGCAGCCATAACCAGGTGCATCAAGCCCGCATTACATCCCCATACCCCGAGTATTTACCCTGCCATCCAGCGAGAAAGATTAGCTTCGCCGGGGACTTGATTTATGGACGACAGAAAGCAATCGCTTCTCGCCGCACAGCACACCGCTGTAGATGTGCCTACTCCTTTTTTTGCCATAGACGCCATGGCCTACACACCGTCTGAAAGCCCTTGATACTGTGTTTGCCCGGAGGTATAATGTTTGATAATATAACTACTGCTTCTGTCACCGGAACGCCCCCCCTTCCCATCAACTCCACCGCCCAACCCTCCCAACCTGCACCTCAACCTGCCCCAACCTCCAATACCCCACAATACATTACGCATTCTCACAATGCTCTTAGATTTATGGCAGAGTAATGGGGTAGCATGAGAGCATGGTAGAGAGAGAGAGAGAGAGAGAGAGAGAGAGAGAGAGAGAGAGAGAGAGAGAGAGACAGAGAGAGAGAGAGAGAGCACGAGAGAGAGAGAGAATATGCATTGATTGAAAATCCCAGATAGTCCCATCCAGCACCGCCCCAAAGAACATCAGTTATTTTGCATCCTGACACAGCGATTGATAACTCGTAAATGTGCGCGGAAGGATGACAAATGCAGATGGAAACCGACTCTGACAAAAATGATAACGTTGTGGGTTCTCTGGGGGTGGGGGGTGGAGGGGGTGATGGAGGTGGGAGGCGGAATTCTGCTTAAAATATTTAATAATTGATATGAAGGCAGTGAGATGTTGTTTGACCCCGGAGGAGTGTGAATGTCATCAGAAAATTGCCCAAGACTTTGAAGTGAAACACAGTAATGCATTCTGACTATGTGTGTGTTTTGTGCGTGTAGGCGTGTATGTGCGAGAGAGAGAGAGAGAGAGAGAGAGAGGGAGGGAGGGAGAGAGAGATTTGGCAGGTGGTTGTGGCCTCTAAGAAATGGCAAATGATATTAGCATTGTGATCATTATTTGTCTTCAGGATACAGAATTGAATCTTTTGTGGTATAGAGGTTTGATATGGTGGATATATTTCTTTTAAAGTTATCTGATCATTGTTGTAGCCATAAAGTGAGATTGAAGGGTTACAAAGCAAAGAGTGAATATGTTTAAATGGTAAATGGTGCATTTATATAGCACCTTTATCCAAGGCGCTTTACATAGATTGTGCATTACATTCACCCATTCATACACTGATGGCAGCGGAAACCATGCAAGGTACCAACCAGCACATCAGGAGCAATTAGGGGTTCAGTGTCTTGCTCAAGGACACTTCGACACTAACTCTGGGGGAGCCCCGCGGTTCGAACTGGCGACCTTGCGGTTACCATCCGGAAACTCTACCCCTGAGCCACCGCCGCCCCTATGACTGATCTATATTTAATATGGTGTCCCGATGTACAAGCTCACAACGCCTTGTTGGGAGCTTGTACAGTAGATTTAGTGTGATTTTGAGCACAGGACACCGCCGTAAGTCAGAGTATAAAGTTAGGCATTAACAGCACATGAAGTGTATCATGTGCCCCTAAAGACCATCTACAAATGATGTAACACAGTGGTTCCCAAAGTGGGGTCCGGGGACCCCCAGGGGTCCTTGAGGGAGTTCCAGGGGGTCCCCAGCTAAATGATAGTTTGGAACCAAATGGACCCTAATGGGTCTATAACTCTGAGAGTGTACAAATGGAACAAAATGGCATTTGGTTCCATTTGTACACTCTGAGTTAAATTAACATTGATTGTACAATATAAATTGGGGTCCCAGAGATCGAAATGCCATTGAATGGGGGTCTGTAGACTAATGCATGTCAAACTGGGGGTCCTTGAAATTAAACAGGTTGAGCATCTCTGCTAGAGCCGTACAAATCTTCTCTTATCGGGGTCCCTGGCATTATGTTTTCAAAGGGGGGTCCGCGGGCTGATTAGTGTCAATTTGGGGGTCCTTGACATGAAAAAGTTTGGGAACCACTGATGTAATCATGTACAGTTGGAGGCCATCGATATTGTCCTTTTCTTTTTGCTGAGGTTTGCGTGATCTGCGCAAAAGGACAGTTAACCCATTTTGGGCGGGAACCCCTTTTGGTGTTTTAAACATTATGTTATAATTTAGCTATTGAAAAATAGCAGATCTACAAGCTCATAGCGCGCCACCGAGTGGCGCGCTACGAGCTTGTAGATCTGCTATTTTTTTTTAAATCGTGAAAATATTTATTTCAGAAAACTGGAGGATTTAGAAGGATTTTTTAAATTTTTGAGGTCAGGCCTAAATGGGTCAAATGATAAGGGACAATATCGGTGGCACCCAACTGTATATCATTGAGAAAGCAGGGTATTTAGACAGATGCTAGGTTTGTTGTTTGCCTGGTATCCTAGTTAGACA
>NC_136796.1:9317047-9362547 GCF_951216825.1 Electrona antarctica
TGCCTGCTGGAACTGAACAGACTCTACTACGCTGCCTGCTGGAACTGAACAGACTCTACTACGCTGCCTGCTGGAACTGAACAGAAGCTCTACTACGGTAGACTCTACTACAGTAGACTCTACTACGCTGCCTGCTGGAACTGAACAGAAGCTCTACTACGGTAGACTCTACTACAGTAGACTCTACTACGCTGCCTGCTGGAACTGAACAGAAGACTCTACTACGGTAGACTCTACTACAGTAGACTCTACTACGCTGCCTGCTGGAACTGAACAGAAGACTCTACTACGGTAGACTCTACTACAGTAGACTCTACTACGCTGCCTGCTGGAACTGAACAGAAGCTCCATGATCCGGAAGTTGCAGTGAAATAATTGGTCCATATTCCGGCAGCCCCACACTTCCTCATTTGATTCAAGGTATATTAAAAAGAAGGTAATAAGGCCGCCGACGTCAGTTTCACTATCATGCAATTCCAGCCGGCAAAATTTGTCGCACTGCGGTGTCGAACTCACACCGGAAGGTCAGTGTTTTTTTGTTTTTTTAAATAACTTTTTATTTAATTTTTATGTTTTCACAAAGATGAATGAAAGGTATAAATTATAAGCACAATACAATAAAACAGACAAGAAAAACAAAAAGCACAGAAACAAAACAAAACAAACAAACAAAAGAAAATGGCGAGCAGCACACACACACACACAATACAGTCAGTTATTCATTAGGGAAGACCATTATAGTATAATCGGCTCGCCTCAGGTAAATAAAAGAAGATCATATCACACATTGTTTTCTGCTGTGTTGCTTTTCGATGTGTACACGTCAGGGTCGTGCAGAGAGTGTTAGAGGGGCAGGGGCTGAACTCCCGTAAGAGGGCACTTTTGGACAAAAAAGGTGAAAATAGCAGATCTACAAGCTCACAAGAGCTTGTAGATCTACAAGCTCACAAGAGCTTGTAGATCAGCTATTTTCGGGTGCAACCCAGCACTCTTTAGCTAGTGGGGATGCTCGAGAAAAAAGCATGGAAAGGAGTGGCATTTGTATTTCTACCACCATGTAGTAAATGCTGCATTCGTGGTCTGGAAAGGGCAGTTGTTTTATAGATGGGTAAAAGGGGCAGGGGCAGGGGCTGAAGCCCCCTTTGATGTCTATGTGTGCATGTCCCTGCACTGTGTAATCATGTATTACATTCTCTCCCGTTACACTAGGCGGGTTCGTGAGGCCAGTGCCAGTCAAATGCACGAAATACCAAAGTATTAGAGATCCTGCAGGGCAACCACGGTTAATTAAATAAGGTTAGGAAGCGAAGACCGTAGGGTGGTCTCCATGTTGCTCCCTGGAAGGAAAGAAACCTGCGCAATTGAGACCAAGGAAGCTGAACACGGAAGTGTTGGCTGCATATAGCCCATTGCGCATGTTTCTTTCCTTCCAGGGAGCAACATGGAGTCCACCGTACGGTCTTCGCTTCCTAACCTTATTTAATTCACCTTGAGGGCAACCAGGAAGTGCAGCCCCCCAGCTTACTACAGTGTGCTTGATCACTGTAGGCAGCGGAGGATCCGCGGCAGAGTCGTTGTCGTCCGTGCGATGTAAGAACAGGGAATAATAACCTTCCAAACATCGGATTGTGTCTCCTTTTGAGCAGAACAATGAGTAATAAGCGCGTGCACATCGGATTCGCATTTAGACTGTTCTACCATGTGAGTAAGGGGGGGGGGGGGGGGGGGGGGTAATTATGGATTAATTAATGCCAATTAATCAAATCTCGTAATCTCGTGGATTGGCACAGCGGGGTACAGTAGCTATTCACGAGATTATCTCGTTCTGGCGCAGATTCGATTAATAGTTCTGCATATCTAAATGCAGAACGTACGTTTCTGAACGTGTCAAGTATCGCAAGACTGTCCACCCGTTTCCTGTCTGGCAACCTAAATCACGATACCCCGAGACAGAAACGATACCTGCCGCTGTTTAGATCCTCAATACAATTATGTACCGTGTAGTGTGCACCTCGAAAAGCAAGAGATTAGAAAACAATCTGCGATACGTCTTATTTTATATTAATGAACCGATAATCGTTCATAAATAGTGTTTGTTCATGAGCTGGTCCAGCCGGCACCATTATCCAATATTTTGTTCTTGCACAATATCCAGTAGGCCGCTGCCAAATGGTCAAGTTCAATAATGTAAAATGGTACTACTCAACCTATTTAATCATCCTTGCTACATCGAACGGCTTTGTGTTGCTCCAGGGAGTTGTGAAAACTGCAATCCTTCACCTTGACAGCAAATTGCACACTTACATTTACAAGTTATTTTTTTTACTCCGCTCACTCCAATTTGGCATCACTGCTTTAGTTCTGCATATATATACACCCAAGTATTACATCCAAGGAATTTATCACACACACACACACACACACACACACACACACACACACACACACACACACACACACACACACACACACACACACACACACACACACACACACACACACACACACACACACACACACACACACACACACACACACACACACACACACACACACACACACGTATCCTTTTAACCAGTCAGTTGCACAGTGGGAAGCCGGTGACCTTAATAGCAGTAGCTGTCAACACAGACAAGGTGGCTGAACCCCAGACAAGGCTGTCAAAACTCCACGCGGCTGTGACTAGCCATATTGAATGCAAACATGAGTGGCCATTTGTACGAACTTGGCAGGCTGAGAGGTGACTGTCGAAAAGAGGTGCAGTGGGTTTCAAGGGAGACTTGCAGACACCCTTTGTTCTTTGTTGTTTCTCCTTTGGGTGTCCATCTGTAAGGAAAATATTAAAGATTGGTTTCAAAATGATTTCATATTGATCACCGTGTTAAAGGAATAGAGGCCGCAGGTTCAGGATTAGCCTAGTATACAACATTAGCCACGAGCACTCTTGGATCTTTTTAGCATTTTGTTAGGAACTGAAAGTAGCCTACAAAAACAATCATGATTACAGGTAAAAGGGATGACTTAAGTTACAACTGTTTTCTGGTTTATCTGCTTCAAGGTGAGCAGAAGAATTGTAATGCTGCAGAGTGCTTTTATGGTGGAGAGAATGTTCAGTTCCTAGAGACAATATAAATCTCCAGCCTCCCACCACTGCTCCTTGATATATAGATGGTTTATCTTTCCAAGACTGTAAGTTAAGTTGACTCCCTCTCGGAAAAGACATATTCACTGATGCATCATCCGTGCTTAAGGCCATGCACAAAAGACAAGGAAGTTGTTTAATTCTATGTCATATAAAGTTGGCGGTGTGAATCTGAACGAAAATACATTGCATGGATGCACCTGGGACGTATCCTCAGTGATGTATCCCAAGGTCATCAGGGTTTCGGGTCTTGCGAACATCATACATACATTGTGTAATGTTGTGTCTTCCTCTGTAATGTATTTTTGTTTGTCATTGATGTTTTATGTGTGGCTGTAGCTGGGGTGAAAGCCCAAGACAAATTTCCCTTGTGGACAATAAAGTTTACCTTGACCTTGACCTTGATACCCCTCACTCGGGTGACCGGGGTAATCAATACTTGATCAGACCCACTAGGGAAAGACCAGGGCCACACAATCTGTTGGAACCTCTCCGGAACTACTCTGCCGGGACTGAGAGGCACAATTCTGGCATGTGGAGGGACTAGGATCTGTGGGTTGACTCGTGTCCGGGCCCCTCCTACGTCTCACCAGGTCCACTCCTGCTCTCAACAGGAGTACAGCCAGACTCCCAGCACCAGACACTTCATTCAGGAGTAGTGGATTCTTGCGCCGCAATGGCTCTGCATGCTCCACCTGGGCAACAGTGGTACTGCAGACTCCGCTTGCGGCTCAAATGGCCCTCCTAAAGGCCTCACCGAAGGTTCTTTGGGCTTCCTCCTCAAGGAGGATGCAGGCGCCAACCCATACTGCTCCCGGGTGCCGTCTGCATTCCGGCTGTCACCCGTCTCTCCGGGGGTCACCAGACTGTACCTGGTTGTCACATAGTCTATTCCTATGAGCAGAAATCAGTTGGATTGAGTCACACCAGTGGGTGAATGCATGGTGTGCTGGCCATAGACACACAGGTGAATGCATGTTGAGCTGATCATAGACACACCATAGGGTGAATGCATGTTGTGCTGATCATAGACACACACCATAGGGTGAATGCATGTTGTGCTGATCATAGACACACACCATAGGGTGAATGCATGTTGAGCTGATCATAGACACACACCATAGGGTGAATGCATGTTGAGCTGATCATAGACACACACCATAGGGTGAATGCATGTTGAGCTGATCATAGACACACCATAGGGTGGATGCATGTTGAGCTGATCATAGACAGACCATAGGGTGGATGCATGTTGAGCTGATCATAGACACACCATAGGGTGAATGCATGTTGAGCTGATCATAGACACACCATAGGGTGAATGCATGTTGAGCTGATCATAGACACACACCATAGGGTGAATGCATGTTGTGCTGATCATAGACACACACCATAGGGTGAATGCATGTTGTGCTGATCATATAGACACACACCATAGGGTGGATGCCTGGTGTGCTGATCATAGACACACACCATAGGGTGAATGCATGTTGAGCTGATCATAGACACACCATAGGGTGAATGCATGTTGAGCTGATCATAGACACACACCATAGGGTGAATGCATGTTGTGCTGATCATAGACACACACCATAGGGTGAATGCATGTTGTGCTGATCATATAGACACACACCATAGGGTGGATGCCTGGTGTGCTGATCATAGACACACACCATAGGGTGAATGCATGTTGAGCTGATCATAGACACACACCATAGGGTGAATGCATGTTGTGCTGATCATATAGACACACACCATAGGGTGGATGCCTGGTGTGCTGATCATAGACACACACCATAGGGTGAATGCATGTTGAGCTGATCATAGACACACACCATAGGGTGGATGCATGTTGAGCTGATCATAGACACACAGGTGAATGCATGTTGAGCTGATCATAGACACACACCATAGGGTGGATGCATGTTGAGCTGATCATAGACACACCATAGGGTGAATGCATGTTGTGCTGATCATAGACACACCATAGGGTGAATGCATGTTGTGCTGATCATAGACACACACCATAGGGTGAATGCATGTTGTGCTGATCATAGACACACACCATAGGGTGAATGCATGTTGTGCTGATCATAGACACACCATAGGGTGAATGCATGTTGTGCTGATCATAGACACACACCATAGGGTGAATGCATGTTGAGCTGATCATAGACACACCATAGGGTGGATGCCTGGTGTGCTGATCATAGACACACACCATAGGGTGAATGCATGTTGAGCTGATCATAGACACACACCATAGGGTGGTGAATGGTGAATGCATGTTGAGCTGATCATAGACACACCATAGGGTGGATGCCTGGTGTGCTGATCATAGACACACACCATAGGGTGAATGCCTGGTGTGCTGATCATAGACACACCATAGGGTGAATGCCTGGTGTGCTGATCATAGACACACACCATAGGGTGGATGCCTGGTGTGCTGATCATAGACACACACCATAGGGTGAATGCCTGGTGTGCTGATCATAGACACACACCATAGGGTGAATGCCTGGTGTGCTGATCATAGACACACACCATAGGGTGAATGCCTGGTGTGCTGATCATAGACACACACCATAGGGTGAATGCCTGGTGTGCTGATCATAGACACACACCATAGGGTGAATGCCTGGTGTGCTGATCATAGACACACACCATAGGGTGAATGCATGTTGAGCTGATCATAGACACACCATAGGGTGGATGCATGGTGTGCTGATCATAGACACACACCATAGGGTGGATGCCTGGTGTGCTGATCATAGACACACACCATAGGGTGAATGCATGTTGAGCTGATCATAGACACACACCATAGGGTGAATGCCTGGTGTGCTGATCATAGACACACCATAGGGTGAATGCCTGGTGTGCTGATCATAGACACACCATAGGGTGAATGCCTGGTATGCTGGGCCTGGCCATAGGGTTACAACATGACTCCAGCCAGAGCCATGTGTTGCACGTCTTTCACCCCGACTGCCCTCACCTTTCTCTGCTATATAAATAAAGCAATAATTTCCCCCCAAAACAATCTTCTGAAAAACAATAATATAAATCACTTTCTAATGGAAACACATTTGGAGTAATGTGCAGTTTAGGAAAGAGGATATTGGTAGATTTCCAGTGAAGCCAACATTATACTGTACTCCAAATAGTCAGACATGCAGGTCAGGTTTCACCGTCATCAACATTCAACAAACTCTGTTTTTGGGGACAAGCAGACTATAAAGAATACGACCTAAAACAAATGGTTGTGTCTCTGCGTTGCACAGTTAAAGAAGCTCTGCTGATATTTCATGTTCAATATTTTCAACTAAACATTGATTGTCTGTCTAGCAGAGTAGGAGTTTTATTTTTTATTTCTTTACCTTTATTTTCTTAGTCTTATTGAGATTGAGCATGTCTTATTGAGATCAGAAATCTCTTTTACAAGAGAGACCTGTCCAATATAGCAGACATATAAAAACAACACAAAACACAACCCTGTGCAACATACTCTACATGTACACAACAGTATAGTACTGTACATCCACAATAAAAACTAAAGCTATTCAACCATAGTGGTCTCTCAAGTAGGAAATCAGCCTGAGCATCTGCCCTAAACAAACTCATTAGATTGCTTCCTTTAAAACAACTGCTTGTATGTTACAAGTTTTTAAATGACATTTCTCATCCAGGTTGTGGACACGAATCTTTCCAAATCATGAAAGCACAAAACAACTAAACACCTCGAAATAAACATGAAAGCTAATTTCTTACACATAATCTTGAATGACAGGTCATGTATTTCTATATTTTTCTACAGTGAGATAAAAGTGCAGCCTCAAAACACTAATACTAATATCATGCTAAGCTATACTTGGAATAAATTCTACAAACAACAACAGAACAAAATGAACAAAACAAAAAGGTGTGCTTTTTGTGTCCGACTGTTGAAATGACATTATCGACATCACAACAAGTCACATTTGACGGCGAAATTAAGTAAGGTGCAAGAGCAATGGCTGGAAATTGATTTCAAGTTGCGTCAGACAGTGAACAAAAACACCACAAGTAAAACAAACACGCCTCACAAAACGCCTGAAGAAAACAAAACTGTGCCATTAAAAATGTAACAGGATTATCCTTTCTGTTTGTTTGTCACGGCGGATCATGAAAATTAGGGTTAAGAGAAAGAGCTTAGAGGCACATTGTTATCACAGCTTCGGAATATTAGACGCAAACTGGGATGATTTGCATATTCATTTATTGCTTTTGAAATTCACCTTGTTAATTAAGGGCCAAGTGTAACAATCACTTGATACCATGCAAACAGCTTGACTCAGACGCCGGGCAACAATCACAATCACATTGCACAGGATCGTCAGACCTCGTCAGAACACACAACAACAACAACAACCCGTGTCTGTCTGAGTGATATACAAGTAGGAGGCAAATGAGCTAAATGGAGAACAATGATGTGAAGGACTAGCAGAGGTATAGAGGCAGGCCCGCGGGAAGTACTTTACACTAGCAGGGGCTGAACGTGTACCTGGGGGTGCGCGCGCATAGCGCGCGCCGCACAAATGCGCGTGCACGCGCATCATGCACGCGCATTTTCGCGCATTTTCACGCGCAAACGTGGCCTTTACTTTCCCTCTCCACACGCAAGTTATATATGAACGAACTGACACAGGCAATTAACCAGGATAAGGTGCCAATACTGTGATACAGCATATTTAAATCTCTTTTTTTTTTCTTTCTCTCCTGTTCGAGGGGGGGCTGTGCCTGGCGGGGGGGGGTGCTACAGCCCCCCCAGCACCCCTACTTCCCTCAGCCATGTATAGAGGCAGCTGGCGTTTTGTCGTGCAAGTTCTGCTCAGAGACAGTACACGTAGAAAGGCACTCAGGCCCCTTTTCCACCGGTTGGTTCCCAATGGGAACCGGTTCACCTCTCTTTGGTTCTTAGTCCATGAGCCAGAGCTACAAAATTGGAACGTTAATTATGAATTGAGTGGGCAAAACCATACCTATATTAGATTGTTAACACCATGAGACTTCCCCAATTGATTACTTACACGAAGACAATGATTTATTGTATTACACATTTTACATTTTTAAATATGCAAATGAGGCATTATGTAGGAAAATATGCAAAATAATAGAAAATATGAAAAGGCTACTACTGTGGAAGGGTTATCATGTATTCATTTACTTGTATTTATCCTATAAACAATTTCATATAAAAAATAAAATAAAAAAAAAGATTGGAGTTCTGGCTCAAGGACTAAGAACCAAAAAGAACTGAACCTGTTCCCATTGGGAACCAACCGGTGGAAAGGGGGTCTCAGAGAGATGCTACACCCGCGCTATGCTATGCACAGGTCTAAAATCTTAGTTCCCTGTGACCTTGTCCTTTGACTGATTTGATGACTGGGTTAAAATTGCCTGAGATATCATTATCACTGTGATAGAAAAACAAATGAACAAACGGAAAGATGCTGGTGATTGCAATACACCACTCTGCCGTGCATGGGTGTACAAACAGGTAAGGTATAACACACACACACACACACACACACACACACACACACACACACACACACACACACACACACACACACACACACACACACACACACACACACACACACACACACACACACACACACACACACACACACACACACACACACACACACACACACACACACACACACACACACACACACACACACAACAATTATAGCATTGGAAACCTTTGCTTTCACAGCAAGCCACCAGAATTAACTGGATCTTGAGTGCTTAGTATAGTGTCCTTCAGAATAATCATTTCCCTTCTCTACTCTTCATGTTTCATATTCAATTTGCAGTAAGTAAGTCATACTGTCTCTCAGTACAAACCACAAGCAGTCAAACAGTTCTAACATGCAACTGTCACCACAAAAATAAAAACTGAAATACCATCTGAGACATTTGCATTTGCCTTTCTTTTGCTGCGTGTGAGCCTATCCTGGTCGTCTCCCTCCCTGGTCTGCTCAGCATGTCGACTTTCTCCAATTTCCCAGGTTTATAGAGTAAGCCTCATTCTTGGCCCATTTAGCAAAATTACACGTTTTACTGTTTCTACATGGCTGCCTCTGTTAAAGTTCAAACCCGGGTCCCAGACACCCTTCAACTGACATCATCCGCAAAGCTTCCCCAAGAGATTGATAAAAGTGCCGGGAGCGCATAGTGTGTGCGTGCGTGCGTGTGTGTGCGCGCGGTTATGTATTTGTACAATGCAAAGCACAGCGAAAAGAGTGCTAGAGCACAAAGCAAAGTCCATAGTGGTCATTTCACTCTGAGTAGAGGACCTTATTGTCCGTGACCGTGAAATGCAAATGGAGAACAATTATTTGCGTCTTGCGTTGTCATGTCTTCCCCATGCTTTTGTATAGTGCTGTAATACACAGACTGTGTATACCACAGTGCTGTACTACACAGACTGTGCACCAGTGCTGTACTACACAGACTGTATACCACAGTGCTGTACTACACAGACTGTATACCACAGTGCTGTACTACACAGACTGTGCACCACAGTGCTGTACTACACAGACTGTATACCACAGTGCTGTACTACACAGACTGTGCACCACAGTGCTGTACTACACAGACTGTATACCACAGTGCTGTACTACACAGACTGTATACCACAGTGCTGTACTACACAGACTGTATACCACAGTGCTGTACTACACAGACTGTATACCACAGTGCTGTACTACACAGACTGTATACCACAGTGCTGTACTACACAGACTGTATACCACAGTGCTGTACTACACAGACTGTGCGCGTGGAGGTGTGATTAGGCCTACAAGCAGAGCACAAAGCTATCTTCCCCACAGACTATTTGCATGAACTTAAAGGACCACTTCACCACTTTTCAACCTATCTTCATATAATTGGTCCTGACTAATGTTCATGATAAAATACCACCATTTCTTTCTACTCGATCTACAGGAGGGCTGTGGGCAGTTCAGAAATCCGCCCACCAGTGACATCTTTTTTTTTTTTTTTTAAACTATTTGGATTTTTATTATTGTGAGAACAATGGCTTCCATTTTTGCATTGCAACTTTTCAGGAATAGAAAGCCTGCAGTTTCTATTAGCTTGGATTCCCCATCGATGATGTCACTGGTGGACGGGTTTCTGAACTGCCCACATCCCTCCTATAGACACAAACTGAGTAGAAAAAAATGGTGCAGCTCACAGTACAACAGTATCCGACTGTGGTTGTACTGGTCAGCTCCCAGTACAACCGTATCAGACTGTGGTTGTACTAGTGGTCAGCTCAAAGGTTTTAATGTGTGTCTGTCTGTGTGTGTCTATGTGCAGGGTGTTGCTGAAAATGAGCACTTGTGCTCAGCTGGTTAAATAAAGAACAAGAATAAAAAGGGCGACAATATTTTTTTTGTTGTTTAGCGAGCCCTCCTCTGTTCTGAATTCAGATGGTACCACAGCCCCAGTAGGCCTCATTTGCAGAGGCACTACAAAGCTGGCATTCAACTTTAGTAAAGACAGAACAACAAGCTTTGTAGTCTCATTGTTGAGGAGGGAGGGGAGGGGGGCGCTGAGATTGAGTCAGGTGTGTTGGTCAAAATGGTAATTAAAAAGATTTAGCATGTGAGCTGTTTACCATTACGCTGATATACAGTACCGGTTCAAAGTCTGATGATGGACACATGACCACTCTGTTGCAGCATTATACATGTTTATTCTCACTATGTGCACTCGTTTCCATTTAAACATATTGGTGTTTAACCCATTCTGACATGAGATCAGATTCTAAAAATGTCTTCTGAAAAAGCTATGTTTCTATGTCAGTGGTTCTTCGATTTTTCAAAAATAGCAGACCTACAAGCTCGTAGTGCGCCACTCGGTGGCGTGCTATGAGCTTGTAGATCTGCTATTTTTCAATAGCTAAAGCATAACATGATACACCAAAAGGGGTTCCCGCCCAAAATGCGTTAAAGTTTGAAAAATGCCCTGTCTTTTCAAAGTGTTCAAAGTGATTCTCTGTCCTCTGTCTTTAAGTCCCTTTGAAACAAGGCGTCCTTTCATTTCTGGCACTTGCTTCTATGAGGGGGGGGAAACAATTACTGAGACGTGACTGATATCGTTAGTCTTTAATTGGTCTCAATTCGGCGGAAGGAAGAGGATCGAACATTAATAAATGTCTGCTTTCTTTCGTTTTTTTTTTTAGACCAGTTAAGTCATTAATACAGTTTCAATAATGTTTTTTTCCCCACTATGCATTCATTAACTAAAGACGGGACCGAATCGTCATGAACAGAAAAAGATTAGATTTATATCCAGAATGGGTTTTATCCAGCTTCTCTGGCCAATCCATCTTTATTTGACACATTTTGTTTGGATTCAGTCGACTTCCAACGCTTAAAAAGTCATCTGCTTTCATTCACCTGTCCATCTTGCAGTGCTACCGTGAAGTCCCCACATCACGACCAGGAGCTACTGAAGGCAGAGCAGAGAGCCAAGCAGAGAAGACTTACTGATGTAGAGCCAAAACCTTTGTTATTCTTTGGGGAGGGCGGGGTGTGTTGTAGCACCTTCTGACACATTTCTGATATGTTTACACATCTCAGTGTGATGCATGTGTAAATAAATAACTGGGTTCTGAGGGTATGTGCGTGCCTGTGTGTGTGTGTGTGTGTGTAGCCTACAGGAGGTGTGTGTGTGTGTGTGTGGGTTTGGCTGTCTTTGTCGCGTATGGTGCTGACAGGTCCGATCAGACAGTGATGACAGCGTATGATTGTCAAAATGCCTGTCGCAGAGTGGCAGGCGGGGCTTTGACATGCACCGCGCCGCAGCCTTATTTTCCACTTCCCTTCTCTCCTGTTTGCTTTTTTGTCACATCTCTGTTTCCTGGCAGTGAGGTTGGTTTAACTGAGAGTGAAGGTAGATATAAAAAATAAAAAATAAAAAAATAAAATAAAAACAGACAAGCGCAAGGTAGCATGAGGAAGTCAATCTCGGGGGGGATGTGTTGCTTTCGGGGCCGACACACCGACACACACACACACACACACACACACACACACACACACACCGCTCCCACAGACGGCAAAGCCGGATAGTGACAATGTGGGAGTCAAAACCGCCAGTTGGAAATCTCGGCATGGCTGTGGGGTTTTTTATTTATTTATTTTTTGACAAACAAGGCCTGCTCCTCATATATGGAGGGTCCGGACAGGTGGGACAGGTGCAACGCATGCATTCCCCAGCAAAGCAATGCACACACACACACCACGGGCGTCTGCTTGGATGGTACATCACCGTCCACATTTCACAGCAAGCTCTCATTTATTTTGATGGGCGTTAACCCATTCTTGGCGGGAACCCCTTTTGGTGTTAGCATTATGTTATGCTTTAGCTATTGAAAAATAGCAGATCTACAAGCTCATAGCGCGCCACCGAGTGGCGCGCTACGAGCTTGTAGGTCTGCTATTTTTGAAGAATCGTGAAAATGTGGCGCAAATCTTTGAATATATATTCTTTCACAGCGAACGTTTTTAACTCAAATATTTGCTTCTGGGGGGGTCCCTGGAACTACATATTTTCAGATGGGGGTCGGCGGCCAATTACATATATTTTTGGGGGTCCTTGACATGAAAATGTTTGAGAACCACTGACACCACTGGGTTTTTCAGAAAACTCGTGATTTGTAGAATCGACGTCAGGTCAGAATGGGTTAAAGGGAGCGCGTCAGTTAACTCTGCAGCGAGCTATCAGGGCCCCCGTCGCATTGGGTGAAGATAACGCCAACAAACCTAACCCGTATGGGCATGGGGGGTGGGGGGTGGCGACTCCTGAAACTTTATTTTTTTTCCAGCACAAAGAGTTAATTGAAAGGGGGGGATATATATAAAAATGACATGGTGTTCCTTTAACTTTTGAAGGTGTTAAACTTGTAATGCGGTTGATGGGTGATTAACTGGTAAAATGAGAAATACCTTTCCTTATTGACAGTCGAGTGATATCGGCCCCGACGTGTGCCGCAGACTCACAAAAATGTCAGACGTATCGTGGGAGTGACAGTGAGACACGGGGAGGGAGAGAGAGCGAGAGAGCACAATGCATCCGCTATGTATGCAATGCCTCATGACAGATTCTCAGAAAATGAGAGGGAAGGCCCCATCCCCCACCCCCGAACCCACCCCCCCGTCTGTCTCCTCACCAACTTTGTAGGAAGTTGGTTCTGTCGCAGATCTGGGACACGGCCTACCCTCAGTGGAGATGTTAGGCAAGGCGAAAGTGACAGGCCGACATCCATCCGCCTCCTCAACTTGTCTATTTATATGTATATTCATATTCATGAGGCATCGGACCACGCGCCAGTGGCGATGCATTTAGCGTTATTGCGGGAGCTGAACCTCAGCCCTCCTTCCTCCTCCTCCTCCTCCCTCTCTCTCTCTCTCTGGCAGCTGACAGAGAAAGATTGCCGCGTAGCCCAAGTGACAAAGGACTGGCAGGCCCGGGATACTAAATCATGGTATTGACGGCGGGGCAATGAAAGCGGAATCTCATCTCGAAGACTTGTAAAAATGACTCTAGCCTTCACTTTGGGCATTAAGTGGATTGTTTGTCCCTCTATTAATACATCTCTTAAAAGTGGTGTAAGTCCCGGCGCTGCCATCTTTGGAGACGACGGGGGAAAAGGGAACACGGTGGATGTTATTATTTATGACTCTCCCGTGTTTGTTCCCCCTGGTGACTTTCTCAAACTTTTTACCCTCAGGACTGACTGCAAATGAGGGCATTTGGTGGGGGTGTTGGTGGGGTACTGTAAAATGCAAAGTATTTAAAATAATGTGCACAATGTACAGCCGTATCTTTGAACTTAAATGAGGCGGAAATCTTCTATACTGCCATTAATGAATTAAACAACAGACATGGATGTCCATGTTTGTCATACCTGCAACTGAACTTTAGCATGAGACTCCTGGAATTTCTACCCTTTACCCTAATTTATATTTCTATACCCTAAAATTATACCCTAATTCGATATTTTATAAAATATCCTTAATTTTGTACAACTCAACTATAAGTGAATACTGTGTGGATACTAAGTGAATACTATCTGAATTCTATGTGGCGAAATAGTCGTCATTTCTACCAGGTTATCATTCATCTGTCTGTCTGTCGATGATACTGTATGTACTCCTAGGTTACTGTATATATTATTCAAATTTGATTAATAGCAGAGTAACTGTCCCTCCAGACTGTGAGATAAACATCCCGCTATACAAACTAGCAAATTACAATGCATATGTCCCTTCGGTTTACCAGAACTAGCCAATCGCAGACGCATATGGTGCGTTCAGAAACTATGAAGACGCGTTGAGTTGATTTGGAGCAGCTACTGTACATGCATCATATCATTCCGTCTTTGCAACGTCATGTCGCTGGCTTCCATTGACAATGAATGGTAGACTGAATGGCATCGTTTAATCTGCCCGTGTGAACGCAACAATACAAGTGTGCCAGTGCCAGCCAACATTAGAATAACACCTAAATATGCATTTATAAACGTGCCAACATACCCCAAAAACCTCAGGATTACGAGTCTTAATATCCGTCCACAAGCAGAGACAAAGATGGAGAGAGGTAGAAAAGTACTGTATGTGTAATTATACCTCCTGGTGGAGATGGGCGCTCTACTGAGCGCACCTTTTTAGTTAGAAAGCATGGTAGTCAAGCCAAGCCAGTCAAGGCCATATTATAGTAAATGGCAACATTTGTAATTTAACCTAAGTTATTATTATTTTTTACCTTTCTTTTTTTTAACAGAGGCATATTCCCGAGGTGGCAATCTGAAATCACTTGCAACGGCCCAACACATGGTTGGTACTAGGGCCCTCTTTCTCTACGGGCCCCTGCAGTGCAAGCGCACTGCCAGCACTGTCTCTGTTTACCCCCCTGCTGTCTGGGCCAAAGGGGATGAAACATGCCCAAGGTACCAAAGGCCCCGAGGTGACAGCAGCCCTCAGGCAGTGCTGCAGTGTGGAGACTTTATTGTTTAATACATATTTGGAGTCCACAGTGATACGTGTTTGTGTGGGGCTAAGAATTCCAAGCGACTCGCTTGAAGGCCCCACCATTTGCAGAGAAGTTCCACCTACCACGGTGGTCAGTCCCCACGGACATGCGGGCTGACAACCACCACGCCATGTGCCTCAAAAACCCAAACGGGAGAAAAACAGTAAACATGTTGAAAAGCCTGAAAAGTTGGTACGGCATGTGCACACAGTCCCCACTGCATATTGCTGTTGCTGACTTGTGTGCGGCCATTCATCCAAACTATCTACCCCATCTATCCACTTCTCCCACTGACTTCCTCCCTTCTCGTTCTCCTCCTATTTCTCTCTCTCTCTCTCTCTCTCTCTCGTTTCTCCCCATCTCCTCCACCAGGCCCCTAGAGTTCCTTTCCTATAGTTCTTCCTTCAAACTGACAGTAGTGCTGTGCATAAAGATGCTGCTGCCTTTGCATAATGCGGATGCGCCTTCTGTAGGTCGAATGAACCTGCTTCGACATGTGTCAGAAGCTCGCCGTCTAGGCTTGGACTAATGATGGCACGCCGGCCAGCCCACTGCCCCTCTGCACATGCCCACTCTTAGATACGTGTGTGTGTGTGTGTGTGTGTGTGAGGGGGTTCGTCATACTGATTAAAAGCAAGCACCCCCCACTCCCCCGCCCCCAAAGCCCCTCAGAAACAGACAGCGGGAACATGAACCGCTGTCAGGTTGGCCTAGATGGGGACACAGGATCCATGTCACCTGAATTTACCGGCCTAATATGACAGCCGAGTTGTGATCCCTTGTCTGGGACGCGTCAGTTGCTCAGAGTTTGGGGCTTATTCTCATGCAAATGATGTCAGGTTTGGACAGAATGTGAATGAGATTCGTCACACTGTCCGCGGGACTAAACCGACCCACCTGACAGTGGTTCCTCACAAGGCCCCCAAGATGAAATAAATGCGACATTTGACATTCAAATCTGGCACCCCCAGACTAGGAATAGTTCAAAATAATGAGGAATTTGAGTGTGGAACTGCAGTACTGTGTGTGTAACCTATTTACCTTTCTTGGATCCAAAAGGGCACATTTCCAAACTCCAACGGGGACACAGCAATATCAGATTACTGATGTACACAATACACCTTTGCTGTCTAAAGTTACTTTTCTTTTTTTTTTGGGCAAAACAACCCCCACACACACACATAGTAGGAATAGTTGCTACCAATTATTTACAAGAGCATGTACAGTATGTCTATTGACCTGCTAAAAATATATATTCTGCAGGTATCACTGATGGTACTAGAAATTGAGCGAGGTTTGAAAAGCCCTACAGTATGTGGTTGGAAACAGTAACAGTAATGAAAAGCAAACGGCTTTCTTTGTTCATAAACATTTCATAAACATTCTTATTGCACGTTTGTTTTTTTATGAACAGTCAGTCCAGACATGACCTTCTGGCAGGATCAAAAGGGAGTAGTTGCTAGTAACACAGGTTTTCTATCAATACACGTCTCCTTCTGTCTACACAATCAACAATGATTGTACAGCGCTTCACACCTGTGGGCCCCGCAACAAACTGACACTGCCGGGAGAAAGAGCTCACGACAGATCCTAAAAGACACTTCATCCATTCAGCGCGGCGGTGGCAGTCGTCATTATTCTCAAAGGAATCCACTTTGTCAGGTCTCCATTCTTCAAGAGGCTCTCCCCTGGCCTGATGAATTATGTCGTTGGTATCTTTCAAAACAAGGCTCACAACTGACAGGTACACAACACTTTTACAAGATGTTTTCTGACTGCCGGCGGATCTTGACAAGGGGACAAATGTGTCAACTATAATGTTGGGCTGAACTCTTTATTCGTGACGAGATGCCAAAACCTTCAGCTTCTCCATTCAACCCTAATGTTTATATAGATTTTTAAGGTGCTCGTAGTCTATAATGCTCGTCACATTGGCTGTCAGAGACAAAGGCCATGGAGTGGGGAATGAGTTGGATACTTTAGCCATGTTTATTTGTTTTGTGGTAGACACGTCTTGACTCGAGACTCTTGAGTGCATATCCTGCTTTCCACCTAACATCTAGACAAAATGCTAATTTATACCATCTTGCACGCCACCGTACCCTTATGCCTTAATGTTTTTGCCATTTTATACGATTTAAAAAAACGTTTTGAAATAAAATCAAACAACACATCTACAAACTCACGACCTGTCGATGTACAGTAGATGGAATATTTTCACCATTTTAAAACGTTTTTAAAAATAGTAAAACATGTCAAAAACGATTAGGCATGAGCCAGGGGTAAGGTGGTCCATAAAATAGGGCTTTTTGTCTATCAACAGATAACTGAATGACACTTTTTTGTGACATTTGTAGAAATGGGCATGCAACCAATTATAAATTAACCAGAATCATGTCAAGTTGTTCTTGGTTTAAAAAAAACATTCTAAAATCCAGGATATTGTTTCTATATCATTGTGGGACTGGCAATAAAGAATAAATTATAGTAAACGAAGCAATTCTATGAGAAGAACAAGCAACTACACAGAAAAGTAAACAAGAATAAATTAAAAGCTTTTGTAGTCAAATATTTATGACCATTACAAATGCATGGTTCATTAATAAAGCAAGATTGCACTTTTTCCAAATGTAAAATTTATGTTATATTACAGTCACCCCATTAGATTAGTTATATGACATATTAGATCAGTACCAAGGTTTGTCAGTTGACTAAATTAATGTGCATTCTCGTTAAATGTTCCGCAATTGTGCGGGTTGAATTTGGTTCATGACCATATTTACATGGCAGCCATTTTGCTCTTACAATATGTGATACACTGGGATTTTCCCCCGTGGGAAAATGACCCCATACTTCTCACTTGATTTATTACCTCAGTGAACATTCTCCTAACGAGTTTATGTTGTCAGTCGCTAGTTTCAAGTCTTCTTCAATAAAACATGATGTTTATACTGTAAATCAGGGGTCTTCAATGTTTTTTTAGGCCAAGGACCCTTTAGCTGAGAAAGAGATGAAACAGCGACCGCGCTTCATAGACTGGTTTGATTTATAGTTTTGTATAGACTTCCCTGAAAATATCTGATCTACAAGCTCGAGCAATTAGAGATGTAATAGCTAGGGGTTTATTGTCACATCACAGGTTTAGAGAAGTAAACAAGTGGGTGAAATTCATTTTTGGGCAAGTTCTATTGTTTTTGGGTTCAAGTGGTTAATGTAAAAATCACACCCGTGTGAACTGAGTGGTGCAAGGTCTTATATAGCCTGATCAGCTGTGGTCTGACGTAAGGTTGTTGGAGTGGTTTGCAACACTCAACAAAGCTGGTTGTTGGAGTGGTTTGCACCACTCAAAAAAAAAAATCACGCCTGTGAGAAGTGAGGGGCGTTCATCATGCATTATCTCATATACTGGCCAATCAGTAGAGCTTTGATATCTTCTGGCCAAGCGCTTAAGCGCCCTTATTGGCCAAGCGCTCCCACCAACCATGTGATTAGGTAAGCCGATTTGCTCGTCTACAATATGGCCACGGTCAACTCAGCTTCAAAAAGGGGACTCCATGGGTGACGCCATGGGTGACTCTGTCCATCTTCTACACTTTTGGCTCCTATAGGAGCCAAGCCAAAGAAGAGGTCTGTCTTGTCTGTCTGAAAGTCTAACTTGTCTGTCCTGGGCTATATCTCTCAGAACAGCTGGACCATTCAGTACCAAATGACTTTTCTGCCAGTAAGCCAAGGGAAGTAATACCCCAGTTAAATTTCAGACTGGAAGCCAATGGCTGTCAAAGTAGGCTGAAACTTTGCCCAAATATGGAGCTGACTGACTCAAAAGTACTGTCTGATCTCATAGAATGGCCACATGATGGACATGAAGCTTGGCATTATTTGACCCCTATTTGTTTATTTTGCAGTCTGTTTATACTCTAGAATACCATCCTCACTGCTACTACTGCATGCAAAAACAATGCATAATAGAATTAGAATATTGTCCACTTGCCCTTGTCTGACAAAGAACATCCTCCTGGAAAGTGATTTTGTTTTTGCAATGGCCCGTAAAATAAACGAGCAAATACTTAACATTGCAAAAGGGTATGCGTTAGAAGTTGGAACACATTTTTATGTCAATAGCTTGCAACTTAGGATCCGAAATGCAGTGCCTACCAAATAGGGGGGGGAAGTACCAAATACTGAGGGGAAATCACAGAGGACATGGTTAATTCCCTGTGCATTGTTTTCACTGCATTATTGCCACCAGTATAGGAGTAAACATGACACGTGTCACAAGCCTTCCCACAGTCTACATTCATAGTATGCATTATCCTGGCAGTTGGTACTTCACGGATTTGCTAATGTTACCATTCAGTCGCAGTTCAGCTCGCTGTGACTTCAGGCTTTCCATTTTGATTATTATAAACGGAAATCAGAGTGCATCACACGGCCTCTTGTCACAAACACCATTTTGTTGAACATCACATTTGCGCTTCTGCCTGCACGCCTCAGTTTGTCTGGCAACGGTTACGACATGGAGCCAATTTATTTTGTGTTTGATTTAAGGCGAGAAATAAATAAATAAGAAACGGAGTCACAAAAGAACAAACAAAGCACTGCTTGTCTCACAAAGCCGCATGAAGAGACAACAGATTTGTTGTGACATCTTTTGACAAGACAAAGATGACTTTGTTTGCACAGAGCATCTATGAACCTGCTGATTCCATTTTCCTTTTGATGGAGACACTCTCGTCGTACATGGTTACAACATAAGAAACCCATTAGATGTTTTGACAGGGCCGCGCCGCATTATGACACTGGTCTGCCAGAGGAACTAGTAAGTAATTGCATAGTATCTTCTGGAAATGCTACAGTCATAACAAGTGTAAGATCAAAAAAGCAGCTAGCCCTTTCCTGGCTTCGATTTCATCCACTAATTCCGATGACAGAGTGCACAGTGTGTGTGTGTGTGTGTGTGTGTGTGTGTGTGTGTGTGTGTGTGTGTGTGTGTGACTGTGTGTGTGTGTGACTGTGTGTGTGTGTGTCTGTCACCCATATATCGAGAAACATCTGACCAATCAACTTCAAACTTGCCATGTGTATCACAGAGGACCTGTACTGGATGGGGAGTTGGTCGGATCAGCAGTTGTCCAGAACTGAAAGTCCCCAAATCTGTTTGTCTGTCTATCCCAGTACATTATCTCTA
The DNA here is from genome assembly GCF_951216825.1 of Electrona antarctica. Lineage (NCBI taxonomy): Eukaryota > Metazoa > Chordata > Actinopteri > Myctophiformes > Myctophidae > Electrona > Electrona antarctica. Next base: position 9,337,477 of record NC_136796.1, read on the forward strand.
TCTGTGTCTCTTTTATGCCCATATACAGTGTAATACCTGATGTCATCAATATGATGTCTAGTACTGACACCATAGACAGGCCTCCTACATATACTATGACAATGGGTACAAATACTATGACAATGGGTACAAGTACTATGACAATGGGTACAATACTCTGCTAATGCCATGTACTCTGACAAGAGGACATGACCGGAAGTACTTTCTATGACCGGATGGGCATGCGTTCCCAGGGAATCAGCCTAGCTACTCTCGGATGAAATCATGTATTTCTGCACAAATAGAAAGAAACTGCAAAAATAACAAATTCCAACTGCCTTGCCTAAAGTTACACAGAAGATCCTCCGCGCTCTCCCTCTTCATCAATACCAGGCTTATTTAATAGAAAACGTAATTGACGGAGCCACACACCCATCTATTTTCATGGCTAAACATGAGTAGGATGTGGGTGACCTCAAGGGGAGGGGCCCATGTCCAAGTTGGCTACTGATATTTAGCTTGATATTTTGGTTTGTACATTCAAAATATTCAAATCCACATGATTTTGCTGCCATGTACAGTATGTGACTGTGGAAAGTGCCAGTCTTGCCCTCTAGAAATTGGGTCATGTAACTTGATAACAATAATGTGTTAAGAGCCGAGGTCAGGCGTTTATAGTGAGCCGGTTTCATTGGGAAATTTGAAAAGTTTTGAAATGTGCAAACTAACACATGACATATTTATCACTCTGAATACTGTAGAGCTATAGGACTGTTTGATGTCTTCTCTCATCTCATTTTGCTTCAGTGGAATCAGTAATTCCCCTTTGTTCCTGACATCAGTGTGTTTTTTGGTACACTGTGTGGCCCCCCATGCCTTTCATCCCCTGACTTTTATATATACGTGACTAATCCCTGTATATTTGATGGCTCATTCTCATGTCTCCCGTGGCACCTAGTGCATGCTGCGCGGCAGGAACTCTATTGTTTCCCGGGAAAGACGCCTTAGGCTAGTGTTCAAACGTGCGTGGGGTGGGAGCATGTCGACTTAAATACCTTCACTGAAGACATGCCACGGCCCTCCTTTATCAGGTGTCTTGCTAGGTTGTCTCTGTGAAACCTTTAAGCTTTAAGCTCCCGTGCCAAACCACAAACTTTAAGTCTCATTTAAACCCTAGCATTTCTTCTGGCAATGTTTCATTCACAGCTTTTTTTATCTCCATCCTTCACTCTAAAAAAAAAGGTGTCACACATATTGAATTGCCAATGTCATCAGCTGATTTGGGTCTAATAATCATAGGCTCTGACTGATGACAAAAATAATTGCTTATTCAGCAATATGCTGACATGCAAGCAGTGGGCAGCGCTGGAATATTATTGCAACATAGTTTACCTACATTTGTATTCCCTCGTGGCGGCAGGGGGTGTGTGTGTGTGTGGAGGGGGGGGGGGGGAGGAAGTTCAACCCAATATTTTGAAAACGATCCCAAACATTTTTTTGTTTGTTTCAGCATCAAGTTAATACCATCCATTTATGCTTATCAACCATTTCAATCATAGGCTATATAGCCTACTTTGTGGCTCCCTCTATATACCAAGTCTCTTCGCCGATAATAGCCGATCCACTAGATCTACTTGTAGAACAGCTATTTCCGCCGAATGTTGGCGTATTATTTATGAAATGCCCCAATATAGGCCAGGGACGCTAGAGCAGAGTGCATGGTGAATCCATCCGTTTGACTACACGTTACCTTCAAGTAGCATCAGAGTGCATGGTTAATCCATCCGTTTACTACACATTACCTTCAAGTACAGTTGGAGGCCATCGATATTGTCCTTTTCTTTTTGCTGAGGTTTGCGTGATCTGCGCAAAACCCCTTTTGGTGTTTTAAACATTATGTTATAATTTAGCTATTGAAAAATAGCAGATCTACAAGCTCATAGCGCGCCACCGAGTGGTGCGCTACGAGCTTTGTAGGTCTGCTATTTTTGAAAAATCGTGAAAATATTTATTTCAGAAAACTGGAGCATTTAGAAGGATTTTTTTAAATTTTGAGGTCAGGCCTAAATGGGTCAAATGATAAGGGACAATATCGGTGGCACCCAACTGTACACATTACCTTCAAGTGGCATCAGAGTGCATGGCAGGGCTGCTGCGGCCAACCATGGAAAGGGTTGTGTAATGAAGTTGTTCTCTGCCGACTGGGGAAAGAACAATACGTAGAGTACAATGTAACAGATGTATTAGACAGGTATACGACCTGCCAATAAAAAAATGCTGATGAATATAATATTTACTTTCTGCTCCGTTAAGGCTTCTTGAACCGCTGTCGTCACATGGCTAGTGTTGGCGTCCGGGACACTGGGCCAGCTTGATATTAGGACAAGGACATATTTTTGGGGTTGATTAACAAATTTATAATCAAAACACACAACCTTAAGAGAATTTTCATGTCCACTCTCACTCATTCTGCACCACATAACCTGAACTTTGATAATAAGCAAAGTTATATTTACATTTAACTCATTTTTTAACTGTGATGTGGTTATTTGTATACTGTACATGTGCAACATTAATGTTGGGTAAAACCTCGTCTTTAAACATAGCCTCTCTTAAATATTCAACAGCTGTCCTGTGTCATATAAATATTAATTTACAGCTCTATTCTGATAACAATTATTGCTATAGTGTTACAGATCTCTCTGTAACAGATCTCCCAGACTCTCTACCAAAAAAATGCTTTTTCAGGTCCTCCAGACACTAATTTCATCCAATTAGGAGAGAACTCATACAGACAATGAATGAATATTGGAAGTGATAAAACAAATAAAGGAGCAGACAAAACAAGCCGATAGGTGATCTTTGTGGGCTTCTCTCTCCTGATCGGAAAATGGATTTTATGTTTATTAAAATGCCAGCTGGTACTGAATAACACTATAATTGATCAGAATAGAGAGCTTTAACTTTCAATCGAGAATCAACTTTCTTTTAAAAAAAACAAATAATTTCACTTCAATAACAACTATTAGAGGGATCTCTGTCACCACTGTAGTAAGTATTCGATTCAGTTATTGATTGCCCTGCCCAACATAACTACATTTCTTCAATTCCATTTACACAAGTGATCTGAAGTCTGGGTGGTGGGATCTTCAATGCATCCCGGGGTGTAGAGTGTGAGTGACTTTTATGCGTTGTTTTATGTATGGTAATGGCAGGTGTAAACGAGGCCTTGAGTATGATGAAATATGTCCATCAACAACCCGACTGACCTCCATAAACAAAACCATTAAACGGTAAACAACAGGACAAAGTCAAATTTAATAGTTCACTATAGTCTAAGTACACAGTTAAAATATTCAGTGTCAATTTATCTCAAGAGTATAAAAGTCTGCCCAGATGGAGCGATTTTTACACTGATGAATTTACTGTGCAGGGGTGGAGCTGATGATTTGTGATTAAAATATGGTTTTAAATTAATCATAATCCAGATGGGGTATATTTTTAGAAAGTGGGTCTTCTTAATAAGACCTGGAGAGATGGGGAGAGCCCCATTAAACACTCTAGTCTATAGCAATGATTACCATTTGAAATGATTACCATTTTCACAAAGAATTAATTGAACTTTTCAATTCGGACCTGAGGCCTCACATACACACGGTAGGCCTTTTCTGCTGTAGGCAATGAATATAAGCTTGTTTCTGCTGTAGGCATGCAGTACACACTTGTGTAATCTTCACACAGCCTTCTTTATGATTTATGGTGTGACTGGTGCTTACTGTACTTGCTTACCCACACAACAGGTTATCACCTTCCTTTCTCCCCACTCTGTACATAGTGTTTTTATATTTTCTTGTAATGATATTGATTCTGTTGTTGTTATTGATGATATTGAATTTTGTTGTTATTCTCCATGTCATGTCTATGAATTGATTGCATATATACATAGGCAGCGCCTATGGAAATAAGACCGCAAGGACCTTTTTTTTTAGTGCTATCCCTTTTGGTATATATAGAGTCAAGTGTTTGACTGTACTGTTTGCTGTTTTTACATTTATGTCTAATAAAATAAACTATTCAATCAATGAATCAATGGGCATCACTCATGCCTAAGGGCCGATTCATACTCCTATTTCACCGCTGTTTCGGCGCTGTAGTGCCGAAATGATTTCGGCTCGTCAGAAATTTTCAGTAGCACCGAAGAGCCGACTTTAGGACGGTACCCGCCCCCCCCCGAACCTCAAATGACGTCACATTGTAGGCTCTACAGAGCCGAACAGACTTTTATTCGGCTCTAAAATAGGAGTATGAATCGGCCCTAATTCCTGTTCCTTTATACGACAGCACGACCGAAACGTCCGGAAATAGCCATTCGACAAGCTCATAAACGACACATTGTGAGGTTGTAGTTCAGCATTAGTTTGTGACAGCGTGGTACGGTGATGATGTATAAATCTGTGTCCCGGGTCCTCCTCAGTGATACAGTATAAGGACTCTACCGCACAGCCGAGTCAGTCTCTATTCTTGTGTTGAATTGAAAATGTACCCTAATGTACCTCTGGATGTCCCGCGAATCACAATTGTCGTGATTTATTTAATAACAAAACAGGAATACATCTCTTCTTAGTTAGCCCCGTCATAGTAGCCCAGCAGCATGAATATCTCAGAATCTTGCAATGTTTTAAATGTGGCAAGGTTTTACACTGTCCCTTTGTCACTGAAACAAACACCATGTTAATCCAGAACATGAGTTTATTTTTACAATTGAAGGTAAAAGAATGTTTTCATGAATAGTAGCATTTTCGAATGGTTAATGATAAAACATTGATGTGTATCATTTTGAGCATTGCTTTTTTTCTTTTTCAATTTTATCTACAGTACCATGCATCAGAGAAGATGCCTGTAAAATTCTATTATTTATAAACCACATTGAGGGACCTACTTTTCATTGGAAAAAAACTGACATTGTGGTATTCTCCTTCGCTCGCTATACATTTTTCCCGTATTTGTCTATAAAATAATATAAAAATGCACACGGTACAAAGAATGTTGAACTGTAAATAGCAAGATATGAGGTACATGTATACACACTTGCTGATTATTCATACAATTATACGTTTTAAACTTCATTAATTTTACAACTGAAGCTGCACACGATAATAAAATATGTACCCAAAGCAAATACTGTACATGTTGAAACAACCATAAAGTAATAGTACACTAGTGAAGAAACAAATGCTGAAATATCCGAACATACTTTTGTTATAATTTCTGTAATTCAACAGCTCATATGAAACAATATTATAGTTGCTAAAAGATCATTATATTCCCCCAATATTGCAATGTCAAAGTAATCAGGGGAAGTGCAAGCCCAAGGAGATTGTGTGGAGTTATTTTTTGACCCATTTACACTTCGATAAAGTGCTGAAATCATCTTCATTCTTTCGGAAATCAATCTCCTAACATGATTTCCTTCGCTATACACCTTCATATATAAAATGTAGCCTCCCATATTTTGGTTAATAGGGATTACAATTTGGTGAACGTGGATCAAATTTCACTTTAACACAATCGTCTCATTTGCTTTACACAAAACATGCACAAACTTGTCTCTTATAAATAATAGCCAAATCCTGTGTTGAAATATAAAAAAAACAAACAACTAAATCAGAGATCAAAATCAGAGCATGGTCCAGTTTTAAATCAAACAGCTGACCTGGTTCAAAGGCTCAGATAAGATGCAGTGCAGTAAGAAAGCGACAATCAGTCATGACTATAGTGCCATGGCTGCCTCAACAATTTGCTTATTGTACGACCGTATCAAAACTAAACTCATACTAGTTTGCTTTGCATCTCTGTGGTGAAGGCCCTCAACAATATGGATCATTTATCGTTTCATTCAGTGGTATCACAGCTACCATATTTCCGTTCAAATGTCTGTGTAATGATAATACAGTTGTGGCACTATTTTGTAATGACGGACTGTAGCTTAGAGATATATAGTGCAACAGTAATCTGTCATGCGGTCAGCTTTGTTCCCCTTTATAATTTATCATACTTGTCCAACTCTTTCACAAAGATGAGATGGTCTTCTGGCGACTTCCCGTGCGTTTTGCAAAGGTGCAACTTAATTGCATGCTTGCTCAAAAAAGTCCGATTGCACAGCTTGCACTGATATATTGAGCCAGTGTCTTCTTCTGTAAGTCCGAGTGAAGCGAACGCCTTGTCTGCTATTCTGCTAACTGCCTGCTGCTCGCCTACAAAGTCTATGGTAAGCTTGGCGAGGTCCTTCAGGGTAAAACCAAGGTGGGATTCCAGATGGTTAATATAGGAAGTGGGAGTCCTAAATTGGGATGCACAGTCGTTGCACAAAAACAGGGGCTGGCCAGTGTCGATATTCTTTAGGAACTTTGTGCCCCCTGTCCGCCGCAGCTGGTATTTGACATTGGCCAGCCAATGTGATATAGTAGTCATAGAAAGACCAGTGAATTTGCAGATGTGAACACGTTCTTGTGGTCCAAGGTCAGTTATCACAAACTTCCCATCGGGCGTCTCGCGAAGAGTAGAGACAAACTGAGCCTGGAGGACGAGCAGGTGCTGAGGATTCCAGTTGGACTGTCTGCCTTTCCGTCTTTGAATGGGGGACAGCTCCTCCATCCCATCGTCCAGGGCGCTGCCGTCCAGGTCGGATTTCTCAGACACAGAAGACGGGGTCGTGGACTTGGGCGTCAACCGCCCAGTCAGATTCTTCACCATGTCTGAAATGTCCATCAACGCGTTCTCCCGTAAGGGCGGCGGTGTCGTGGATTGTGAATAGCTATTCAGAATGGATCGGCTGCTGCTGTTCTGTGTTGCAGCGGTACCGTTGGCCGTTCCCCCGTTTGTGTTTTTGGATTTGGTCAAGTCCATAGGCTGATCGTCGTCATCGTCGTGATACAGATTCAGGGCCTCCACTTGCTTGGCCTGCGCAGGGGAGTTGAGTGGAGTGGAGCAGTTTATGGGCTTCTCCATTATGCTGCTGTTGAGCTTGTACAGCATTGCGAACGGGTCTATGAAGGGGCTGGCCGCCTTTGAGGCTTTGCCTAAGTGGTTGTTCATGATAGACTGTAATGCGCTGAGGGGGTTCACGAGAGGATGTTCAGGTGAGTGATCTGTGATGATGCCTAAGCTATTACAGCCATTGCTGACTGGCATTTTTGGTGTTTCACTCTTGACTTGTATATCTGTTTTACTGTCTGCTGTCTCTCCGTCTCTGCCTCTTGACTCTTGACTAGATAGGTTTTCGGGTTTGGGTGAAGCCGTTTTGTCTTTAGATGTTGGTGACGGGGACTTGGTAGACCTGGACTTACACTTGTTCTCTAAGGGCCTTTCCTCTCTTTCCTTTTTCACCGAGCTATTCCCCGTCACCTTTTCCACCAGCTCCTCCATGGCCAGCACATTGCTCTTGTGATTCAGCGGTGGGGAGGGGCTATTTGGTGAATGGATCAGTGCACTTGAATCGGACGACAGTGCTTTCAAGTTGTTGGTGCTGAATAAAGGCTGAACTTGGGGACAAGGCATAGGTGACTTAATTGATCCAGGGAGCTGGTAGGCAGCATGGATGCTGGGGTATCCACCCCAGGTTGGTGTCCCTGTCTGGGCCTTGCTGATTGCACTGGATACACTCAATTCTAAGGACTTTAGGATATCCAGACCACCTTTAGGCGATTCCTCCAAATCTTCTTCTCTGAGATACTGGTATGATCCGGCTTTTACAGGTTTCTCACTTTTGTCCGATGGATCTTCTTTCTCTTCTTTTATTTTCCTTTCCGGTTCCCTCACTTTTATTAAATCCTCCTCGGTTTCTCCCATCTTCTCTTCCCTTCTCTCCTCGGGGGTTGAAGGCTGCAAGGGGGACTCTGGCTGTGACTTAACGCTGGGGGTCCCACAGGGAGCTGGGAGTCGTGTAGTGGTTGGGGGCAGGGGAATTGACTGGATCTTCTCCTCAATGATGGGGTCAAACACCAACAGCTTACCCTTCTTAGAGGCTTGGTTGGTGACTTTGAGAAAGTGCCCGGTGACCATCATGTGAGCCGTCAATTGTTGCAAAGTGTCATGTGAGCTTCCACACTCCATGCATTTCAGAATTTGTGCCTTGCGCGCCTCAAACTGCCATGTGTAACTGGCACCGTTTTGGTAGCCATATCGATTATTGGCTGTGACGTATGGATTGACCAGTTTTTGTTCTCTGTGGGTCTCCCCCAGATGAATGTCTGGTGAGTTTGGGGATACCAAGTCCTGAAATGCTCTTTTTTTGGTTGGTGGCACCAGCTTTGCGGCGAGGGCTGGCATGGGTTCTTTGAGAGGCACTTTCTGATAATGTTTGGTTTTGATCATGTGGACACTCAGGTCTTGCAAGGACTCAAACGAGTGGCCGCAGTACATGCATTTAAGAACCTTCTGGGCATCTTCTTTGCCTTCCATCTCCATCAGTGAACGCTTGCGAGGCTTGGACCACCTCTTGCCGCGGTCATCATCCGAGTCCTTATTGTCGTCCCGGTAGTGGCCGCTCTCGTGCATGTGCACGGTCAGACCTACCAGCGTGTCGTAGGCGCCAGTGCAGTCCTTGCATCTGAACTTGCTGGCACCCGTAAACACCGGCCCATAGAGCTTATTGTTCTGTCTGTAGAGTTGCACTGTGCTGAAGAGGCTCGGCTCCGGGAGGAGGTGATATGGAGTGTGTTGGAAGGTCTTGGCCAAAGCTGCCTGGTGCCAGTCATAGGCCACACCTCCTGCGTTGCCATGGGTAACACTGTTGTTGTTGTTGTTGCTGCTGTGGTTGTTGTGAGACGGGGTACTTGTTGTGGTACTGCTGGTGGTGGTGCTAGCAGGGGCTGGCGCAGTACTGCTACTACAGTGGTTCTTCACTTGGTTGTGACCCTGGCTGTGACTGTTGTTCAAGAAGCCATTGCTGCCTTTGTGGTGGCTGCCGTTGCTGCTGCCTCGAGGGCTGCTCCCCTGTTTGCTCTTAATCATGTCCAGGGCGATGCTCGACCAGGAAGCGTCAGAGATCAGGTTTGCATAGACGGCTTTCATTTGCGCCAGGCTGTCCTGCAGCGAGAGGTTATTGATGGAATCTGTGCTGCCCCCGCCGACCTGCACGTCGTCCACCTTGTCTGGAACATCTTTGAAGGGGGACGGGGTCTTGAGCTCCGCCAGCTGATCACTGGTGTCGCTGAGCGGAGAGGCGTAGCCGGCGTCTGGGTTGGTGCCGTTGCTGAGCGGAGAGTTCTGGCAGCTGAACTGATCTCTGGCGTCTTCCTCATCGTTGAACAGGTACTCTGCGTCTTGGCCATCAAGAGAGAGGCCGTCATCCAGTAGGTGCTCCTCCTCGTTGGTCTTATCGGCCTTAAATTCTTCATCTTCAGGCCCATAAGCTGAAAAACAAAGAGAGAACAGAGGGAGGTTAAAATTAAGTCTGTTATTCGTCATTTAATATTTGCGGACATGTCTACAATAAAGGCACCAATAGACTGGTTATGTTTTTATTTTTCGTACAAGTTCTGCCTCTACAGTGGTCTGCTTAATTGTTTCTTTGTGTATGTGAGGGTGGCGGAGCTGCAATAATTCCAAAGAGATTGTTGTCAATAGTCCTGGTGGAAGACACGGGTTTGCAATAATACCGTGGCAAACATCCATATCTTGACAATGATAGATAGTCCCCTTCAGTGCACAGCCTAATGAAGGTATTGAACACTACAGCTCAGCAAGGCTAGAGAGCACGGATGAGCTGCAGGAATATTTCTCCTTGTTAAAAAAGAAAGGAAAGAAAACAAGCAAAATTTGAATTTATGCAGAGAGAGAGAAAAAAAAACCTCCTCAGGAGATAATGCATATTAATCATGTTACTACACAATATAATTGAGGAAACTCCTGATCTGAGTAAAAGTGAAAAAAGAGAAAATAATAATAATCAGGAGCACCAAGAATAATGCATCATTAACGTAAAAATAAATGGTCTCAAGGGTGCTTTGATGCTTTCTTCACAACATACACTCAGCAGTAATAATGAATAAATTGTACAAAATATGCAAATACCGGTGGATTACATGGCCTGCTTATATGCATTTCAATAAAATATTTCCATCAGATATAGCTGCAGCACTCCCATTACAGGCGAATTATAATGCCACACAATCTCACGGTCGCAGCACTGTACACCAAAAGTATTTCAATAGAACTGCTGGTCACCATGCAGATCTGCTCCTGTATCATTGAGGTGTCCTTTCTTATCAACATAATACTACGGGATTCACAAGTAAGAGATAGTGGAGGAAAAGTGCCAACTGCACCAGCCTTGCCAAGCCACGGTTGGCTGGAATGTTGCTGGCACTGGCTGTGGAAGTCCTCACAGCGTGATGATAGGAAGTGGCCAGTGGACATGACAAGCGGCATCGCCACTGCCCATGGTCCCCTTGTACACTGCAGCTAAAGCATGTTTCCACTGCCCCATGCTCCCCTTGTATGCTGCAGCTAAAGCATGTTTCCACTGCCCCATGCTCCCCTTGTACACTGCAGCTAAAGCATGTTTCCACTGCCCATGCTCCCCTTGTACACTGCAGCTAAAGCATGTTTCCACTGCCCCATGCTCCCCTTGTATGCTGCAGCTAAAGCATGTTTCCACTGCCCCATGCTCACCTTGTACACTGCAGCTAAAGCATGTTTCCACTGCCCATGCTCCCCTTGTACACTGCAGCTAAAGCATGTTTCTACTACCCCATGCTCCCCTTGTACACTGCAGCTAAAGCATGTTTCCACTGCCCCATGCTCCCCTTGTACACTGCAGCTAAAGCATGTTTCTACTGCCCCATGCTCACCTTGTACACTGCAGCTAAAGCATGTTTCCACTGCCCCATGCTCCCCTTGTACACTGCAGCTAAAGCATGTTTCCACTGCCCCATGCTCCCCTTGTATGCTGCAGCTAAAGCATGTTTCCACTACCCCATGCTCCCCTTGTACACTGCAGCTAAAGCATGTTTCCACTGCCCCATGCTCCCCTTGTACACTGCAGCTAAAGCATGTTTCTACTGCCCCATGCTCCCCTTGTACACTGCAGCTAAAGCATGTTTCTACTGCCCCATGCTCCCCTTGTACACTGCAGCTAAAGCATGTTTCCACTGCCCCATGCTCACCTTGTATGCTACAGCTAAAGCATGTTTCTACTGCCCCATGCTGCCCTTGTACACTGCAGCTAAAGCATGTTTCCACTGCCCCATGCTGCCCTTGTACACTGCAGCTAAAGCATGTTTCTACTGCCCATTCTCCCCTTGTACACTGCAGCTAAAGCATGTTTCTACTGCCCCATGCTCCCCTTGTACACTGCAACTAAAGCATGTTTCTACTGCCCCATGCTCCCCTTGTACACTGCAGCTAAAGCATGTTTCTACTGCCCCATGCTGCCCTTGTACACTGCAGCTAAAGCATGTTTCTACTGCCCCATGCTGCCCTTGTACACTGCAGCTAAAGCATGTTTCCACTGCCCCATGCTCCCCTTGTACACTGCAGCTAAAGCATGTTTCTACTGCCCCATGCTGCCCTTGTACACTGCAGCTAAAGCATGTTTCCACTGCCCCATGCTCCCCTTGTACGCTGCAGCTAAAGCATGTTTCTACTGCCCCATGCTCACCTTGTACACTGCAGCTAAAGCATGTTCCTACTGCCCCATGCTCCCCTTGTATGCTGCAGCTAAAGCATGTTTCTACTGCCCCATGCTGCCCTTGTACGCTGCAGCTAAAGCATGTTTCCACTGCCCCATGCTCCCCTTGTACACTGCAGCTAAAGCATGTTTCCACTGCCCCATGCTCACCTTGTACGCATGTTTCTACTGCCCCATGCTCCCCTTGTACGCTGCAGCTAAAGCATGTTTCCACTGCCCCATGCTCCCCTTGTACGCTGCAGCTAAAGCATGTTTCCACTGCCCCATGCTCACCTTGTACACTGCAGCTAAAGCATGTTTCCACTGCCCCATGCTCCCCTTGTACGCTGCAGCTAAAGCATGTTTCCACTGCCCCATGCTCCCCTTGTATGCTGCAGCTAAAGCATGTTTCCACTGCCCCATGCTCCCCTTGTACGCTGCAGCTAAAGCATGTTTCCACTGCCCCATGCTCCCCTTGTACGCTGCAGCTAAAGCATGTTTCCACTGCCCCATGCTCCCCTTGTACACTGCAGCTAAAGCATGTTTCCACTGCCCATGCTCCCCTTGTACACTGCAGCTAAAGCATGTTTCCACTGCCCCATGGTCCCCTTGTACGCTGCAGCTAAAGCATGTTTCCACTGCCCCATGGTCCCCTTGTACGCTGCAGCTAAAGCATGTTTCCACTGCCCCATGGTCCCCTTGTACGCTGCAGCTAAAGCATGTTTCCACTGCCCCATGCTGCCCTTGTACGCTGCAGCTAAAGCATGTTTCCACTGCCCCATGGTCCCCTTGTACGCTGCAGCTAAAGCATGTTTCCACTGCCCCATGCTCCCCTTGTACGCTGCAGCTAAAGCATGTTTCCACTGCCCCATGCTCACCTTGTACGCATGTTTCTACTACCCATGCTCCCCTTGTACGCTGCAGCTAAAGCATGTTTCCTTTTAAAAGTCCACAGAAGGATCTACACATTAAACCACTCAAGTCCCGTGTTGTACTTTGCTGTACAGTGCCGTTGCATGGTAAAACCAAAAAGTGCATCACGATGAATTGTGGGGCTTGTAGATCTGATTTCCATCTATGTATATGTACACTAATTCACCCTTTCTAAGCCTACTTTAACCTCTTAAACGCTCTAATCTTAGTGAAATGGACCTGAGTTGCAACCGTATTTGTTCTGCTCTCATTCCCTTCTACAAAAAAATATCATCGCCAGAAATAAACGCGCAAGTCAAGGATATCATGACTTTAGACACGCAACTATGTTCAGAGTAGCAGCCCAAATCCAATGAATGGACCCCCACACACACACACACACACACACACACACACACACACACACACACACACACACACACACACACACACACACACACACACACACACACACACACACACACACACACACACACACACACACACACACACACACACAGGGGAAGTAGACCAAAAGGGAAATCTTACAGTATGATGAGACAGGGAGTGAGAGAGGGGGGGGGGGGTAACAAAACAAAACAGAAGGATAGATGCTAAGGCAGCTCTCTCGATATCCATCCCTGATATGATGCTTGTCCGATGTGCCAGGATGGGTCTCCAGTGAGGAGGCAGATGCACTGTCAGCTTCAAACAGCATGTAGCTCTCCATCCCATAATAAGAACGGACATAATACCTGATGTCTGTGAGGTGCCTGTTACTGCTGCCTGGGAGAAGCTGGAGTAGCATCGGTTAAAGCGCTCTCTCTCTCTCTGTGTGTGTGTGTGTGTGTGTGTGTGTGTGTGTGTGTGTGTGTGTGTGTGGGTGTGTGGGTGTGTGGGTCTGTGTGTGGGTCTGTGTGTGCGTGCGTGCCTGCCTGCCTGCGTGCCTGCGTGCCTGCCTGTGCGCGTGCGTGTATATGTATATGAAGTACATTACTCTCCTTTAGTATTCAAGCTTTGTGCCAGTTTAGCTTTTAATTACACACTCTTAAAGGTATACCGAGTGAAAGTAAAAGAAGGTAAAATATTCTTAAATTACAAATCAAATCACAATGCCCCAGGCTGCTGCCAGGCAGCTGTACACCCGGCCTTGTCCACCTACAGTACAGTACAGTACGTAGCTCGCTGCACCGAGATAAACGCGAAAAGCCTATTTAATTAAAGTCAATGGGGTGAGATGTGAATGTGATGCGAGCACAAGACTGGGGAGGGAGACCTGACAGGCGCGCACACGGCCACAAACTAAACGCTAGCCTTTTCCCTGCCATCCCTCCTCCGAGTCCTGTATGTTGTTGTTGCCTTGACAGGCGTCAATGTCAGGAGGACTAGTGTGTGTGTGTGTGTGTGTGTGTGTGTGTGTGTGTGTGTGTGTGTGTGAGAGAGAGTCTGCCTGAGGTGCCGGTGTCCACGCAAACATGCCGGGAGAGGCTGGCAGGACAGAGAGGAAACAACAGCAACGGCAACAACAACAAACACAAGTCAGCCGTACTCTCCCCTGCCTCCCTCACTCCCTCTCCCTCCCTCCCTCCCTCCCTCCTCTACCCTCCTCCTTCGCCATCTGTGTCAGAAAAGCTGCGGGTGCCACCGGCGGCTAATAAGGCAATCAGAGATGGAAAAGATGCTGACACGACTGCTTTCCGGCGTCACTCAGAACAAAAGAGGAAAGGAGAGCGAGGGATGGATGGATGGGGAGGGGATTAAGAGGGGGGGGAAAAGTGGGGAGGGGGGGGGGGTGGGCTGGATTGTCTGTTGTGGTTGTCAGTCAATGTAAACGTAAGCCCACTTTGTGCTGTCAGGGAGGACGGTGGGGGGAAGGGGAGGTTTGGGGGTAGAGGGAAAGTTTCCAAAAGAGAGGAGAAAAGATGTGTTCGCTGGCCAGCTAACAAGAGGTGAGCCCGGCCTCTGTGTGTGTGTGTGTGTGTGTGTGTGTGTGTGTGTGTGTGTGTGTGTGTGTGTGTGTGTGCATGTCTGACCGAAAGGACATTACAAGGCAATGAGTTGAACACCATCTGAAAGTGATGCCATTATCATTCTCCCTGCGTATATTCCATTTGACACCGCAACATCCGGCGTGTCCTGTGTAACTCTGTCAAAGTGACCCTCAGGGTCTCAGGAGTTAAATGGCGACACTCCAGATTTGACTGTGTAAGGCATGGTTGAAGGTGGTGCGTGGGTGTGTGTTAGGTCATGTGGTTGAATGTGTGTGTGTATGTGTGTGTGTGTGTGTGTGTGTGTGTGTGTGTGTGTGTGTGTGTGTCAGTGTCACAGTCACAGTGTGTCAGGCGCAGAAGGGGAGGCATGATGGCTGGCGGGAGGAGAGCGAAGCCATCTGCGACTGGAGAGGAACCTGTCACGTTTGTTGTGCCCAGGGCCCATGACTTCCTGCTGCAGACAGGTGACACCACAGGAGGACACGACTGAGCCCCCTCTGTCAACACGCACACACACACACACACACGCACGCACGCACGTACACACATACGCACGCATGCACGCACAAGATGGCAGGCATTGCAAGTCGACAGACGTACAGTAAACACAAATACCACCAGGCTTGCGTATGTTTCAGAATGGCAAGACGGATGAAGCTGCTCGACAGAGAAAACACAATATGCTTATTTCCTTCCAGCTAAAACACAGCGAAGACACAAGCTAAGGCGACTGACAAAGAGACACACACTACTATTGCAGGTATAACCAATGCATTGAAACGATGATTAGGAAAATACGTAATTAGAGTTTACTACTGCTAAAATTACTAGTGTTAGTAGTAGTTACATCTTATAGAAATGAAGTCATTTTCCTTTCAGCAACATTGCCCTCATAGCATCCTGTACGGCTATAGGATGGTGTCAGTCTCCAATAATCCACTCTAGGAAATAACAACAGACAGCAGGGTGAGAATAGCTTTTCCCTCATGCGTACACACACCTACACCAGGGGTTCCAAACATTTAGCCATACCCACCGGCCTCATGTTGTGAAATGGCCCCCCCAAAAAATAAGCTTCACAACGCATTGCTGCATTGTGAGCTTGTAGATATGCAACACTATTTTCACATTTCTTTTTAAAGATTTTGAATGTTTTGGTAAAATAATCTTATGAACTGAATTCGCATTGAAATGTCATTTATATTTTGTCTTCTCCCCTAGGTGGGCCAATTGGCACTTTGAAAACCACTGGCCTACACATTCCAACATCCACAACACTCACAGAGACGGTCCACTTGCCCCCTTCTCAAACCCCCACCAAATGTATTCATGTCGTCTCCCAGCGAGGGCCAATCCCGCCACTCATTTGCAGTGCTAATGTCCAATTCCGCCAGCTCTCACTCTGCTGATTTAGCCAGTGTGGACGAGCGTTGTATAGGGAGCCGGCAGGCAGGCGGCGGGCCAGGGGCCCCTCTCCTCTCGCGCCGTTTATCGGCCCTTCAGATCGCGGGCTGCAGCAGCGTTGGCAGTCTTATTTCTCTCCTGTGTCTCGCTTTGTCACCGGCCCCTGAATTCCCTGCCACTCACCTCTGATGGCTTTAGACAGGCCTGATCAGTGTGTGTGTGTCACTGACCTGTGTGAAGCATGTGCACTGATGTTTGTGGGGTATGCATGTGTGCACACATGAGCGTGTGTGTGCGTGTGTGTGTGTGTGTGTGTGTGTGTGTGTGTGTGTGTGTGTGTGTGTGTGTGTGTGTGTGTGTGTGTGTGGGCAGAAAAGAAGGCAGCAGCACAAGAGAAAGAAGGCTGTAAATAAAATGACATTATTATTTCCTCTGTCCTATCGTGTAGAAAAGCCAATTATGGTAATGTGTAGAATGTCAGGCAATCTCTTTCCTTCTCCCCTAGCGTCCTTTTCGAGTCCAGTGTGTTTCTTTTTTTCCTCCGTCTGAGGTTTCAGGGGAAGCGATAGCATCTGTATGGGTCATTCACAGGTGAAACATTCACGCAAACTGAACGTACAACCTGTCAGACCTCCTCACAGAACTCTGTAAAACTATCGATACTAGTAGAGACTATTACCACAGCTATCACTATATATAAAAAAAAATCACACAAATAATACATAAATCTGTTTTACGTTAACATTTCTGTAATGACTTCAAACTATCCAAGGATCTCCATTACCAGCTAGACAGACAGTCTTCATGTTGACGGTCACGGTTATCAGTATTACTTTCTTCAAAACAGACCTATCCTTTCAATCAGGAGGAAGATCGAATGGCATGTACAGTACACGTTCCCCAGTCGGAGAACCCATCGTCAAAAAAATTAAGTAAAAAACAGTCAACAGTCTCGAGAGACCATACTGACCCCGACAGACATTACTGAAACACCATGCCAGACCAAACACAATCCGTGGAGGAGGGGGGGGGGTGCACGGAGAGTGCAGGTGCTTGTTTTACAGAGACCCCATCCTGCTACGCTGCACACAGTGACAGATAGGTGTCGCCACGGATACCGGAGAGGACTTGAAATGCAGAAGGAGCGGAGTGCAACCCCCCCCCCCCCTCCCCCGCCTTCTCAGTCAGTCTTTAAAGAGCTTACTCTTGCTGTGCCCCCCCCCCCCCCGCCCCCCCTGCCCACATGGAATAGTCCACCATATGGTACAATAGCTCCAGGGCTTCCAATCACTGGTGCTCCATACAAATCCACCTCCTCTGCTTCCATAAGACTT
Source organism: Electrona antarctica (assembly GCF_951216825.1). Taxonomy (NCBI): domain Eukaryota; kingdom Metazoa; phylum Chordata; class Actinopteri; order Myctophiformes; family Myctophidae; genus Electrona; species Electrona antarctica. The sequence goes on from NC_136796.1 coordinate 9,354,768, forward strand.
CCGGTGGTCGGAAAACAAAAACATTGTGTACCAGCCGACCCGAGCGCTGGCATCTGCTCTACTTCTAGTTCTCGGCGTTGTACATAAATTTGCACCCTAAATAGGTGAATTACATTTGAACCTTTTGGCCCCCCATGTGCTGCTGGGTTCAGATGTTGCGGGGCCCGGCCCGGCCTGGCCCGGCCGCTGTATTGGATTCAATTAGGAAATATCCAAAAAGGAAGTGGAGTACATAGAGCGTCACTGGTCATTGCTCTGTGCCTTTGATCAAACGCAGGCGAGTGTCACATCCATCCTTTAGTCAAGAAGACAGAGCACAGTATCCCCACTCCAACGGCCTGGGCGCCCTAAGGTCTTTCACACAGTTTCTCAGTCGTTTGCAATTACACGAACACATTATGCTAATGACCTACTTAAATGGGTCATGCAAGACGGTAGATGACGTTACCTTGGACTAACCCCATGCATTTGGCCACAGTGTGTGTGTGCGCACGCGCGTGTGTGTGTGTATGTATGAGTATGTGTCAGAGAGAGAGAGACTGACAGACACTGAGCCACGTCTCAACTGGCCAGTGACACAAAAGAAAATCCGAAATAAATGCTCAACATTCACACAGATTTTTGTGTTGACAACAAAAGCATTCCAGGTCGGCTTCCTCCATTGCTCTTATGTGCATTTTCTCTTGTTCTCATCTTCTCACCTTTCTTTCCCCTCCCTGCTTCTTCTTTTTTTTTGTCATGTTTATCCAGGTCTACCCGTGAGCCAGATTCGAGACGCCATGGTGAGAACTGGGGTCTATAAATCAACCCCCCACCTCCCCACCCCCCCTCCCCCCCCCCCCCCCAAGACTGTCAGCGCAGGCTTGTTCCTGAGATGAAACAACGGCCATTAGATCATAAGCACAGGGTTTGGACCCCCTCCCCCTTTCTGGACGCTTCTGCCAAACCGCACGGCCCGACAGCGCAACATTACGCTGGTGTTACGGCCGACATCTCACCCCATCTGGTTTTGCTTTGGGCCGCGAGCACAGATAAAGCATTGCTAATGCTAATTAGAGATGCTGCAACTGGGATCGCGCGGAGCCAGTGACAAACGGCTGTATACGTAAGCGCACGCGCTTAGGTTGCATTGCAGTGCACGCTTCTTGCACACGCACGCACGCACACGCACAACTTTGCAGGCTTTCATCTAGTGCCATGTGCAGTCTGAGACGGGAGGGTCATGACATCACACAACAACAATTCTTTTAAAACAGTGGTTCTCAAACTTTTTCAGGCCAAGGAGGACCCACTAAAATGAATAATGTAATTGACCACGGACCGTCGGACCCCCATCTGAATATATGTTGTTCCAGGAGTCTCCATATGATCTTATAAGGTTTCATGACATTCATTTTATTTGATTTTTTGTTTTTCTTTTAGGTTTTATGACCCAAATAAACCTCAACTTTGAACATTCAGTGGATTTTCTGCGTTCTGGAGTTTTCTCTGGGGTTTGGTAGCCTTTTGAGCTGCAATGAAAACAGGCAAAACAGTGAAAACAGTGACATCTGCTGGCAAATCCCATTGACATATATGGGATTTGCAGGCTGTGACATCACAAACAGCAGGAAAATCAGAGCACTTGTTTGAGCCAGAAAACCCCAGACCACAGAAAATCAACTAAATGTTAAAAGTTCAGCTTTTTTTGGTGCAATTGTGCTCAGAATACCTAAAAAATTTAAGAAAAATTACAAAAACTTTTTTTTAATGTCACAATCCCTTTAAAATGAAAAATCACACCTGTGTGAACTGAGTGGTGCAACTCCTCTCTCTCTCTCTCTTTCTCTCTCTGTCTCATTAGCAGGCAACAGTGCAACACTATCTCTGTTTCTGGCACAACAGTGCCACTTTTGCCCCTACTGGTACTCTAAACGGACATAGTCACATTAGGACATAGGTTGGGACATAGGGACATTGCTGTTCCTTGGAGTGGTTGCACCACTCAAAAATATATATTAATCACGATAAAAAAATAATACTAATAACGCTAAACGCAACATGTCTCGAAAAGGTAAGACACAACGAAAAAGCATGGCAGTGGCTAAACGCAGCGAGAAATAAATCTGCCAGTGAACGAGTTAATAAACAACAAACATACTGTATGTTAACATACCATTGTTAACATATGTTTTTCAGATTAACACGTCTTAACATAGTGATTTTCACCTGCACAATGCCCATGGCGTTTGGCTCTCCTACCAAACAACAGCTGCTCCTGATCGCCTAGCAACTACCAGTTGACGGATGACCCCAAAGATGGATAATTACCATAAATCACTCTGGTCGAGCATGAGAACAGGAACAGAAAATCACTGCAGGGAAATAAATAAATAAGTAAATAAATATATCACAGGCTAAAAGCATGGATGAAACTAGTGGGCGCTGAGGTTGCACTGCTAGAGAGATTGTGAGGCAGGGTTCCCCAATTCATTTTCCTCAAGGGCCATATTTTGACTAGGGAACCAGGCTGGGGGCCGAGTCCGCACGCGCGAAAAATTGGGTTTTTTATTTTTTCATTAATTAATTAAAAATTGTTCTCAACCAGTGGTCTGGGGACCACCAGTGGTCCTTGGGGGGGGTGCCCAGTTTGACATGCATAGGCTACTGACCCCCATTTAATGCCATATATATCTGGGACACCCCCCCAAAACAAAACAAAACACTTCTTCCAGGGGCCACAAGGGGGCGCTCCGCGGGCCGCAAATGGACCGCGGGCCGCCTATTGGGGAACCCTGGTGTAAGGTTTTGGGATAACTTTGCATTTCCCGAAAGGCAAACCGTGACACTGAAAATAGGCTGTAAATAAGTCATTGTAAATGTGCCACTCGCATCAACTATCAGTTCCGTCGTGGGAAGAGCCCGCCCTTCCTGGCGTATAGTTCAGTCCAATGAGGAAAGGGGAACGTTTCTCTTCAGTCAGTCAAAACGTGGAATTCTGCAATGAACAAACTTATTTTACTACTAAATTTATATCCCACGATTTTGCAACCCATTTTTTCACCCAGTGTCAATTATCTAATGTAATCCTGGGCGCTACACTTCCTCTGCCAACCTGGGGGGGGGGGGGCAGCGGACTGACCTCATGCTTCCTTCTATGCATGAGGAGTCCAAGCTGCTTCTTTTCACCTGACAGGAGAGAGTTTCCCCGGCCAGACGTAGCGTGTGAAAGGAAAATGCTATTCCGACCAGTTCCTTTCCCCTCCATCAGGTGCCCCGGCTGGCCAGGGGTAGGTAGTTTAGGGACTCATGCATAGGAGGAAGCATGAGGTCAGTCCGCTGCCCCCCCAGGTTGGCAGAGGAAGTGTAGCGCCCAGCATTACATTAGATAATTGACACTGCATGGGTGAAAAAATGGGTTGCAAAATCGTGGGATAATAATTATATAAAAAATAAAAAAAGACTTTCCTTCGAACGAGTCATTCGTGACTGACAGCACTATTAGGCATAGTGACCTAATACAATGGTTCTCAACCTGTGGATCAGGAGTTTCGGGGGGGTCCCCAGATGACAGTAAAGTGACTGTTTAAAGACATTTTAATACCTCAAAAAGAAAGAAAAAGACCATTATGCATCAAAAGTAATCAAACTATACTATAAAATAAACTGCTGGTCAAGAATTGGCCAAACAATAGAAAATAGCCGATACTAGCCTACAAGCTCACAATGCCTGGCAAAGCGAGACTTTGTATCTTGTAGATCTGCTATCTATTTTCGCAATATATATCTGTGGAACCGGCGAAGATTGAATGCATCAACTCCTACATTCCAAGTGCTTGTCAGGGTGTGCTTGTGTGTGTGTGTGTGTGTGTGTGTGTGTGTGTTCAAATATGATTGTTTTTCCCGCCCTGAAAGGTCCACTGACCTAATAAACACACCAGTGGGTGTATAGCCGGTAAACCGGGACCATCCTCGCCAGGGAGGAGAAACACTGAGTGACACTTTGAGTTTGCCTGCAGCCCCGTAAGGGACGGGTTGTGTGTGTTTGGGGTGTTTCTGGAGGGCAGGCAGACCTCTGAATGGCCAGAGAGTGAGGGTTGTGTGTGTTTGGGGTGTTTCTGGAGGGCAGGCAGACCTCTGAATGGCCAGAGAGGGAGTGAATAGAGGGGGCTGTACTAAAATGAAACCTGATGAACTGAATGAAAATGTCCTGAAGGAGGAGAAACAAAAGAAACAAAGTGGGCAGAGGAAGGAAGAAAGGAAACGGGGAGGAATGGATGGACGGTCACCGGTGATGATTCAGGGGGGGGGGGGGGGGGGGGATGTGTGTGTGTGTGTGTGTCTGTGTGTGTGTGTGTGTGTGTGTGTGTGTGTGTGTGTGTGTGTGTGTGTGTGTGTGTGTGTGTGTGTGTGCGTGTGTCCGTCCATGCGCGTGTGCGTGCGTGTATTAGGGTTGTAAAAGAAATTGAAGTGTGTGGTGCAATAAAGTGTGTGTGTGCACAATGCACGCAAACAAACATTCACATGTTGCCTGGCACATGTGGGAGAGAGAGAGAGAGAGAGAGAGAGAGAGAGAGAGAGAGCAGACAACAGGCTGGGGAATGAAAAGGGAGAATGACAGGGCATGGGGCCAAAACAGGGTCACAACCTAACCAGTTTGGTCTAGTCCAGTCCGGTTGTACAATAAGCCATCAATCAACCTTCTCCACACTGTCAGCCTTCCCACAATGCACCAGGGCCATCCACTTTGTACACTGCTGAGGAACAAAAGGGAGAAACACACACACACACTGGGAGAGAGGGCAACACACACACACACTTCCTTAAATCTGTCCCTTTTCTCTCTACAGGAAGCCTCGGAAAAGTCTGATTGAAGACTTTAGGTTGTGTGCACATGTACTGTATATATTATTATGAACGTGCGCGCGCGCGCGGCACACACACACACACACACACACACACACACACACACACACACACACACACACACACACACACACACACACACACACACACACACACACACACACACACACACACACACACACACACACACACACACACACACACACACACACACACACACGTGGTGGTGGAAAACGTACTCATAATTGTTACGTAACCATTTGGCCGCCAGGATAAATTATAGAATGGTTACTATATGCCAGGATATCCCCCCAGTCAACCCTTATTTTGAAGATCCAAAACACCGCGACCGGAAACCGGATGTTAACTGAATGGTGTGTGTGTTAGGTGTTGATCTCTCACTAGCTGATGTGATGAGTAGTACAGGCCGGCGCCATTACAGCGACCGCTATGCTCCGTGCAATAAGCCTTGTTTTGACCAGAAATGCAACCTGGGACGGGGAATTGGAGATAAAAGAGACTGAATGCGTGCATGTGTGGATGCACGCGCAGTCCAATGTTATGGCTAACAACAGAATAGCCCACCGAAGCTAATGTGAGTAGCCTTAGATCGGATCAAAACATTTATACAACTGATGATTAACGTAGGTTACGTTTTACGGCGGGGAAAGTATTAAGTAAAAGTAACAATACTGCAATATAGAAATACTCTGTAAAAGTGAAAGTCGGAAAAAAAATGTACTGAAGTAGTACAAAAGTATTGGCATAAAAATCTATTTAAAGTACCAAAGTACCATAAATTAGCCGATCTACAAGCTCACAATGTGTGGCCAAAATGTATATTTCTGAAGTGGTTATGTATGTTTTGTAATAATAACACAAATCTACAAAGTAACTAGTAACTAACGTTTTCAAATAAATGCAGTGGAGTAAAAGTACAATATTTGGATCTGAGATCGAGATGTAATGGAGTAGAAGTAAAAGTATTGGAAATTGGAAAGAAGTCAAGTAAGTACAAATACCTCAAGATTGTACTTAAGTACAGTACTGTATTTAGTTACTTTCCCCCACTGCACACGATGAACGACATATGGCCTGACAAGAAAACACAAACAAGACACCCTTATGACCATAGACACACAGATACATGCACGTACACACACGACACATACTGTAGACACACACACATGCAGGCTGGTATATGATTGTGTGCATGCGTGCGTGTGCAGCCTTTTCCTGATGACCGTGGCAGTAAACCGACAAAAGAGGGAAGATGGTGGGAGAGAGGAAGGGAGGGAGGGAGGGAGGGAGGGAAGGATTAGTGGCTTAGCATGGGTCCCTGGAGATAGACTGTAAATTATCTACTGGGCTCTCTAACAGGGCTGATATCCGTAGGTGTATCGCCCTAATTTTCTTGTGTGTGCGCGTCCGTCCGTGCGTGTGTGTGCGTGCAATGTGTGTGTACGTGCGTGCGAGACAGAGGAGTGTGTGTCATGTGTCTTTGTTGAAATTAATCCAAACCACTTCAGTGAGAGCGAGAGAGAGAGAGAGAGAGAGAGAGAGTGAGAGAGAGAGAAAGAGAGAGAGAGAGAGAGAGAGAGAGAGCAGAGGAGAGAGAGAGGGAGGAAGCAATCTTTCAACACAGTACAATATCAGACTGTGGACAGACAGAGCACGGCTGTCTGGAAGGTTCTGGACAGAGCAGAATACACGTTACAACTTCAGCCTCTTTAAATGCCCTCTACGGTCCACCCACGCACCACGCACCACCCCCCACACACACACACACACACACACACACACACACACACACACACACACACACACACACACACACACACACACACACACACACACACACACACACACACACACACACACACACACACACACACACACACACACACACCACACACACACACACACACACACACACACAGCTTGTGTTAATTGCTGTAATAGCTCAACCATTTCCCCAACACACACACACACGCACGCACGGACGCACACACACACACACACATGACACCATAACTCTCATATCTACAATCAGTCTCTGTTGCAAAGGCACATCCATCTTCAGTAACATTAATGACGGAATGTTTCACAGTTAGGAGGGGGAGGGGAGTGGGGGACCACGGGGGACAACAGGGGGGATGTGACTGCGGCGTTGACCCCAGAACAGAACAGTGTGAGGTAATACAAGCTCTCTATCTGTGCGTGTGTGTGGGTGTGTGTGTGTGTGTGTGTGTGTGTGTGTGTGTGTGTGTGTGTGTGTGTTTGTTTGAGAGAGAGAGGGGAGAGAGAGAGGGAGAGAGTGGAGCGGCTGACTGATGCCTGTCAGCTTGCATCTGGCAGTGAAAATAAATTTGGCTTATGAAGACAAATTGAACGGGCTGTGGGCTGAGAGTAACGAGGGAGAGAGAGAGAGAGAGGAGAGAGAGAGAGAGAGGAGGGGGGCAGGGCAAAAAAAGAGGGAGAGATGATGTAAGGCAGGAAGAGTAGAAGAGAGAGAGAGATAGAGAGAGAGGGAGAGAGAGAGAGATAGAGAGAGATAGAGAGAGGAGAGAGGAGAGAGAGAGAGACAGAGAGAGACGAGAGAGAGAGAGAGCAATGGCGAGGGAGGAGGGTGCGGACAATGAGGAGAGCTAGCGTTGGCTAGTGAGCAGGCGTTAAGAAAAGAGGAGGATAGATTAGTCATTCTGGACACACACAGTAAAATGCTGAGTGTTCATTCCCCCTGGAGTGTACCAATGTAACCAATGGACCCCTCCCACCCCCCCCGCCCCTACACCCCCCCCCCCGCCCCTACACCCCCCATAAGGGTTTCTTTTGAGTTTACAAGTCGCTGCTGTCTGGCAGAAACCTCCCATCTCCATATTCATGCAGGCGCGTTTTGAGCTCGAATTGTGATCCTGAATGGTAACTGTAACTA
>NC_136796.1:9367747-9377747 GCF_951216825.1 Electrona antarctica
ATAAAAAAAATACAGTACATTTACCCAGCCCCACAGGTTACTACTCTAAGCGAGGCACTCGTGCCAGTGTCCTCTGATGGTAGAAGTGTACCTTACAGAACTACGGCCTGGGTCTGTCATCTGACCAATGAGTCCATTCAGTGAGCGATCCAGCCTGCTCATGAATTTGAATGTCAGGTTCCTCAACAGAGCCATGAATGTAGTGAGACCCAATGAACAGAAAAGCCCACTGGCTCTAGTGCTCCTGGGTTTTTTTAACAGGATTCGAAGACAGTCATTATAGGCTACTTGCAGCTTGCGTAGACTTTCCTTCTTATACTTCACCCACAGTGGAGCTGTGTAGAGAGGGGTGCAATAAGCTCTAAAGAGGTTTACCTTAACATCCGTAGTACAATGGTGAAATTTACGGACCAACATGTTGGCTTGTACATATAGCATTCTCCTCTGTCTAAACATGTCCTCATCATCCTCTAAGGTATCTGTTATGATATGCCCAAGATATTTTGTAATCTTGGACACGCCCATAATTTGACCAGACAGATGAAAGGCAGGAAACTTAAGTTCCAGATCTTCTTTAGTTCTACATATCAGTACCATGCTCTTCTTAGCATTATAAAGAATATCAAAGTCAATACCATAATTTGTACATACATTGAGTAGCTGTTGGAACCCACTGCTACTAGGAGAAATTATAGCAAGGTCATCTGCGTACATAAAATGATTAATCAGGCTATCACCAATCATACAACCTGTTCTGCACCCCTCCAGCTGCATTGACAGGCCGTCCATATATAAATTGAAGAGGGCTGGGGATAAAATCCCCCCCTGCCTGACACCATTACCCACCCGAAAAGGGGTGGATAATGTGCTCCCCCATTTTACCTGCATTTTCTGGTTAGCATACCAGTAAACAAGAATGCGTATTAAACAGTTTGGCACACCCCTAAGCTTGAGCTTATTAAAAAGCTTGTAGTGATGAATTCTGTCAAAGGCTCTCGACGCATCAATAAAACCAACCAGCATAGTAGAGCCCTGCCTTCTATAGGTCTCCACTGCTTCTTTCAGAGCATAAATACATAAGTCTGTACTATGTTTGGGCTTGAAGCCAAACTGATTGTCAGTGGTGGAAATGTATATACTTAATCTATCAAGGAGTATGGTGGCACAATATCGGTGGCACCCAACTGTAGCATGTTATCACAAAAGCAGAAAAGCACTATAACTATAAAAATAACGATAAAGATATAGTTAACTCACACCACGACTCTAACAAAGACAATCAATGGTGAACTATGTAGTTATAGTTATCGGGCTTGGTGTGAACAGCCCTTTAGACGAGAAGAGATTAAATATATATAATAAAACAAACTCAAAAAGGTTCAAACATGTTCCAATATGGAACAAAACACCAGAGACAGATTGACAGGCAGGTTTAGACATTAATTAGCTTATCGTGGGAGATACAAAAGCCCTTGGCATCCCCGCTGTTTACAGTGCCTTTACCATGGTGACAGACTGAAGGCAGATGGACCAGAGAGACAGAGAGACAGACAGACCAACATCTGTGTCGACTGTCAAACAGACAGACAGACAGACAGACAGACAGACAGACAGACAGACAGACAGACAGACAGACAGACACCCTCTCAGTCAATCATTAGGCAGACAAGTCAGACTGGTTGGCTGGTGTGTGGCAGACTGAAGTTAAAGTTAAGCAGGAATCAGACAGTGGTAGTAGGACATGGGGGTCTGCCCAAACCCCCTCCCCTCCCCTCCCCTACACTGTTTTTGTCTGAGACAGCCGATCACACCCCCCCCCCCCCCCCCCCCCACCCCCTTGTGACTGCTACTGTCTGCGACAACATGGGGGCTCAGAGGGAAAGATTTGGGAGGAATTTCAGGAGAGCATGTGGCGTGGATGATCATTTTTTGAAACAGACCCTGTGGCACTGTATCCCCTTTCAAATGCCTATCAAGTGGTACGGCAACGCAGTTGGCAGCTACTGAACCGTGCGGCTTAACCCCAGCCAGGTCGTGGCGGCCACGACATTCGCTTTCCACGAAAACCCTGTATACTAGTTAATGTTATCACGACTCCGTGAGTGAGTCACACCAATAAAATGTTTCTTATGATTCGCTACCAGAGTGGTGCTTTTTTTTCCTTCTGCATAATAGCAGCAATGAAAAGGGGCTCACAAGAAATAAAAAAATAAACCAAAAGATGTGACAGCTGTAAAATGGGAAATCATTTAATTGCTTTGTGGAGTTTGTGAGACAACCAGAGTGTGACAACAGTATACTTGCAAAATGCGCAGGCTATTGGAAAAGAGTCCTTGAAAATATGGGAGCAAAGCCAATAAGTCTAAAAGACTCTCTCATTTAGCTTTTCAATTGATGTTCTCATAACTGACTCACTGACTCTTAAGCAGCCAGAGAAAGAGCGATAGCTGGGGAAAAAAGGAGATGGTAAAAGATGAGAGAACATCTTGAGCAGGGAAGCAGGAAATCTAAGTCAGTATGGTAGAGATTGATGACATTATAGGAAGATGGGAAAAAATGCTCGCAGAAAGGACAGGGTGGGTTTGGGGTAGAGATACAAAAACAACAAGAGGGACAGAAAGACAGACAGAGAGGGACAGACAGAGGGAGAGAGAGAGAGAGAGAGAGAGAGAGAGAGAGAGAGAGAGAGAGAGAGAGAGAGAGAGAGAGAGAGAGAGAGAAAGAGAGAGAGAGAGAGAGAAAGTACTGTAGACTGAGATAAGGAGATGCAGGGAGAGGAGACATGAGAATGAGAGATGGTGGTGGCAGTCCACCAGACCGCAACGTGACCTGCCCCACTGTCCAGTCTCAAGGACAAAGTGTCATCGGTTAACTGTATCCGTTCCCAGATGGCTTATCTACAGTGAACTGTAAAAAAATAAAAATAAAATAAGGTATTCATTGCTTTTCGATCGCGCGCCATCAGTTATAGTGGAGACTTTCGCTAGATAGTTTCAGTAGATAAGAAATATTTCGGGAACCCCTTTTGGTGTTTTAAGCAATATGTTATATTTTAGCTATTGAAAAATAGCAGATGTATAAGCTCATAGCGCAGCACCGAGTGCCGCGCTACGAGCTTGGAAATCTGCTATTTATGAAAAATCGTGGCGTAAATCTTTGAATATATATTCTTTCAGAGCGAACGTTTTAACTCAAATATTTGCTTCTGGGAGGTCACTGGAACAACGTATTTTCAGATGGGGGTCGGCGGCCAATTACATATATTTTTGGGAGTCCCTGAAATTGTTTGAGAACGACTGACACAGAAACAAAGGTTTTTCAGAATATTGTCTATTTAGAAGACATTTTTTTTAGAATCTAGTCTCAGGTCTAAATGGGTTAAGTTGTGTTACCTAGTTAGCGTTTGGGGTATGAAACCAGACGGGGCAATTTTAGCTGCAAGCTAACTTTACTCCAGAAACAAAAGGAAGAGGAACTCTAACGATGCAAAAAGATCATTTATCACACACTACATGGAGCGTTTTTCCCCCAGAACAGCCCCTTTTAGAGAGTGGTAAACTGCCACACTTGGCCGATAACTACGCGGCGCAGTGTTTTTCTGAAAGTTGTATGCAGGTGCGAGCAAAAAAAAAACAACCTCCCATCAGCACTGATATTATTCCCAAGCACTGTGAACTGAAACTGTCGGCGTGTCTGTGGCGGTCCAGGTGTGTCCCCGCAAATATTCCGCTGACAATGTGCAGGATTGATTAATGGACAGCCACATCTAACCAGCAAACACACATTATACATCCCTCTTCCACTTTATCTGGACAGCCATGTTGACTGCAGAGAGCAGCAGAGAGTCTTGCTAATGAAATGGCAAGATAAAATACAATAAAAGCCAGTGTTGTTGTTGTTATGGGTCGTCCTAAATTCATTAGGCCTACCTTTTTAGTGCATTAGCACACTGGTACTACTCGGCGTCGGATCCAGGGGTCTGCATTATCTGAGACTGTACAAATGGAAGGGTCTGTTTGGTTTCATGTGTACATTCTCAAAGTTAAAGAGTATATATTCTATTTCAATGTAGTTTGTCCCAGAGATCCGGGGCCTAATGCCTATCCAACTGGGGCGGCGGGTCCATGGAACGAAAAAGATTGAGAATCACATTAGCATCAGAATCACATCAGTACTGGTTCTGCTGCTTGGTACCAGTGGTTCCCAAACGTTTTCGTGTCAAGGACCCCCAAATCAACATTTTTTAGGCCACAGACCCCCCATTTGAAAACATTATGCCAGTGACCCCGATAACAGAGGATTTTTACGGCTCTATAGCAGTGATTCCGAAACATTCATTTCATGGACCCCCAGTTTCACACGCATTATGCTACGGAACCCCCGATTTAATGGCATTTATATCTCTGGTACCCCAATTTATATTGTAAAACCACTGTTAATTTAACTGTGAGAGTGTACAAATGTAAGGGTCCATTTGGTTTCTATCTCTAATTGAGCTAGGTACCCCCTGGAACTCCCTCAAGTGCCCCCAGGGGTCCCCGGACCCCACTTTGGGAACCCATGCTTTGTACAACTTATACTAGTTTTGCAGATGGGATCCCAGATTGAACGTATACTAACCCATTTGCATTGTGGGTAAACATTGTGTTATCGTCCTCAAATATCAATGGTGGGAAAAGTACCGTATTAATAATTCCTTATTATTTTATTTTATTTCTAAGGCCTCACTCAGACCTTCACTGCATTGCTGTATGCTTGTTGGATGAATGTTGTGTAGTGTCATGGCCGCCCCAATGCATTTCCAATGGGAGTCACATGGTTTGACACAACATTTGTGTTGTATGAGGGGGAGGGGCGCAGTCGAAACACAGCCGAAAGCCATACAACAGCCGTGCCTGACTTTATGCCGGTGCGCACGACAACACGACAACACGACAACACGACAACACGACAACACGACAACACGACAACAAACTACATGCAACAATAGAGAGCAAGCATGGCTCCTAAACCAAACGGAGACGCAAGTTATGGAGCGGAGCATTTGGGATGAGGAATCCGCTGAGGACTTTTCATGGCTATACGGACAATAAAACGAATGACTGAGAGCATCAGTCTACAGCTGGAGGAGGGAGAAGATAGAGTCACCAATCGATTGTCAAGGAAAATGATACAAAACAAAGCAAATTAAATCTACCCTACAGCCTAGTGAGTAATGGAGGCTGTGTTTGACACAACGCGTTGTGAGTTTGTAGATCTGCCTTTTTAAAAACAAACGTGACTGCATGCACGTTTAAGCAGACAGTAGCCTACTGGGTTCAATCTGACACATTCTGACACAAAATGTGGTTTTATTCATTATGATCTGTCGGAAATGTAGAAATATAGGCCTCCTTCTTATAGCTGCCTTCTTCCAAGAAAAGCCCGGTATCAAATACAGTTGAGACAAATAAAAGCCCGGGTTTCTAAAAGAGGATTTACGGTACTCACAATTTTTACTTAAGTAAAAGTATCAATACTGCAATATAGAAATTACAAAAGTATTGGTATCAAAATGTACTTATAGAACCAAAAGGAAAAGTAGTCATTATTCAAGTTTGCAAATGTATAAAAATCTTTTGAAAATAGCAGATCTACAAGCTTGTAGATTGGATATTTTCAAATGGCCGAAAATTAAGTGGTTAAACTTAATGTATGTTTTGTAAAACTAATCAAAATCTACAAATTAACTAGTTCTAAAGTGTTCAAATACATGTAGTGGAGTAAAAGTACAATGTTTGGATCTGAGATGTAGATGGAGTAAAAGTATTGGAAATACTCCAGTAAAGTCAAAGTAAAGCACCTCAACATGTTACTTAAATACAGTACTTGAGTAAATGTACTTAGTTACTTTCCACCATCTGCCTTGTTTAAAAACTCCATCCTCAACATTAACACCAGCTTGCTAATATGGAGGTGACCTGCTGAAGGTTTCTGTGCATGCACAGGTCCGTGAGCACGTAGCTATAGAAGGAGCAAATTAATCTACCTGGCAACAGAGACATGAAAGTGTGTGTACTGGACTATGTGCATGTGTGTGTACATTTGAGTCCGTAGCCTAGCACAGCCATATATAATCAACGGCTAATGACAACACAGTGGGAGTTGGCGCCCCACCGTAAATCAATGGGCAGAATAATTGCTAATACACTAGTTATCGATTAGCGTGCCCGCTATGCACTCATTTTCTAGGGCGACCGCGGCTAAGCGCTAACACAATGACAAGGGTAAAGTGTTCTTTCTCACAAAGGCACGCAGACAGACAGCTGGGCTGGAAAAAAATGACTAGGGGGGCCTCGGCAGTAATTCTTAATTGACACCTGTCAAGAGCAATGGCAGCAGTCACAGCTGCCGCGGGAGAATTTCTACCCAGGTCCTATTCGTCTGTCACTTTTAATACCTTTTTTCTTTCATGGGTCCCTCTTCCCCTCCCTAACTGCTTCTCTCCTTTCCTCTCGCTCGCTCGCTCGCACCCCTCTGAAGGGTCCTGATCCGACCCAAAGATTCAAACACCGAGTTAGGATAGCAAAACAAAGACAACATGGAGGCCCGTGTTGTCGCGGCGACCACTACGGTCGGCAACACAATCCCTTCGTTATTGATTACGCCGGTGTTTATTTCACTCGGTCAAAGACAACCTTTTGTATGTTTGAAATAAACCGAATGAACACTTACTGTATGTGACAGCTCAGCACAATGTTTAGAGGTAGTATTCTGAGCTGCAGTGTTGTGACAGAGCAGGGCAAAATGAGCATGTGTTTTGCATTGGTTCGTTTGGGGAGTGAACTTTGAATCAATTGAGAGGCAATTTATTTGCCCAATTGAGTATTTGTCTTAGACAAATAAAACTCCAGAAGCCAGGCTTGGCTGATATACCTTTAATTAATAGTATATAACACAAAGCAAAGCCCATATTGGAGTTGAAATGATCAACACATTGATTCTATACTGTAGCAAAAGAACAAATCTGCCTATAGAGGCCCATTTGCTTTACAGCTGGCAGTAATGAAAAGCACCATGTTGTACACATACAGCATAGCAACACATCAACATGGTGGGTAAACGAGGAGAATGTGAACGAACGAGAGTGAATATATTAGTAAATGCATGTGAATCAGTCACAATCAGCGCCAGCAGTAGTTTGGTGAAACATATAGCTGTGGGAATAAGCACATCTTTCAACCTGCTGATTCCGTGCCGCGGTGAAGGGGAGAACATTAGAACACACACACACACACACACACACACACACACACACACACACACACACACACACACACACACACACACACACACACACACACACACAGCGGTGAAGGGGAGAACATTATAACATGCATCCCTAAGGGGGGCGACAGTAAATCAAACCAGACCATTGTATCCATATCCTGTCCTCGGTTTGATCACCAGGGTTACTTATTATGAAAGACAATACTGTCTCCATTGCCAGTTTTCCCGGACATATGATGTATGGAAATGTCACATACTGTACTTTCTCTAAGATCGCTCAAACGCTACGCAGGAGGCTGGAGCCAAGACTGAGTGCTCGAGAGACGAGTCCCCTCGCTCTGGTCACATTCAGTCGGAGCCTTACTCACTCTCTCCAATAACAGCATGCGTCTGGCATACATCAGTCAACACACACACAGGCCCCAGCCCCATAATGGGCATATGTGAGCTCCAGCTCAAGCACGCACGCATGGCATGCACGCACCAACACACACGTGAGCGCACACACACAGACACGCACAAACATTTTGATGTCATGTTACACTGAAATTAGTGGCTGGGAACACCCTCGTTGCTTTGGATTCGAGGGGCACGGCACACAAACTCTGGCCAAGAAATAAAGCGAAAACATACAGTACAAACACACACACCAACATACAATGTAATGACACACGGGGTCACTCTCTCACACACACACACACACACACACACACACACACACACACACACACACACACACACACACACACACACACACACACACACACACACACACACACACACACACACACACACACACACACACACACACACACACACACACACACACACACACACACACACACAATGGGGTTACTTGCTGTAGTCAAGAAGGAAAAAACAGAAACAGAAAACAGACATGTCACTCTCAAAACACGAGTGAGCATCATGCACGCATACACACTCACACAGACACCGCTGTGACTGGGATGAATGCAATGGAGACAGGGTCTCCCCTGAGAACACACTGACCTCTGCGTGTACTGTGGACCTCCAGTCTCCTTGTCTCTACATTGTGACTCGACCGATTCTTTCTCTCATTCTTCCCCCGTTTCGTCCTCTTTCCCTCAAACTGATTTGTAGGGGGAATACAAATGACAACTGCACAGAGCTATGAGAGTCTGTGAGCGTTTGCATACGTGCGTGTGTGCATACGTGCGTGTGTGCATACGTGTGTGCGTGTGTGTGTGCGTGTGGAGCAAATGCAGCTGGCCCATTTTGAATGTCCAATTACCTACCTACGATGGTTTGCCGCGGCCTTCTCGAATGACTGCGGGCAAAGAGCCGAGCGTTGTCTTTGATCGTGTATAGGTGACCCTGCACTACAGCATTTATATACTCTAGTACCGCTCCAATGATCTGTGGACTGCAACACGCTACCTATACCGTTCACATTCACTCTGTCACGTTCAAATATAAAAGAGCACTGTGGAATGAATCCATCTGTGAACAGACACGGCAACATCCACAGTGTTCATTAAAACTCTGAATGTAGGCCTATTATATAAATAAACCACTTAAACCCATTAACCCAAGCATCTGTATTCTGGGGAAATCTACAAGCTCACTACTCTAGACTACTAGATATCTATAATCTAATATACGGCATCCTTCCCCGTGTTTCTTCACTAGTCCGATCCAGAAGAACACAGTTTGCCGGCCACTGCTACAGAGCTGACAATGAGGTTATATCTTCCCTTCTTCTCTGGAGTCCTGCCTCAAAGCAGACCAGAGTGTAGAAAACTGTCGTTCCCTGATGTCATCGCTAGGGACACAGGCATCAGTAAGCAGGAACTGGGGGTGGCAATGAAGGACCGGGAAGTCTGGCGTGTTATTGTGAAATCCACGATCTCGACCGCGGTCGAAAAATTATGATGAGATATTTAGTATAGAGCAAAAACAGAAAAGTCGTTACTATAGAGCCCTGAGGTACTTTACTGTGTACTACACTACAGCAGTGGTTACCAAAGTGGGGTCCGGGGACCCCCAGGGGTACTTGAGGGAGTTCCAGGGGGGACCCAGCTAAATGATAATTTGGAACCAAATGGACCTTTATGGGTCTGTAACTCAGAGAGTGTACAAATGGAACCAAATGGACGCTAACGGGTCCATTTGGTTCCATTTGTACGCTCTCAGAGTTAAATTAGCATTGATTTTACAATATAAAGAAATGCCATTAAATGGGGGTCCGTAGACTAATGCATGTCTACGGAGTGTCTAAATCACTGCAAGAGCCGTAAAAATCTTCTCTTATGGGGGTCCCGACTCCCTGGCATGTCATTTCAAATGGGGGTCTGCAGGCTAATTGGTGTCAATTTGGGGGTCCTTGACATGAAAAGGTTTGGGAACCACTACACTACAGTATACACACACTCAGGCAGCTACTGTATGCATGCCTACATGTACTGAATGCTTTGTCATAGATGCATTCTCCACTATTCAGGGGAAAAAATGTTAGTACTATATCAGTGCAACGTAAAAAAATGATACTTTTTTTTACACTTTCAGGGTGAAATTATTCTCTCAAGTCAGACAACTCTTCCACAATCTTCGAACGCTACAGACAGTCTGTAACTCCGCCTCACAAATGTTGTGACAGGAAGCCGCCATCCGCCCAAAAAAAAGAATATTTTTTGAATTTCCATTTCTTCTAACCAGCGAGCTAGATAGGCTTCAACTAATATGATTTCCG
>NC_136796.1:9380247-9393428 GCF_951216825.1 Electrona antarctica
TGTTGCTTTTAGTTGGGTGAATCCAGACAGCCTGTGAACTTTATACGTTTCCCCCAATGCAAGAAAAACACACTTTTCCTCTCTCTCCCATCATGACCTAGACTCCATTCCTCTGCCCAGAACCCAGACACTCCACCAATCTGTCTCTCGGCTGACGGCACCAATGTGCAATTCAGCTCACGATCAGACACTCCTAAATTCTTTAAGACTGACTCTGTAAACAAACATATCATACTAGATACGGGGGAACTTGGCCACCTTTCATGCCATCGCTGCTCGTTGCAACAGATGAGCATGGAGAAGATGGCAGTCTCTAAGGCCATTTGAAGTAACACAACATTTGCTCCGCCTATTCTTCTCTGGCCAAACTAGCTTAGAGCGGATGCTGACGTATGGACAACGTGATAGGCCAAATGGCGTATTAACCACTGAAGTCACTTTGACGTGCGATGGTGTTGCATGCCAAACAGCCGACAATCTACAAGCTCACAGCGTGTCGCATCCCAGCGTGCCGTGAGCTTGTAGATCTATTTTCACAAATTTGGAGAATGTTTACAGATTAAATGGAAAACGTTTCGCCTATAATGACGTACTCAGCATAGGGACATCAGATTGAATGTGGTTAATGTTAGAAATCCAGAAGGACACACAATCGTTGACATATTTCACGGCCAAAGGCAAGCGCTGAATGATGAAGTCAAGTTATTATGTTGCTGTGTGTGACACCGCTTGATGCTGCTGACAATGTTTGCGGATTCACCGAGCCAACGGTGGAAGCAGATAGTCCTGAGAGGCCTGTTGTTTGTCTCACCATATAAAGAAGTAGAATTACATTTGGCAACGGTGATCCTTTTCTCCCCCCCCCCCCCCCCCCCCCCCCCCTCGGTACCAAAAATGTAATCAAATCGTGACCTCAATACCAAGGCACAAACTGAACTGTTGTCTCACCCCCCACCCTGATCGATAAGATTTCTCTAATCATCACGTACATTAGTATCTCTCTGTAAAGTACACTGGCCTGTCTGCACACTGCAATAATAGTGAAACACTGTAATATAATATAGCATAAAACGGCAACAATAGTGGTACTTGACCTAACTTAATGAGTCAGTTAGGTCAGCAGCACCATCAATGCCTTCCCTCTGGGCATGGTTTATAATATAAACACGACATAGCCAATGGTTTGAGGACAGACGATTTACTTAGCTTGATGTTTTTGTTTAGCCTACTCTTGTCGTTTGAAAATGTACGTTAACAGTTTTTTTTTTTATTATCATCTTAATTTGCTGTTCGTATTATTTATTTGACATTAGAACATAAGGTCCTGCACATAATACCTCCACAGGACTGCACTTCAATGAAAAAAGAGCCCATGGGAGATAAGAGAGCGAGAGAGAGAGAGAGAGAGAGAGAGAGAGAGAGAGAAAACTGCAAACGACGACAAATGACTGCAGCAAAACTCACTGCTGCTCAAATTGCACTGCATTGAACTCAACTGCCAAAAACTAACAGATGCAGCAATGTGGTTCCAAACGAAAGAACACTGATGTATCGTCACCGGTCATAAAATGGACAGGCTGCAGTTCCATTACAGGGGCAGAAATCATCATGGTGACTGATGAAAACAGAGGCCATTTGAAACGGCATAAGAAAAAGAACCATTCAAAACCCCCTTTCCCTCCGAGGAGCGAATGCAACATTTTGTTCTAGTCTAGTGCGACTACAAAGTGACAAATCTAGGTTACGGAAATATCATGTAATGCGTTGTAAAAATAGCCCCCATTCTTAGGTGTGTACAATATTTCATGCAGAGAGGATAGTAACAAACGAACCCCAGACAGTCAGGCACAAAGTCGCCAAGAAAGACAGACAACCTCCTGTAGGCTACTTGCACAGAGCCACCATGTTAAGTATACTGGGAATAGCATGGCAACAAATGCCTGGCAAGTTGGTTTGGTACTGACCATCATTACGACTGATGGTTGGTGTATATCACAAAAACAGACAATTAAATCAAAATGTAAAAGTTGGGAGGCAGCGGAGCAACTTTAGAGCTCCGTTGAATGACCATGAGAGAATGGCTCAGGAAAATAATTTCGTTTTTTTTTGCTTTTCATTGCCATTTGTGATAGAAGTATAAACGTGCACTAAACCTTTTCAGAGGCTTGTTCTTAGAACCTATTTCTCTCTCTCTACCCATCAGTAAATCCACATGTCAATTAGAAATTACAACCCCACAGAGTTCAAAGTCTTGCGTTAACAACCTTGATTAAGTCTGCTTAACCTCACTTTTCCAGTGGCTGATTAACATTCTACAGCTGTTTTATTCGGCTTTGGTCATTACCGCATGAGCTTCAAAGGCTGTCTCCCATCATTTGGAAATGCCTGTCAATCACTCACGTCTCTCAGTGACTTGAAACAAATCCAGGCATACCGGTACATGGATCTCTCACAGAACAACTTTTAAAGGCAGCTTTGTAGTCAAACTATAGGCCTGAATCAAATCTGTTTCATTGTTTTGTGCTTGCTCATCATCTTTAGTATGATGAGATGTAAAATACTTATAGGATAAAGAAGCCATTGTTAAAATGACTGAAATGGTAGAAATTTAACTAATTTGGAAGAGACTTGTGACCCCTTAAGAAAGTCAGGGGGCAAATATTGTCCCATGAGGTCAAATGTCTGGCGTTCTGAAAAGTGTTCAGTTTTGTCATATCAACGTGACACGATGAAATACTAATAACCGACCGACCACGCATGCACTTCCGCAACTTTTAAGTCATTAATCTCACTTGCAGGTCTTGTGGCTTTGTGGGTCAAAGTGGACCCTGCTACTACTATGAGAATCACAACCACTAGCTCCTCTGTTCTTTACAAAGCTTTGTTTTGTATCACGGGCAGAAAAGTCAGCTCAGAAGCATTAACAAAATGAGGTAGCCTTCCTAGTTTACATTGTAGTACTTAGGCCTGCATGCTTCCCTCTGATCTCGTCACGCCCCAACACCCTCCTCTTCGCCCACCACCGCCCCCCCACGTCCCTCCCCCTCGGGTATTAATCACAAAGTATTTATCCCGCTTTAAAGAACTTTTCTTTCAATTTGTCTTTTCTTTGCTGCTCGACAGGGGCAAAAAGTTATCCTATTTGAGTAACTCCAGCTGTCAAGCGCATGCGCGTCTCCGTGGCGAATGATTTACTGATGTTTATCAGGAATGAATAGATCAAAGGCTTCGCATGACAGGCAATCAATCAAGCATCAAATCAAGAATGGCAATCCCCGAGCGGAACACAAGCTGAAAAATAAGAATCAGCGGCTGTTTTTTTTTCCTTCTTCCTTCCTGGGACCAAACATCAAACATGTTGGCCTGTAAAAGGAGATAAGAGACTATAAGATATGTTTATCTGTTTTTTTTTTTCGCTTTGTTTGTTTGTTTTATCTTTTTTTTTTTTTTTTTGGATCCTGGCAACTTATCAGAGGATCAACTTGGGAGCGTTGCAAATGAGATGCAGCCCGGATAATTAAACACAGCATAAAGCGTGGTGGTGGTAGTGTAGCTAAACGAAACAATGTTGTTGTCGTCAATTATTGCAGCACAATGTGATGGATACCGAGAAACGAGAATAATGTACAGCCGTCCTGCTAAAGATAGCCTATATAGAGGCTATTTAACATCACCTATATGTATCCATGGTGCCATGTTTATATAGTATAGAGGATGCGAATGTACAGTAGTGTACAGTGTGTCCACTAGTCCAGTTGTGTCCGTGATGTACATATACTTGCATGCAAGGCAGTTTACATAAAGTTGTTACACAATTGTAACACGCAATAACACACATAGTTGTAACTGTGTTATATAACAACTCTGAGAGTGCACAGATGTAACCAAATGGACCCATAAGGTCAATTTGGTTACATTTGTACACTCAGAGTTCAGTGTGAGTGTGTGTATGTGTGTGTCAGTGTGTGTAGACTTGTTACTGTATGCTGAATGTAGTGTTTGTTGCTAGAGGTGAGTGTGTGTGTGTGTGTGTGTGTGTGTGTGTGTGTGTGTGTGTGTGTGTGTGTGTGTGTGTGTGTGTGTGTGTGTGTGTGTGTGTAATATCTTACCCTCTGACCGCCTCGGTGCGTTCTGCTTTATCCTCGGCATAGTAGACTGCTGCAAGACTTTCCGCTTGACTTTTCATGCAGAGATCATTCACAACGGCCAGCCGAAGAGAAGAGGAAAAACCAACTCAAAAAAAGAGAGAAAACCTATAACGTCTTTTCCTTAGTCCTTGAAATTAAAAATGGAAATGTAGATCCCCGTTCGTCTTTTTTAAGATTTTTTTTTTTTTTAAACAAGGGCAAATAAGTCTATTCGTCGATTAAGTTATATCTAGAGATCTTTTACCGTGTTTATCTGTCCGATCTCGAAAACACAGGGGGCTTCGTTCGTGAACTACAGTTGATTATATGAACTCATTGCGGCGTGTTTTGTCGGGGAGGGAAAAAAACAATCGGCGATAACCTCCGTTCACATTTCTGTCTACTAGCAGCAGGGAGGAATATGGACATGTGCCAAAAGCCCCCCAGCCCCTCGCCGCGGTTCCATCCAGAGAGGATACCACCCCAGAAGCGAATGTGTTGCCGTCTATTTTTCGCGTCAAAAGTAGCAAAAAAAGGACTATTCCTGCGATGTAACACAACTCCCTCGGCGATGGAATATCGGTCCGAACTGTTGTGATCTCTCGCTCCGTACACACACACAGGTGCCTATCCGTTTCTCCGGTCTAGGGAAAAAAAAGGAGGGGAAAGAGAAAGAGTGACACATTAGCAGGTTATGTCAATCAATCAACGTGAGATTGGTCATTTTTAGCCATAGCAGCAAAGATCTGTAGACATGCAATTAAATAGCGTTATATGTTCACACTAATCTAATCTATCTCCCCTCCCCGACACGCTGCACGCTATGTACCGAAAAACACCCCACATATCGTTTAGGATCATCTAAAAAAAATACTCACGGATATGCGGAGTGTCCGGGCGATTCTTCACATGGACAGTTGACGAATCACAGAAAGTCCGTCCTATCTGGAAGGGAACGGGAACAACGCAGGCCTACAATAGGCTATACTCCGTGGAGAGTAGTAGTATTTTAGTAAACGCTGTTGTTTATTGTTGTTTGTCTCGTTTCACTCCCCGTACGTGCAGCGCGGCCAGGCAGCAGAGCAGAGCGGAGGGACGGGGCTCGTTTCTCCGCAGTGGAAGTGTGTGTTGTTCGGCGGCGCACACAACACATTGGTGATGCGCGTCGCGGAGCGGAGCGTTCAGACACACTAGACAGCTTCAGCTGATAGACAGACACACACCACACGGCCTCTCCGTTACTCCACCCCTCTAGAGCGTCACCCTGACAAGTCAGAGCCCACCTGTCAATCTGTTTCATGGCTTTTATAGAAGAACACACACACTTTATGTTATGATGAGCCAAACAACATCGTGTGTATTAGCCTACCTGGGTGGACGGATGGGGAAAAAGTGCCCCCCCCCACACACACACACACACTACCCCAATAACTTTATTTGACACCCCCATAATGTAGTTTAATTGTGCAAAGTTATTATAGTGAGATATATAGGCAATCCGGTCAAGATATCATCAGGTGTTAATTCTTTATGTCACATGTGCATGACATGCAAGTTGACAGGCTATGCTAGGCCTACTTTAGCTACATATTTGTGATTTTGGAACACGCGCCCTATAGGCGATAGTGGTGGCACATGTAGGCTATATCATTTGCTTAATTCTAAACGTTTATGGAGATTTTTTTTTCTTCTTTCTCTCCGGACGAAAATTGCAGATCAATTCGTTAGATCTTTTTTAGGGGAGATTCTTGGGAAGGGGAGGGGCTCTGGAGACACCAGTGGCAGCATTTTGTAGCGTGCACTCCATCCCAAACTATTCTTCACCATAACTGTTTATAAATGGGCACACATACTTAGGCAAATGTTATCACGAATGAAGACTGCACCGTTTTATTTTACTAGGCTATCGCGCGGGACTGTGTTGGAATCGTTAATGTAGATATAACGAAAAACAAAGTGAACTTTTTTAACATAGTTTGAGATGTGGCTATCGGCTACACCGCATAATAACTAGCATGGTATACTAGTACAAACTATTTATGACACATTGGATGCTGCACTAATTCCATCTTTAGACTGTACCCACCCATTGGAGTTTGGGGAGATGAATCATTACTGTAACCTAGAGGCTATAACAAGGCTCGGACCGGACCACAGCTCAACATCCCCATGGAAAAGGATTATCTATCCGCAACCGACGAACCAACCCCGGGTTATAAACTACTATAGGTTATGCCATGCAGATTCGGGTGAGTTTCAGAATTTCTATACCGTTGGGTTTCGAGCTGTGTCAATCTTTAACCTGAGGTGATCTCTCAGCCTAATTCAGTTCAGTTTTGATGACATTTCATAATTATTCTGATTTAAAAACCACCAGACATTAAATCAAGGAGCTGTTCTGCATGCTGAGCCTGCACTGATCTCCAGAAACGCATTTTACGCACGGCAATAAACCCACTCAGTGCGCATAAGTATTATATATATTGTTGCACGCGGTATTCTGAGAGCCTTTGCCAGTCTGTCTGAGAAATTGCTCATCTATGCAGAAGAGAGATATGTGAGGGGGCTAATAATGTGACAAAATCACCAAGTACCGCCCCAACATCTGTCTGTCTCCAGCTCTCCATCCATCTATCCTGCATGCCTCGATCTGCCTGCTCGCGATTGATGGACTGTATCCTACGTCACTAATATTTCCATTCCAATCACCGGATAGAACAGAGAGAGAGAGATAGAGAGAGAGAGAGAAAGACAAATGTTTCTATAATGTGGGTACATACAGCCATTGCCCCTTTTGTTTGTCTTAAGAAATAAGAAAATGTTTTGCACGCATATAAGGCTCTGTAGCCTATATATTATACTTATCAGTGCCACATCGATGGCTTGATAAAGAAACAGACTCTAACCCGAAAAGCTTTAAGTAAAATTAGGCGTAGCCTATACTACGTTTGCTAAATTTAAATTGTATTTTCTTTGTGAGTGACCAAGCATACCATATTAAAATATTAAAACTTCCTTCTGTTATTAAATGTTCAGTCAACTCTTTGCACAATGTTTTAAGTAATATAATGATTTGTTGTATGCACGTTTTTGCACATTTGACTGCAATTAAATCATGGATCATATTTGTACATGCTGCCGCCAATCCATGAAGTATTTATTTTCTATTCTATTCTGAACAATTAGCAACCAATTAGCACAAGTAACCATAAATCAACTATAAGTTGAAAGCTGTATAATTTTACATTCTCTACTGCATGTCTTGGAGAATGTTAACAATAGAGCCGGCTATTTTCCCAACATTCAGTTTAGTGTTTTTTTCTGAAACAAGATGTAGCCTAAAAGAGAGAGACACGTACAAATCATCATTGGACACGAGTAAGGTACACTTTTAAAGTATTATGTAATAGTATAGCATTAGAATTATATTTGCATATGCACATTCAGTGTATAGGAGTCAGAAATATCTAATGTTTCCACTGGTATAGCCTATTGTATATTGTGAGTGCTATTTTGCCATTTTATATTATTATTGTTATTTTATCCAGCCCGCTTTAGTGGAGCTTTATCATGGTCAGGGTGTGGTAAATCGACCGTTTATACTTTCAAAAAAAGATATAAATATGAACACATCTGAAGCCGTTATATATATATAGGGTTATTATGCGAGCATAGAATGTGTTCATGCATGGCACAGATGATAAGAATCACACACAGGGAGGGAGAGAGAGAGACACAGAGAGAGAGAGAAGGTTCTGCCAGGGTTTGATCCTAATCCAGTAGGGGGGGACATGCGGTTCTACAGACGAGGGTCATAATCATCCATCAGCAACTGAAATGTGGATCCTTATATATAGTATATGCGAGCAGGATGTGCAGTTATTTTGTCACAATGGGAACAGAAATACACAATATGTTATATACGAACGGTCTTGTTTCACATACTCATTACACAGCGACGCTGAAACAGTTAACGCTATGCGTGTATACTCCTGACCGCGGTGGAGAAGAGTTGTACAAAATCTAAGCAACTATGTGATATTTAGTCTGTATACGTGAAATGTCATGGTGTAGCTTTAATGAAATGAATCCAGGAAAATACTCGCTCTCTGTCTCTCGTGCGTGCGTGCGCACTACGCACGCACTATGCGTGCACACACACACACTATATGCGCACACTATATGCACACACACACACACACACACACACACACACACACACACACACACACACACACACACACACACACACACACACACACACACACACACACACACACACACACACACACACACACACACACACACACACACACACACACACACACACACACACACAGTTTCGGCAAAAGTAATACTTCCACCTGCGTCATGCTTTAGCTGCAGAAAATAGTAATAAATGTTTGGCTAACTTTTACATTTCTTTTTTGTACGACCACCGAAAGCATCAAACATAGAGCAGAGTGATGTGTAATGGGTGATAAATGCTGTCATGTTACGTCTGCTTACTCCAAGTTAACAATCTGAAATGGTGAACAGGACACGATGGCTGCAAGGCCAAACACTTTGATTCCTTCTAGAATTATGTTCTCTCTGGGATTATTATCGAATGCCAAACGCTATAGTCGTTACAAGATCCCAGAGCCAAAACACAGATTGGAGATTTGTAGTCATCAGTCCGAGTCTTTTAAAAGCGAGCATTTCCTTTTTTCTTTTTTTTTATATTGTTTTTTGTTGATGTCATTTTGTGTACAGCCAGTCACATGTGATCAAGACGTTACAATGCTAATTGCTTGGAAACTACACATGGTAGTCGTGATGCCATCATGTGTGTCCATGTGAATGCATGTCAAAACCCAAACACGCACAAACAACATGCCATTGCCGTACAGTACACCCCTCCCCCCCCACCCACCCACCTCCGAGCGTGTAAAGCACCTCTTCCTCATAATATGACACAATGACAACATTATGACGTGCCATCTTCATTTTCTTTCACTCTCCGTCTCTTTTTCCCCCCCATTCCAAGTTATAAAAACACTCTCAACGCACGTGAACATACAGACTATAGTGTGTATGCTACTTAATACGTTTTGCATATACATTATTCTCTACTTACCTTTGTCACTCTCCATCTTTTTTTTCTTCTGTTCCTTTCCAGATCGGCCGATGGGACCTGTCAAGAAACAGAAGCCATTTTGTTAAGATCTACTAGACTCTAGTAACTAGAGGGGTCACACTATACACACGACTGATGTCCAGTGCATTCATTGTTAACGCACAGGTGAGGAACCACTTCTGAAATGTCTGTTATACTTGTACACGCAGTTAGATTTATATATATATATATATATATATATATATATATATATATATATATATATAATTTTGAAAGAAAGAAAGAAATAAAACACGGTGGAAAATACTTATACTTGTAACTATACAAGTTACTTTTTATTTTGAAATTTCACTTGAGTTGCAGCAACTCTCTATTTAAAAAAAAAAGTAAATGTTAAGATAATTGAAACTTTTTGGCACATTTAGAAAATGTGTCTCCAAAGATAGGGACGCCAGGGTGAACATAGGTTTTGAATTACATTGTTAAACTGTGATATCAAACGAATCAGACAATATTTCCCAAAAGGACATGAGTTTAATTCAGTCTGACTAGAAGCACACACACACACACACACACACACACACACACACACACACACACACACACACACACACACACACACACACACACACACACACACACACACACACACACACACACACACACACACACACACACACACACACACACACACACACAATCAGGTTAAAATATATTTCCTTCCATTCTTGCACAGGGTTCAGCCTCACTGTAAAAATGTGGAATGTGGAAATGTCTAAATCCAGAAAACCACATATCATCCTGTGTTGTACACCACACGATACAACACACTGCGTATAATGTATTTGCATCAAATAAATGTATCCAATTATGTCGATAAGAGCATTACATTTGGTTTCCTGATGCACAAACGACATTTTTTTATTGAATTCTTTATTGTATTACATAATAGTTGTGTTGTGCAATATCTAACAAATGTTTTAATATTTAACGCATATTTGTATGATGAATAAATTAAAATGAACACATTATGACTGTTCACTTCATCTCATGTACTGTACATGTTGGCAACAGACAGAGGGAAATTCCACCAGATTTACAACCACCCTCATCACAGGCCATTATCATCGTTTTTCTCCATTTTGTCTTCTTTTACTTTCTTCCCTATTCCTTCTGCTTTCTTCATTAGCTGCAAACTATTCAGCTAATTATTTCTACATTATTCAATAACTGCAGATTACTTCAATACGGTATATTGAGACATGTTTAAGACATCTGAAAGAAATACTTCAGCAACATAAAACCACAAACAACAACAACTACCGGTATATGCAGTTTAGTTAAATCGTAACCCATTTAGACCTGAGGACGATTCTACAAATGCCTTCTAAATCCTGACAGTTTTCTGAAAAACCCATGTTTCTACTGTATGTCAGTCGTTCTCAAACAATTTCATGTCAAGGACTCCCAAAATTATATGTAATAGGCCGCCGACCCACGGCTTCTGGGCCGACCCCCCAGAAGCAAAGGTTTGAGTTAAAAACCTTTTTTGAATTCAAAGATTTGTGCCACATTTTCACGATTTTTCAAAAATAGCAGATCTACAAGCTTGTGAGCTTGTATATCTGCTATTTTTCAATAGCTAAAGTATAACAATGCTTAAAACACCAAAAGGGGTTCCCGCGTAAAGGTACGCTAAGGGATTTTCCTTGGTTTAAAAAAAGTGTTAAATAGCTGTATATTATGATAGTACTCATTGCTATAGATTGTTTTTCAGTAACAGGACTATCCATGTCTCTCCAGGTCTTTATTAAACAGAAAATGCCTTTTCAGGTCGGGATACCAAATGTATCCAATCAGGATAGAGAACGCAGACATTAAAGTCAAATGCAAAGTGATGACACAAAGAAATGAGCAAACAACATTGGACCTGGAGCACTATAAAAACAAAACTGATACTCCTGGATGGCAGAACATTTGCAACCCACCTGAAAATGTATTTTCTGTTTATTGAAGAGCTAGATATCCTCCTGTTACTGAACAAACACTCTATAACAGGGATTACTATAAAAATATAGTGCTTTAATCTTTTAACAAAAAACGTCTGTTTTAACCAAAACAATATCACTCACCTATATGTTTAATATGTTTAATCAAAAGAGGCAAACTACAACTATTGATAAGGATTCCTGTAATTTAGTAGCTCTGTATACAGTTACATCAAACAACAAGTCTCAGGAATAACAAAGAATACTTTAAACACAATTCTACGTCCATATTCTGGCCATGTCATATAGGCGGACATTCAGAAAAAATAGTGGGCTTGTAGATGAGCTGTTTTTTGGCTGGACCTAGTCTTTGACTAGGGTTAAAGTGGTTAATTAAGTGATTAAGTGCAAGTCCACCAAAAAAAAGATCATAAAAAAATCTCTATAGCCAGTCAAAGTGGTATATTTACAAACAGCAAGAAATATGTCATTAACGCTTACTTGATGTGATTTCCAAATATGCACATTTGCAATTAAAGTATAGGCCTTAAAAAAAAAAAAGTTCTGGAATATACTGGTTCAAAAAGTAGGTTTATTCAAAGATTTCAAGGCCAAGTTCTAGCTAAATGTATTCCTGGGAAGCTGAAAAATAACATATCATTTTTATTTCAGCGTCATTCAAGGAATTCAACCTTAGGAGTCATAAAGTCTTTATGTAGCTTATGATAATGCCACTCTTCATAATCTTAAGCAATCTTCAATCAACGGAGTTTCTAGACACTCATTGACAGTTGAATAAGTATATATGATAACAAATTAATAAAGAAAGGGATCTTATTTTGACACAAGCTATATCTTCACATCTATCACATGAGACGGCATAATTAAAATGCCAACTATAAGTAGAGAAAGGGGGCTTTGATATTTTTATAGATAAGAGATTTGCTTCACTATATGACTTACCCAATGTGCAGACTTTGAAACGATATTATGTTGGTGTAATTTTGACAGTGCAATTAAAGGTTTATTATCCCCCACCTGAGCTTTTTTGATTTTGTCAATCTGGACCAACGATATGATGAAATGCTGTAAGGATATACTGTACGATGATGACGGATACACATGTATTAATGGATTCATGGCTCTAGGGGGATTCAGGGCTTTGTATTATAGCAATGACAAAACTTAAAGCTAAAATGTGAAAGGGACAGGAAGGAGCTTAGTG
This sequence comes from Electrona antarctica, assembly GCF_951216825.1. Taxonomy (NCBI): domain Eukaryota; kingdom Metazoa; phylum Chordata; class Actinopteri; order Myctophiformes; family Myctophidae; genus Electrona; species Electrona antarctica. The sequence continues at coordinate 9,392,707 of NC_136796.1, forward strand.
AACTAGTATTAGTATTAGGCTACTTCTACACAAAATAGCAGTCGAAACAGGCAGTACCCGTTACCCCCTTTTTTTCCTCAGACACTGGACCTGGAAGTAATTGTTAACATGCAATTCTATTTATGTTTTAAGCGGAATTATCGCGCACAGCACGCGCAGACACACACAGACGGACACACACGGACACACACGGACACACACGCACACACACACACACACACACACACACACACACACACACACACACACACACACACACACACACACACTCTAAAAAGATGAGACTTTGCAGGGTCTGGGAACAGCCTTGCTAAAAACCTTTAGGAGCTCCAACTGAATTAAGTGACATATTTCACGTTTCCAAATACCAGCCCACTGACATGCACACTCCTTCTCTCTCCTCCTCCCTTCCCTTTTGTTTTCGTTGACACATGCACGCCCAATTAGCATTTTTCAGCCATTAAGGAGGAAAAAGGGAAGCAGCCGTAATGTTTACGTCTCATCCGACTCTGTTCCACCCGACGCTATACGTTCTGAGCCCTCTGTAGTAGCACAACATTCAGACAAAACAGCCTCAACATTTAGCTATGTCAATACTTAACCCATTTTGATCTGAGATCAGATTCTAAAAATGTCTTCTACATCCTGACAGTTTTCTGAAAAAGCTATGTTTCTATGTCAGTCGTTCTTCGATTTTTCAAAAATAGCAGATCTACAAGCTC
>NC_136796.1:9393628-9408628 GCF_951216825.1 Electrona antarctica
AGCGTGCCATAAAACATTTATGTGGATATTATGATCCTGTGTAGGTCAATTACCTTACTTTTCATGTGTAGCCTTTTTTTTAAAGGACAATGGGAAGTCCACTTGCCTTATGTTTTGTTTATATAGAGACAGACAGCAGAAAGGCTCTCAAAATCACGGCCTGGTTGCATAAAGACCCGCCCCCGCCTGCCTCTGATTGGCCTACCGACACTGCCCATCTTTGCTCCGTGATTACCACACCCAGACTGTCATCCGAGGTTTAAAGTCTGGTGACACTGCCGCGAGGTTACTCCGTGGTGGGAAATAAATAATGCTCGGTGTTGGCATTTTGCCTTGGGGGGGGGGTAATAATTTACTAGTCTGTGCCTACCGGTTTGCAACTCGAACAGGGCAGCTAGAGGCGGGATCAAGGCAGCACTGTGTATGCCTTGATCCCGCCTCTAGCTGCCGCTGATTGGCCAGGCCGTTTGGTGGCCGGAGCATCAAGTCTGCCTGAGAGTTCCCAGATGGGAGCAGGAGGGGGGAACCCAGTGTACTCTCTGCTGCCCCATCTGGTGGAGTCAGGTTAGGTTGAGTCTTCTCTAGCGAACATCGCAACGCTAGACACGGCAACTCTGGTGTCTCTCGTGGCTCATGTTCACTAGAGACGGCGCCCCTCCCTCGTGGTCTAAAACTACTTTATCGGCGAAAAGAATAGTCTGTTTTCAGGCTGAATAAGAATGTGAAAATGCCCTGACCCACGGCCACCAAGCCCCCAGTAAGGCTATCCAACGTTGAAGCTGCCACTACCTACTGGCGAAAAGAGGAACTGCAGCACTTTCGTGGAGGTGGACGGACGTTCATGACGTCATGTATGACGTTTGAGGTCCGGGCTTAACTTCCGCTCACTCGAGCCATTGAGTTATAATTGTACTTCCGGCAGTCTTCCGGGTGCTTCAAAACGCCACTGAGCAACTTCCATCTAAATGAATAGCGGGGTGGGCGGGGCTAACGCTCCGGTTCGGTCTCTATCCTTTTATTACTCTATGACGGCCACCCTACTACTTCCTACTACTAGGAGAAGGGTGGCCAATCAGAGGCCGGCAGGGGGCGGGTCTTTAAGCAACCGTGGTCTTAAATTACGCGGCAGTGACACATCCCAACACCTACAAGTACAAGTGGCTGCATACAAGGTTCTGAAAAGGCACACTCACACTTTATCTCTATGCATTTGTTGTAGCCAGAGCAAATGTTCTCTTAGTAAATGGTAAATTATATAGCGCCTTTATCCAAGGCGCTTTACATAGATTGTGCATTACATTCACCCATTCACACACATTCATACACCGATTGCGGCGGAAGCCATGCAAGGTACCAACCAGCACATCGGGAGCAATTTGGGGTTCAGTGTCTTGCCCAAGGACACTTCGACATGTAGACAGGAGGAGCCAGGATTCGAACCGCCGACCCATGGATCATTGGACGACCTGCTCTACCTCTTGAGCCACAGTCGCCCCCACAGTCGCCCCCACAGTCTTAGCCCCTACAACACTAAGTGAGCTGAAACGTGAAGCTCACAATGTGTTGCGATGTGATCCATTGTTGAGTTTGTAGAACAGCTGTTTTCGTTATTTATGAAAATAGACATTTTATACAATATTAAATTGATTATGGTAGGTCGATTAACTTTACAGTAGCACCCTAGAGTTTACTCTACAATTGTAATCCTGATAAAATGGGATACAAGTAAGGTTGATGCTTGCCTTGCATCGCGGGAACTGTATGAAAGTCTGACATATGTTTTAGAATCAATATGGATGGGATCGTTGAAGATTGTTGAATCGATACATTATGATAACCATCCACATTGATGAGAAATGCACATCGAAAGGCTCACAGTGGCCCTTTAAATGTTACACTGCTGATGGACACAGTAAATGTTTCTAAAAAGGTTTTATAGTTTTATAGATTCGTTGAATGCGTGGCCGTCCAGAACACACCGACAGTAAGAAAACTTTTTTTGTTCTCACTCAAATGAACAACTGGATGAACAAAACCCACCCAAGAAAGGACTTAAAAAAAATAACTACTCAGAAAAATGCCTGACAAGAATTGTCGGACTAAAACGTAGCCAATCGTTATTTCCCGCTGTCTCCCTCCCAGATTGCTGAATGAGGCCCAATTAGAGAAGTAGCAGAGGATTTCAAAGTAAGCAAGAAGTAGATTTTTGTGTGTGTTATGTTGCCATTGCACAGGATAGGGTTGCTATTGTCAATTTGTGTTTTCTTTCATTCTGATTTTTTTGTCAGCTGAAGTCTCTCTGCACACACACACACACACACACACACACACACACACACACACACACACACACACACACACACACACACACACACACACACACACACACACACACACACACACACACACACACACACACACACACACACACACACACACACACACGTGTGCCCATAGTTTAATTAGCCACCATTTGTCTCAGCTTTCCCCCTTTCCTCTGTTTATCCAAACGTCAGGAATGACACTGGCCAATTAGTGCAGTGAAATTGTTTAGCCCTCTGCAACACTCGGCACGGTTCAAACCAAGTGGGATATTTGCTCGGAGCTCGAGCGCCGCGGCGTGTGTCATGCATGGGCGTGTGTCACTGTGTGTGTGTGTGTGTGTGTGTGTGTGTGTGTGTGTGTGTGTGTGTGTGTGCGAGCGGATAGGGTTTGTTTAAATAAAGAGGGGGGGTGGCTTGGAACGTTTTTTTTGGTATTGTTTTTTGTATTAGGTCATAGTTATTTGATTATTTGTAGCAAAGTGTTTACTTCAGGCCAAATGGACAGAGATCTTGCACACATGGTACACAAAATTCAGTGTTAATTTAACTCTTTGAGAGTGTGTTTTGCACAATACAAGAATATTTTGCAAAAAGGATGGATCTCTTGTCAATGGATACTGCGGGCAGATTACAAATTATCCTCAAGAAGCTAATGAATCATTGGGAGAGGTTTTAGCTGAAGAAGAGCATCAAAGTCCTCTTTGTCGTCTTCTTGTATCTTCAGAGAAAATGAGAAAGGCAGGCTTAGCCGAGATCATTAACGCCCGGTCTCCCCAAATTGAAACCACCATCAAGAGTGTCTTTAAATTGTCTCTGGATTGCCCCCCTCCTTTCTTTCTTTCTTTCTCTTTTTGAGTACAAATGACATCTCCCCTCATTTTGCTAGTGGCTATATGACTGATGTGTCGACTAAGACATGGCGTTTTGACGCTTTGAAGACTCCCGGTTTTGAAGTATATGATTCTGAAGTGCCGGGCATATGCTCGGCGAGATAAGTCATTTGACACACAGACATCACAGCGTGCAAATCTCTTTTTTTTTGTCTGGCTGTCTCGAGTGTCCGCGTTGGGAGCCCTTTCAAGAACATTTTACAACTGTCACAACTGACTGTCATTGTAAAAACGGATACACACAAACACGCTTGCAACGAACTGAGATTAGACAGCTGTCATACCAGAAAATAATCTAATTCATTTAGAACTGAAAAAATACCATTAATTTGATCAAGCATGTATTTTTTTAATAATATTTTTTTTCCTTCCCCCACCAATTGCTATTTAGGGAATACACCAATAGCATTAAGTTACTTGTTTGATTAATTGAAACTCTATTATTGCTTAATTTCCATTGAAGACTAATGGTTATATGAATCACTGTAGCAATATCACAGCTGGACGTGGTGATGAGACTGTTCACATACTGTGTTTACACACTTAGTCACACATGTGATTGATTTGCATGTAGACATAAGCAAAGAGGTTATACTTTTCACACACGTGAAGACGATTTTACTAGAACATGAACACATAACCACACACATCCACAAACAGGTAAACACACGCATAGTCGCATACGCACACCACACAACACAACACAACACAACACAACACAACACAACACAACACAACACACGCAGCCACGCACACTACCCTGAAGGGTCAGAACAGCAAACGAAGTGGCTGACATCGTGGCACTTCTTTGGCAGCGTTGTGCAGGTGTCGCACCCCTCCGAAACAGGCTTCTGAATAAATGGATCTGAAATGATTTACCTAGAGTATCTGCCACCTGAGCACAGACATACAGTCCCCCTCCCCACCCCACCCCCCCCCCACACACACACACACACACACACACACACACACACACACACACCACAGTCTCGCTCTCATTCTCCCTCTGTCCCTCTCTATTTATCACTATCTTGTAAGTCTTGCACACTGACACAGAAACACACGCAGTAACATGATGGTGCAAGAGAGACACGGACAGATCAGCTTCGCGCGGCAAACAATTAGGATGGAGTTTTACAGCTAACTTGCATTGTGATGGTGTGTTTCTCGACAACATTTCATCCAGCGTGTTTCACCACCAGGGCTCTGGGGGTAGAGAGAGAGTTGCCCAATAGTTTTGGCTCTTGTTGTGCCATGACAGGCAATTAAGACCCTTTAACTTCAGGCAAGGACGGGACATGTGACTAAATCCACAACGAGAACAACCATTTCCCTGATATCCACTCAAACGGTGTTGTCTGCCGTATTAGTTCAATATCGAGGAGGTCATGCCAACAACACGAGACACCTCCGGAGTAGCGGGAGTCAGACCATCAGACTGTTTGCTTTAGGGTAAGAATCACGGAGGCTCTTGTCGCCCAAGGCACATGCAGTCATCCAGGCCCAGGGAGCGGTGTTTTCACAGCTTTCTTTTCTCAGGTTTCATCATTTACTTGCATTTCTTTCTCTTCCATGTATGTATGTGCTAGTTTAAACTATAGATTGTGACGAATACTTGTATTCTGGTTACTCCTGCAAAACAAGTGCTGGAATTAATCACATTATTGATGTTATGCATTATTCGTAATCACATTTGTTAAGTAATGTTTCAAATGGAGTATCAAATGGTTTGTACTTTCGGAATATGTCTTTTCTAAAATGGATTCATAGTATTAATAATGTTATTGCGACCGTAGGTCGCAGATTACGATGAAAACCTGCATTTCATGTCAGTTACACTTCATGTCAGTCAGTCCGTCCGTCAGTCACGCCTCGTGACACGCTCCATATATGTCCTGTTCCTGTTCGATGTCTCCCTTTTGACTGATACCTGTCCATTCAAACTCTAGATGGGCTCGCCCCCAAAGTCATTAGCGCAGCCGCGCCCGGCAGCCAGCGAAAACTAGAGTTCTCAGCAGGCCTGAAAATTAAGGCCCGGCCCTACCTAACTGGGCTGGCCTGAGGCCCCGCCTGACCTTACTAATTAGCACACATTTTACGCCCTACCCGACCGGAAAACGTCAATTTAAAAAAATAATAAAGTCCATATATGGGCATTCCCAGACCTGTTGTTAGAGCGCAACCTCGCTTCTCGCCCTCAGGGCATCTTGCTGGTTAAAAAACAGTCTCCATTCCCGAAACAGACATCTCATCATATATATATATATATATGTATGTATTCAGAGTTTAATGAACACTGAGTATATTGCTGTGTCTGTTCACAGATGGATTAATTCCACAGTTCTCTTTTATATTTGAAGTTTGAACGTGACATAGTGAATATGTCCAGTCTTACATCTTTCTGGACAAACAGTTAAAGGAAGTCTTCACCCATTTTCAACCTATCTTCACATAATTGGTCCTAATGTTCATTAAATGGTAAATGGTGCATTCATATAGCGCCTTTATCCAAGGCGCTTTACATAGATTGTGCATTACATTCACCCATTCACACACACATTCATACACCGATTGCAGCGGAAGCCATGCAAGGTACCAACCAGCACATCGGGAGCAATTTGGGGTTCAGTGTCTTGCCCAAGGACACTTCGACATGTAGACAGGAGGAGCCGGGATTCGAACCACCGACCCATGGATCATTGGACGACCTGCTCTACCTCCTGAGCCATTATAATATGGTACCATTTTTGTCTAGCCTGTCTGTGTCTCAGAGGACAGTTATGGGCAGTTCAGAAACTCGCCTACTAGTGACATCATCGATGGGAATCCAAGCTTGCAAAGTTTCCCGACGATCGGTCGAGCGGTGCTTGTAGCATGTCATGCAAAACGAGCCCCTCCAGCAAACGCCAATAGTAGTCAATCGGAGTAGAATCCCCCCAAAAAAATCAGGCAGATCATCTTGATCACATGCCTACAGAGATAGAGCCTATTATGTTTTCAGTGAAGGCGTGAATAATGAAGAAACTATTTTGCGTCAACTTAACTAAATGACGACAGTATGATTGACGGGCTGAACATAAACTTTTTTTTTAACAATATATTTATTGCATTTTTCTTTTTTTTGTACAAACAGACAATACAAAAAAACAAAACAAAAAACAAAACAAAGGCTGAACATAAACTAAGCCCACCATTATCTTTTTTTTTTTACCCATTTACCCCTATGGTGCACAAAGGGTTAACTGTTTGACCGTCAACAGGCTGCGGTTCGAGACACCCCCCCACCCCCCTCCCCAACCTTGCCCCCAGCAGATGGGAGAGAAAGTTGACACCGATTCAAAGGAGAAAAACAACAAAGTCAGGAGGTGAAAAACGGAGGCATGGCAGAAATATATCATGGTCCCACCTCTGTGACACTCTGTAGGGCCTGACCTTACCAGACTGCTGGTTGTCACCGTGGCCTAATCAAGTCAGAGGCAGGCCTGCCAGACCTGCACACTGCCCTGGCCCCAAAGAACATGCACACGTACGACACGTACGGCAACGACTGCGGAGAGTTCAGGTGATAAATGCATGCGTGAACACAGACTGGGTGCTGTCCCTTTTTGAGTGGTGCAGCCACTCCAATGACCAGCAATGTCTGTCCCTATCTATGTATGTTTGTCTGCATGAGCTTCACACTGTGCACAGGTGCATGATGGGAACAGTGCAGTACAGACTACCAGACATTTGTTGACCACCAAGTGTCACTGTTGCGCAGTCAGCTAACTTCAGACAGGTCTGATTTTTTGGGAAGTTCACATGTTCCGTTTTTTGTTTGTTTGTTTTTTTCTCGTTTTGTTAATAATAAACACACACGTGACCGCAGTCCACGTGACAGGGGGGTAAGAATAGGATGAGACATTTCGTGACAAAACTCATCTTGTTTCTAGTTTAGTTTTCCTTAAGTAAACGGCATTATCGTAAAACAAGTCGAACAGCGGAGGACAGGTGTTTTGTCTTCCAACCCAGAGCAGGGATAATTAAATAAAACAAGATTAAAACACCACTCAATGTGTTGACATAAGAGAAAGATGCAGAAAATGACAATATACTAAATACTGATCTTTTTGTTTTTACATGACTGTTTTGGCGGCAATGACTTTAAAGATGTGTTTTGCTTTGTTTCACAGGAGGAGAGACAGGAACAAGAGAGGGAATTGGATTAAGTCCACTTTCCTACTTTTAATTAGTTCTGTGTTTTTTAAGTTTTAATATCAAAGCTATATACAATTTAAATGGGGGTATATAACAATATTGAACAACATCGGAGCAAAATTTAAATATATTATTGACCTTTCATGACTGTGCAAGTGGACATGAAACCCAGCATTTTAAGATCCTTCTTATACAGAATATTAACATATGCCAGTCTTAATACATTTTTAAGTCACACTATAAAGTAAATTAAGTACAACTATATAATCTTTATTATACCATAAAAGGTGAAGACCGCACATATTAAGCTTTTCATGCCCCGTGAACTTTTGAGGTGAGTTACAATAGGTTACATAATTAATTTCTGTTGGAACCCTGTGGCATATATTTCACATATTCTTCTCTGTGAGGTCAAAGATTATTTACCATATCCACACAGTGGCCATTTAGCTGTTACTACATACTACTTATACTGCCTGTTCTCCTCAGAATATGAATGAATGAGTAAAATGGCTGCCATGTGACTATTATCAAAGGTTGATAATAAAGTAGATTTTCTCCTGATTTGTGTCTCTGAAAAAAGTCATTTTAGTATGAAAATCTTGGGTATATTGTGTGGCTTGTGACGATCGTGTCCAATATTTAGTTCAGACCACGGAACTACTGTAACTTAGAATGATTGAGAAGCTGTGTTCACATTCACTCTCCCATTGGAATGAAAAGACTCCAACATCCCATCTCCTAAAAAGGCGTCCGCCCACTTCACAGAGATACGGGAAGTAAACAAAAGTAAACAAAAAATACATTTTCTTGTACATAAATATCTGCGGTCCCTGGCACAAGACCATTTCAGAAGGGGGTCTGCTACCAAATAAATATCAATTTGACAAAGTTTCAGAGCCACTGCTCTACAGATCCTTGGGAGGGATAAACTGTGGTGTGCAGTGTACAATTGTACTGTACAAATCACTATTTGATAGAATTTGCAAAAATGGAGCCTTTTTTTTCTTTTTCTAATTTTATTTTTTATCCCTCGATTTTGTAACCCATTTTTTCACCCGTGTGCCAATTATCTAATGTGATCCTGGGCTCTTTACACACCCTCCGCCAACCTATTCCCCATATATGGGGGACATGGGGAGAGCAACGGACATGAACTCAACATGGAGCCTTTAATCACAGCAATACACACTTACAATACACACTAACGAAAACAAATCGACATGTCTAACTCAATTTGAAAGATCAGCTACAGGCTCCAGTTGTCCAGTACCTTGGACTATAGGAGCTCAAGGCTGTCTTATCTTATACTTTATTTATCCCAAAGAGAGTTAAATATTAAAACAAATACACTGCAAGAATTTCAACCAGCATCTCAGTTGAGGGAAGTGAAGTAAGCAGCATTTAAAATGTCACGTCTTACTTCACGCACGGCATGATGTAGCCACTAGCAAAATTAAGGAGATGTCATTTGTAAAATAATAAAAGCATTCAAATTATTATTAACAACATTACACTGCTCTGGAATCTCTGGAACGTGTAGAAAGAAAGCAAACAAAGGTTTCCTCATCTACAGACACTGAATTTTGGTATTCTTGTCATCAGTCAGTGAGTCAGACCATGACTGAGAACGAGCCATGATTCCATGCATTAATAGTGAGGAGCGATTAGTTGTAGCAGGTGGAGTGGAGCCATCAAAAATCGCAGCGAGAAAGTTCTAGGAAAGTTTTCGCTGAGGTTTGCAACAAGACAAAGCAGTAAACTTTAAGGTAGTTACGGTCTGAACTAAACCTGAACTAGGCGTACGCATGAAGGGGACGTGGATGTTTTTGATGTTTTGTACACACTTATTTAGATGAAAAACCCTTAGTGAAAACTACTGTCGTTGCTGTTGTGAATTCAGCATTAGATTAGAATTATGGAACAGGGTTATGGATCAAAAGAAATATATTGACAATGGATGAGTCATGTTAACAGAGTGAGTAATTATCAAAGCCTGCCTGGCATCTACCTTGTACATGTGTATACGTACAACAACTTTACTGCACGTCTTCTTGTGATAATTGGTTCGCGGTGCACTTAACTTAAATAGCCATTCTCTGCCACCTTCCTCTTCCTTTTCTCACACAGGTTCTAACACTTGGAATGGCGATTTTCAATCACCTTCTCAGTTGTTTAACAAGCTCTTAAATCCTATTCACATATCTAAGGAGGTGATTATTAATTAAGAGATGACACGGTGTTGCTATTTATCAATTCAGAGGGCTTTAACCAATCCCTCTCTGTACTTCGTAAACTAATACTTAGTTGGCCCGAGGTCAGCTCTGAACTTGGTCTATTCTTTTCCCATCTACGGTTCTACACCAAATCTCTTTTGCTGAAATAGCTGATGTACAAGTGGTTCAAGTGGTTACAACACACTCATCTGTCACCATAAACAGTATTTACTGTGACTATTTTATGTTTCAGCATATCAAGACCGATATGGCTCAAACAAGTGGTTGAATTAATTCTACTGCTATGCCGAATACAAAACGAGTCGCCCATTTACCAACTCGCCCTGGGCGTACAGCTGGCGGAACTGTTCAGTCTGGTATTCCTAAAGTAACCTAAGTAAATTATGCTTAAACGGTTAAACCTAACCTTATTCCTAACCTTAACCTCAGTAAAACTATGCCTAACCCTGAACAAAATAGTATACAAGAACTGCCGCACTGAGCGGTCGGCGTGAGGTCGGCGGAAAAAAGCGAGGACGAGATGGATTATGGGCGACAGTACCTGGTACCGCTATGCCACCAAAATGTGGAACGCCGTACCAACAGTCATTAAAGAATGTGAATCCCTACTCTCCTTCAAAACCACTCTAAAAGAGCACTCCTGTATGTAGTATAAATGTACTAATGGGCAGGTATAGCAGGAATCAAATCATTACAACAAATTGCTAGCAACTCGCCCATAATAATTAAAGAGAACGATAGTGTGTTTCCTGAAAAGTTTTTGTGTGCACAATTAGAGCAGAAGTATTTCCCTTCTCCCTCTGCTGACATCCCGTTGAGACCTTCATTTGACTCACAGTGTGCAGTGCTTAATTTGATAAGCTCTCTCTCTCACACATACACACACAAATACAAGCACGTGCGCGTACACGCACACACACACACACACACGCACACCTTCGCTGTTTTATACTGCTCAGGCTAATGTAAAGCCGAGGCCTGCCTTTAATGTCCCACTCAATGTCAACTGGAGTATCTTTGAAGATCCCCTCCAGATGTTTTATCATACTCCCTGCTGCTATGGATGTTTCAGGCCCCGAAGTTCAACTGTTCTTCTCTTGTCTTTAATGAAACGCCTCAAGTCACTAATTATTAACACAGATGGGAAGTTGACTTTAATATCGTCTTGACATGCCTGACAGAAATGCAAGCTCACGGTAAACATTTTTGCTGACCGCGCAGTGACGCTTTTGCATCGACCCACTTCGGTCCAATCAATTTAAATTTAACTTAAGTTGGAGGCAAATGTGTTGATTTCTTACAAAACCCAACAGGAGGAACTTATAGAGTATGTCTCTGTGTGGAACGTCTTGTATGATCAAATACTTAAATAGTTCAACAGTAACATGCTCCCCAATTAGTGTATATGTACTTACGTACTGTACACAGTACAATACATAAACACACAGCCGATGGATCCAGAGGATGTGTACACACGTCCTAGCGCTTTTTCATTGATATCAAACAAAAAATAAAAAAGATGGGTTTTTTTCGTTTTTTTTGGTTGGCCTCTCCTTCTGCACCTTCTGTTTGCGCACACTGCCGTTCACTTCCTTGTTTACGGCTAAGAAAGAAAGGCTCGTAGCTCAGAATCTAAGGAGCTCTCCATGGTTTTGACCAGATGGGTATACTTCCGTCTTCAGTTCTGACTTCATCGTAATCATCGCAAGGTATTAAAGCAAGCAAAATTATGCCTCCCGTTTTTTGTACGTAACGGAAGGGGGGGCTTTCAGGGAGGCTTTCAGAGTAAAAGCTGCCATATCTGCCCGGCACCCCGAGCTCCTATTTTGAAAGAAATCCCGGCACTGATTGTGTTAATATACATTTCCATACAAGGAATGAAAAAGGGAAAAGAACAAATTGTAGGTATGCATTTGAGATTGCATTCTAAGTGAACGGACAGGGAGTTTGCCGCACTACAATGAGAATATGTTTGAAAGATTGAGGTGCTTGGCCTCGCTCACCTCGTTTGACACCATTTGTCCTCCAACAGTGCCTTGCATTCAAATGTCTGCAGTCACTCTTGCTAGACGTGAACCACAAAACTACCATCCTATTACTGTGAAGACCAACACGCACACACACACACACGCACACACACACACGCACACACAAGCGCTCGCCCAGTTTTGTGAACATTGCACTGACCCTTACCTTAAACAGGGCAGATCTATCCCCACCTCTTAACACTAACCCTTACTCTAGCCATAACCCTAATACATGCCTAACCTTTACATCTAACCCAGGATGGTTCTAAAAGGAATACATTTCATAACCATGTGGGGAACGGGGAGCATACTACCGACCACAGAATCACCACCTGTCCCCTGTAGTGACCACGCTCGGAGGATGGACTCTTCCACAGAATCACCACCTGTCCCCTGTAATGACCACGCTCGGAGGATGGACTCTTCCAGGGAATAAGTTGTTATTGGCCAATGCATCAAAGAGCCCCCGGGAATGGTTCTTGGCCTAGAGGAGGGCGTGGCTGAACACGGCAAACCGATGGAAACCTGATGACGAAACACGAAAGAAGGAGATATATGGCCAACCATAACCTTTAACCGTATAAAACCCTAGAACACACACATGCCTATTCCTAACCGCTGGATAGACGTGCAGCAATGCTACCCACGGTAACCGCCTACAGCACTGCCAGACGACCACGCATCTCTCTCGTACGTTGAAAGCCTCAGTGACATGCACAGCCTCTGGATGTCAACGATGGTTGAAGACTTGAGAGCAAGCCACTGTTTAAAAAAAATACAGAATCTGTGTGTGTGCGAGCATGTGTGTGCGCGTGTGTATGGATGTATGTCTGTGCATCTCCGAGCAGCAATAGTGACATTTGAGGGGCACTTTACAGAAGCCAGCGGCTGCCAGGGATCCTCTGTATCACCTAAAGAGCCTTTGTCAGTCATTGGAAAGCTGTCACCTTTCGGGGGGCCGATACGGTAGGGGGAGCCGGCTGACAGGTAGGAATTAATGAGAGGTGTATGACAGCAGACCCCGCTGCTTGTTTGACTGTGTGTGTGTGTGTGGGTGCGTGCTTGTGTGTTTGTGTTGTGTCTGTGTGTGTGTGTCCGTGTGTGTGTGTCCGTGTGTGTGTGTGTGTGTGTGTGTGTGTGTGTGTGTGTGTGTGTGTGTGTGTGTGTGTGTGTGCGTGCATGCGGGTGCGTGTGGGCCATGTGGATGAGCGAAGACCTCTGTCTCGAGAGGGATGAAACACTGTCTGAGAAAAAGTGGTGACGTAGGGAAAAGGTTTTGATACATTTCTCCATTCTTTGGGTTCTGAATCGTCAGCTCGCGCTACATTCAGCGATTTGCGGCCGTAATGGAACGCATCAGCTGAGCGCTCCGATCTTAAACGGCCCCATCACTCATAAGTCACCATCACTCTTGAAGTGCTCGTTTACAACATCGAGAAATAATACAATATAGAGAACATGAGCGGCTTGGTTGTTGCTGAAGTTGAAACCATGTAAACAATTCAGTAAAGTGTACCAGTAGACCCATAAGGGCCCATTTGGTTCCATATGTACACTCTCTGAGTTAAATTAACACAGATTTTACTGTACAGGAAAGAATGGAGAAAGCCTTCATCTTTGTTCCCTGTGCTGAAAACAACAGTGACCTGAGTGAGACACCAATGAATGAGTGCTTCAAACACCTTGCCAAATTGCTTTTTCTTTTTGTAACGTCCATGAAACGTGTCGGACTGTGTGTGTGTGTGTGTGTGTGTGTGTGTGTGTGTGTGTGTGTGTGTGTGTGTGTGTGTGTGTGTGTGTGTGTGTGTGTGTGTGTGTGTGTGCGTGCGCGCATGCGTGTGTGTGTGGATGTAATAATCTGTGTTCCCTTTACACAGTTCTCCATCGCACTAAATGAGTTGTGTCAATGTTTCTGCATCTCAATTACACTGCAGAGATAATGGTGGAGAGGAGGGGAGAGGAAGGACTGATCTACAAGTTGCACATAGGCTGTTTTAGGTGCACGACACCAGCCCACAACCATGTATAAATCAGGCTGAAGAGAGAGAGGGATGGAGAGAGAGAGGGGGCGGTGTCATTGGCCAATGCATCAAAGCCCCCAGGAATGATTCTTGGCAAGTCGCTGTGAACTGGAGGATGGTGACTGTATCTATTGAGTGTGCGTGTGTACAGTATGAATGTGCATGTGTGTGTGTACATGTACAAAGCAGCATTAATACAGTCCTGCTATATACTGGTACATAATGAATATTGTTCAAAATATATTCTACTATTTGGTATGAGTCAAAATATACCTTTCTCTTGCCCAGGTGTTTGCAAATATATATATATATTGTAAACTGCTCAGCGGTGGCCGAACGGTTTGCGGAGCGGTCTTGATACCGGAAGGTCGCCAGTTTGAATCCCCGGACCAGCACGTTAAAATTACCACCGCTGAAGCGCCCTTGAGCAAGGCATTGAACCCCAACCATGAAATGTTCTATGAGCAGGGCGTGGCTGTAAACAAGCATCTCGAGCTTAGTCCACTTCCCTGGGTAAACAAAGAACTTTGCTTTGAATAAGCAGGATACGTGAATCTATTAGCTACGTGAGAAAATCGAATGCAATCGCTAATCAAATGAGCAACGTACAATAATCTCTCTTCAACAGTCACCTCATCAATTGTCCTGTCACGCTGCAAAGCATGGAGTCTGGATACTAGCAGCAGTATGGTGCGTGCCAAGGTTTGGATTGGGCCTTCAAGTGTCACCCCGCACTTTGTCAGCCTTGCAACAACGTAAAGTCAAGGCCAAGAGCGCCTATTGACTTCCAATGACATTGTAAAATATTTTCGCATACTCAAAGAAATAAGATCAAAGGTTTTCGCCGGGAGCCACGATGGCTCATCTGAGACCTGCCTGGGATAGAATATAATTGGCCTGCTAACAGACTTCACTGAAGTTAAGCAGCTAAAAGAACACTCTAGCAGTTCCACTCCTTACAGTACAGTACAGTATAGTAGCAGTGTAATGACTTTATGTATGTAGGTGTATGACTGTATGTATGTAGGATTGCATTTACTTATGTTCAAAGATATAGATTTGAAGAAAGTCTAGGTTAATTGTTCCATATCCACGTAAACCCTACAGTATATAATTAGTCGACTGGGGTTTCCCAGGGATCTATATTTGATCCACTCCTCACAAGATCTGACCATTCACCCCAGCGTTATGGATTCATTTGGTTATGGTTAAGGAACACACAACACAAGAATATTGCTGTAAAAGTCACACTGGGGAGGGAGGGGGGGGGGGGGGGGTCACACTTTACAAGATCTTTCACCAGG
>NC_136796.1:9413628-9427805 GCF_951216825.1 Electrona antarctica
GTACAGAGGGGCGGGTGTTTAGTTGTGTCATGGCTAGCCTGGCACCAGCCACCATGACTTCTGGAATAGAGGGGCGGGTGTTTAGTTGTGTCATGGCTAGCCTGGCACCAGCCACCATGACTTCTGGTATAGAGGGGCGCGTGCCGCCGGGACACTGCGTTGGATCTTATTGGTTCACCGATCTGAGCGCCCTTTTTTCTCTGCGATTCTACTGAGCCTTCTTCCAATATGTCTCGTATTGTATATACTAGACCGGTGCCGGCTGTAGAGCACCGAGTCGGTAACGATGGAAGTTGGAGATCCATGCCCCACCCGGCTATGCTATACCCGTTGTACCCGTGTCAGAGTACCCGTTCCACCCATCTGTGTCTGTGTCCTTTTTATGCCCATATACAGTATGGAGATTTCTGGATATGTCTCTCTGTGTCCCTTTATTCCAATATATGGAGTTCTGTGTCAGGCATGCCCAAATATGGAGTGTTGTGATGTCAGAACATCTGTATATCGCTGACAAATTTGGAGCGACGCCCCTCTGCACTGTAGTTCACTCCCACTCCTAGACCAGGAAATGTGTCTCGTTCCCCCAGGCTTTCATTTTTGAGCCGAATGCGAACGAAAACAAAAGCCTGCGTACCGAGGCTGTGTCAAGGCCTCAGACCACAACAGGAACTAGTGTGACTGAGTCGGTCTCGTCTCCATCCATTACACTCCATAAACGTCTTTAAACAACGCAAATAAGTATTCTCATCAACTGGCGTGTCCTATAACACACGCACACACACAGACAGATATCTAGATAGACAGACGGGCGGGCATGCATGCAACTTCAACTTTAGACGCGATATGATATTGTACCATAAGTGACATGTTGCATAAGATCTAGTTGTTAGGACTATAACACATGCCTTCCAGCCAGCAGAAACATGACGAATACAGTAGAGGCAGTCCAACAACCAACTAGATGGCTTACTGTCTGATGCAATGCTTACACCCCCCCGTCTTCACAGTCCAAGCAAATAAACAACAACAACAGCTTCTGACTAGCGAGTTCGGTCTCAAACAGAGTGGGTTGAACACATGATGTTTTGGACGGCTGCGGCTCGTGGCGCGGTGCCGCTTGCACGAGAGAGAAATACATTAGTGTCGAAGGCAAGGGTCTATGAAGATGAATAACAGCAGCAAATGATATCTGCGGCTGCCTGCCTCTGTTTTCTTACCCCTTTCTCTTATGTGTTATTCAACCCTTCATCTGTCCTGCCCACTGTCTTTCTGCCTATCTATCCATCTCTCTGTCTCTCTCTTCCTCCCTCCGTCTGCTCTGTATCTGTCTTCCATTAGGTAGATAGTTGCGGGCCTCATCTGTACCGGTGTCTCCCTGCATTCCCCACAGGAGCGCCGTTGTGCAGTTGCTTGCTTAAGGATTCAGGAGCCACAGCCCCCCGTCCCGCTCGGCTCTCCCATGGATCAAACTGACACTTGGTCAGCATCAGCACATTATGAACTATGGCCACCTGCCACAGCCAGACACATTGTTCACTCTATAGTAATGCGAGGAATATAGAGGGGACCAGCGAGCACCCGGACCGCTGACAGCTTATTCGCTCTCCCTTATCGCTCTCTCTCTCTGCGTGTGTGTGTGTGTGTGTGTGTGTGTGTGTGTGTGTGTGTGAGGGGGGTGGCTCTCTAAAATGTGCAGGAGAGGGAAGGGCTGCAGAGAGGTGCGTGGGTGAGGTTCGTACCTTTCATGGAGAGAACCACAGGCAGTTGGGAGCAGCATTAACTGAATGCTGACCTCTACCAGTGTATGTACTGTCTGTACACACTTCCATACTTGGCCTTGAGCAACTTTGTCCATGCTGCTCTGTGGTAGGTTTGTAGGTCTACACTAGTACAAACAAATTGGTTTCGGTTTCAATCGTCGAAACATTCACAACTTGCTTGTAGAGCTGCTATTTTCAACAGACACAGAGTATAAGTTAACCATGATACTCTTCAAAGACGTATAGTATAAGCTCTAGAAAGACCATTTATTTTTTGTATCTGATAAAAACATACAAATAAAATCACAATAAAAATATATACATGTTTATTTTTGCTTTTCTGTAGGAATGGTGAAAAAAACCCGAAAACATTACATCTATTCACGGCCAATAAAACTGGGAGGCCTTTAGTGTCCGCCCTGAGATCGAGAGGTCGGGGTTCAATTCCCCGGCCAGGTCATGCCAAAGCCTATACAAAATAATGCCTCCCTGCTTGGCACTCAGCACCAAGGGTTGGATTGGGGTCCTTGCCTCATACTACAGTCATGTCCAGGGGGTGTACCTGTACAGTACATCACGGCTGTGGGAGATGTACGGTCCTTGCCTCATACTACAGTCATGTCCAGGGGGTGTACCTGTACAGTACATCACGGCTGGGGGAGATGTACAGTACTTGTACCTCACGCTACAGAAACACGAGACAGGTTCCTGCCCTATGGGCTCATGCAGCAAGGCTGACTTACTTAACTGTAAAACTGGGTCCGCAACACAAAGTGGGAAACACTGTAGTAGAGGGTCCACAAGAGACAGGCCCGCCATAAAGAAGTCATGTGTAAAAGGCATGAGACAAGGCTGGCGCCTCCTATGACTGAACTTGAAGTCATCAGTTGACATATAGGTCTGCGCCTTACAATCTCTCTGTGAGCATCTGTGCTTTCTTTCTTCACACCTTCATATCAAAACCCACACAATCCTCTGAGACATGTATGTATGTGTGGGTTACTGACGGAGTTATGCAACGTACTGTAGCCTGCTCATTTCCTCCCCAAACCAGATAGACGTTTCTTATTGACGACTGAAAATACATTCTTTCCCATTTTTGAGTGGTGCAAACCACTCCAACAACCAGCTTTGTCTGTATCTATGTTTGTGTCTATGTATGTGTGTACCTGTACGTGTGTGTACCTGAACGTGGGACCCAAAAAAATGAGCATGGTTACTATGGTCACTGACATTACGTCAGACCACAGCTGATCAGGCTATATAAGACCTTGCACCACTCAGTTCACACGGGTGTGATTTTTTTTTAAACATACATGTAATACAGCACACACAAAAAACGGCCAAAAATGTATACAAAATAAATAATGGGATTACTAGAGGATGTCCTCTTGTGTTTTACCATTTGGATCTCTGTTTAGAACCTGGATCTAAAGCAAGAACGCCCACACGACTCCAATGTCTTAGTTTAGAACCTGGATCTAAAGCAAGAACGCCCGCACGACTCCAATGTCTTAGTTTAGAACCTGGATCTAAAGCAAGAACGCCCGCACGACTCCAATGTCTTAGTTTAGAACCTGGATCTAAAGCAAGAACGCCTGCAAGACTCCAATGTCTTAGTTTAGAACCTGGATCTAAAGCAAGAACGCCCGCACGACTCCAATGTCTTAGTTTAGAACCTGGATCTAAAGCAAGAACGCCTGCACGACTCCAATGTCTTAGTTTAGAACCTGGATCTAAAGCAAGAACGCCCGCACGACTCCAATGTCTTAGTTTAGAACCTGGATCTAAAGCAAGAACGCCCGCACGACTCCAATGTCTTAGTTTAGAACCTGGATCTAAAGCAAGAACGCCCGCACGACTCCAATGTCTTATAGTTTCTCTGAACAGTCTTACCGGGTGCGCGGTCCAGGAAAGTTAACTTTACAAGAAATTCTCCATGGAGAGAATACCAGCACTCACGGACATGTCATTTGGTTTAAGGCACTTTTTATTATTTTATATTCGCACAGTATGCTGCAGAGCAGACAGCACAACAGCAGAACCTGGATCTCTCTCTCTCTCACACACGCACGCACACACACACACACACACACACACAGTCTCACACACACACGCTTCACACCATGACACGCGTGTCTCTTCATGTCCGACCAGGTGGCACCCTTTCACTGAATAATGAAACAGGTGATTAAAATGACTGATGTCCAGCCATCCATTCTCCCACGAACGTCCCCCTTTTTTAATGCCACCCTTAGGCTCCGTGTGTCCAAACTTAGCTCATCAAATGGCCTCATTTATGGTGAACTGGCAATATACAGTACATTGAGTCACGGCTCGAGGACCACTTCACATATTTGGATCTACGCAGAGGGACTGTTCTGACAGTGATGCATATATGGGTACATAGTGAGACCGTCACCGAGGGCCAATGAACCCTTACTACCCTATGAAGAAACTCTCTCACTGTACATCTTATGGACTTTCTGCTGTTTTTGTTTAGTTTTTTGCTTGTTTTTTCCCTCCTGGCTAAATGCTATTCGACATTTGAGCCATGGGACCACCATTTGGTGACATTTAGCCTCGCAGATCCAAAACGAAATAATATTTTGTTTGTCGTTGGATAATAATTTGCAATTCCATGCGGGGTGCACACACGCTTATCTGACACACCAAAGGTCTGACATGCGGAAATGCGGACCCGTCGCTCCCGACATGCGTTGTGTTGTGCTTGCGGTCAGGGTTAGGTTAAGGTTGACTTGTCGGACCTTTGGTGTGTCGGAACTAAAGCCTGTAAACTGAAGCTGCATTGATGTGGCACCGTTAGGAGAGAAACGATCAAAATAACAATTATTTTACATTCTGTTGTGTAGACTAAGTAATGCAGATGTTTAACAATAATGTAACTCACAAGAATTAAAGATCTACAAGGGTCCATTTGGTTACCAACTCTCCATCATTTAGCTGGGGGCCACCTGGAACCCCCTCAAGAACCACTGGTTTAAAAAAACACTGCTTTGTAGTAGCTATCTGTTCAAGGATATAACCAAAATGATTGCAATCCACCACCTGTATTCATTATTTGTTGCCGACACTAGCGAGGAGGTTCAACCACCTGGCCAGTGAGTGGGGTGGCAGTTCGCCCGTAATGGCACTCACAGAAACAGAAATCAAACTACCACTAACAACTCGGCTTGCAAATGTATATTTGTACACTGTCAGAGTTAAAGGAACACTAAGGATTTTACAGCGCACTCCAAATCCAATATGTAAGTTGATCTATAAGCTTAAATTCATGCATGAATGCATGGGCCGCTATTAATATCCGCCTCATTTATGATGAGGCTCTGAGATTTTAACTGACCAGTTACAGATTGCGAATTGTAAATACTTACATAGACGCTAAGCTCCATAAAGATTAATGCCTGTAATATACCACTGGTAATAATATCTCCAAGGGCGGTCTGGTTTAACCCATTAAAACCGGGAAAGCATCCGTTGTCATTCAAGATTCCAGCATAATTTGCTATTTTTGAATAGCCAAGGCTGAAATCTAGAATGTTTAATTCAAGATCTGAAATCTTGGATTAATATACAAACTGACAGCACAGAAGTGATGTGCTGAGAGCTTGTATATCTGCTACTTTTGAACATTTTTGAAAGATCTCGAAAAATGTTGAATCACGAAACAGTTTGAGAACTAACTGATTTAGATTTTTCTTTTATTTTGTAGAATCCACCGTTGGGTCGTAATGGGCTAAGTAACCCAACTGTTCCCCCCCCCCTCCCCTATACCTAGATACCCTGATGGCGCTCCACACTGCTGCCACGCGGAGAAGCATTACTGTCACCTGGCATGTCAGTCCTGTCTGTCAAACATGCCGCCTAAGTGGAGGGAAGACCCACACGTGTCACTAACACTAGAACATTACAGACAGCTAAAATGTGCTAATGGCCTAGCTAATGCAGCAGTATTCACTGGTGAGTTGACCAGAGGCACACGCCGTACACCATGAGACACACACACACACACACACACAGTGATCCCTACCCTGGATCCTCCTACGCATTCTGTCTTTCACTCACAGGTACAAGGATATTCACTCAAACATTAACACGCAAAATGGGAAAAGTCACCCCCACACACACAGCAACACACTCACCCACACACACCTATGGTACACTGTGCACGTGCATGCATGCGTGTGTGCACACACACACACAGACACACACACACACGCTCTCTCTCTCACACACACTCTCTCTGTCAGTCACTCAGCGCTACAAGAACACACTCAGAGCCGACATGGAAAACGAGAACAAGCCCCCTCCTCCCATGTCAAATGATCTTCTCTGTGTTTATCTCTCATCTCCTTCTGAAGGACGCCTCGCAAAGGCATCACAGCCCATACTTCACAGCTAAGTCCCCTAAGATGACAAAGACGACATTGGTATGATATCGATGGTCACACGAGTACATTTCTCCTGGACTGAATAAGCGTTTGGGACATTTTGTCAAGAGGTATTCATCAATAACCAGTCAGTGGCCCTGGTCACAAATGATTTCCATCTATTCTACTAACAACAATAGGGGGACAGAATAAGGACACAATGGACCATATGCAGACCATCTTACCATATAAGTTAATGGCAAGGTGCTAACAAGGTGCAACTTCCCATTGACAGCCCATTCATCCAAACAGAAAAGTCATATCTGATTGTATTAAACAACGTCAAACTCACCAACATTGCAGCTGTACGGAAAGCTTGAATTATTCTCTTTCTATCCTCAAAGTGTTTGTTTCATAAAAATCCACTGTAGACATGTTATGAGCTACTTTGTGTCCTTGCAGGTGATTCTTTTTACAAGTGTGCAGTTTGGATTAGATATCACTCAACTGCCCTGGTCCTGTACCACCTGTTTTGAATTTGCACATAATGCAGGAGGCAGCAGGACATTGCTTTACTGATAACGAGTGCTTCCAAACTCTGATGGCAAGATGGCCGCGGTCTGCAAATGGTCAATAGTGCCTATAGCAGGTCATCCTCTGCATATGTACATCTACCGTATATGTATACATGTAGGCTACGGTACCGTACACACGTACGTACAGACAGACGTCTGACGTACTCTTAGTCATGAATTGAGTAAAATAGAACGCAACGGGAACCAGCCCCTGTGTTATCCTTTTAGCATAACCTCTGACTATACTAGCCTGCAGGCCTACTGTTAATGAAGTATTTCATTCATCAATCAAAACATCAACACCTCAGCTAAAAAGTTTTAGAACCACTGAGAAACACGTCAGTAGCAGTGACTGCACACGTTCCTTTTTATTAGTCGCTGCTTGCCGTCTACTGTACATAAAGTGAGTTCGTCGCCGGGCCAAGTCGCCTGCTTAAGTGGAGATGAAGGGAACACATCGTGCCAGCTTCCCCCAGATCAGATCTGGACATGTGTGTACTTTGTAATGAGGTTCAACCTATGGCGGCTCTCTGCGGGACCCTGGGCTCTCCTGGAGAGGCAGCAACACACTGACGCAAGGCTTTGAAAGCAGCAATTAACACTCCTGGTGGTCCGTATACTGTGTCTTTCCCCCTCCTCGCTTTATCTTTTTTTTTAATATTCTTCCTCTTTTTTTTTTTACCTTCCCTATTCTCCTCTTCTTTAACATCCCCCTGGGAAAAACTGCTAAGGGATACAATTAATTTTTTGACACAAAAATGAAAGTGTTAATTCACCTGTGATAATTAGAGCTATTCTTACCGCATGTTGATGAACGTACGATTATATATATATATATATATATATATATATATATATATATATATATATGTTATTTATTAATTAATCCCCCAACATCACACAGACATCCACCCGCGATCAGATTCTCATCAACGTGTGATCTCAAGTTTAAGAAGTAAGTCTCAAAGGAAGTAGATTGTAGACCTGCCTGGCAGTAATGAAACATTGTCAAAGTATGATGAAAATAAAAAAATAATAAAAGTTATGTCGTCTTAACTTTGATGTTCATGGTTTTTTCCCCCCCTCCCCACTTCATGTGTGAAGCTGCATTGTCTGACGGTGAGGCTTATATGGAATACATAACGCAGATCATATCAATTCTGTAGAACATGCAGATCAGATCTGTGAGCAGCGGCCAAAGGTGCTCACGTACGAGAAATGTACGTACCGTGGTTTTACATTATTTTATTATTATCGTTAAGGAGAGTATAGGCACTGGGCACAGTGGGCAGGACACTCCCTTTCAGGAAGGCTGCACATCATTACAGAAAAAGTGATAAAAACACAAACACAAAAAGCGGTTTTGAAGAATTAACCACATTAACCCCAGCATGCCTATTCTGGAGAGTATATTTGGCCCAAAAAATAGCCGATCTACAAGCTGACAATGCATTGCAACGCGACATGTGGTGAGCTTGGAGATTGGCTATAGTCGAAAATTTCAAGTACGTTTTTTACTAAGAATAGAGGGTTAAATCCTCTCAAAGTAAGAGTGACAAAGCTAGGACTCACATGTCAAAAAGGCTTTTAAATTGTTGCTGTTGTGAGGGAGACAACAAAGAAGGCCAAATGACAATCTGTGTCGTTCCAGAACACTAAAGCCTCAATTAACACTACAGGACATGGGAACAAAGTTATCTGACTGGGACATGATAACTGTAGTTAAGACCACAGCATGAAGATTGCTACCAGCTCAGTAGCCTTGTGGTTTAAGTGTCCACCCTGAGACTGGAAGGTCAGGGTTTGATCCCCGGCCGGGTCCTACCAAAATCTCTGAAAAATGGGATCCAGTGCCTCCCCTGCTTGACACTCAGCATCAAGGGAGCTGCAACATGTCCCTGCGACATACAGTACTAGTGTCATGTCCAGGGGGTGTACTTGTACATCAAGCTGCCTCACGCTACAGAAACAGGAGAAAGGCTCCTGCCCTATGGGCCTCATGGCTCGGCAAGGCTTACTATGAAGATTGTTATACCCAAGGTGGATTTATAAGTGTGACACCCAAGTGGCATTGCCCTACACTCACTGTAAACAATTCATGTGATGCCAATTGTTCTTAGGAAAGAACCGGCGTTCAGGTGGTGCAGGGGCTAAAAGTAACTGCACACCACAGGAGAGCTTATAGGGGTTCAAATCCAGAGCAGTGCACCCGGATTGGCAGAGCATGCCTACGAAAGCTTAGTGGGGACTCGGGAGGGTGATCTTTGTCACTCCTACGGGCTAAGATGCCACCTGTCGGCTGGGGGTGTTGGAAGGAGTAGGATGGAGCCACGTCCTTCCGCTGGGGGCTCCCGGTGGCAGGTGACTCAGTGGGGTACAATAGCAGGGGCAACAGAGATGGGGTTGCTTTAATTTGCATAAAAACTACATTTGTGAGGAAAAAGGGAGAAAGTAGTGCAAACTGGCCATAAATTCAGACCATAGATTAGGATAAATCTCAGTACATGCAACCTTTAGCCTGTTGATCTACGAAAGCAAAATAAAAAGGCAGCAACTCATCCATCTGACTTAATGTCCATCATTCACAAACATGAGTATGCTCCAAAAACAATGCCTGACATTTGAACCAACGGTACAGGTGAGCATAAATGACGCTCACCTGTACCGTTACTCATAACCGAACATGTGGGACAGCTGATCAAGAGGGTTAAATACGTCTCCTCCGGCGGGTCACTGTCCAGCCATGGCCCATCCTGCACCATGCACCCGGCAACTTGCCTGGCAGACTTAGAAAGGCCGCCATCTTAAATCACGTCTCGCGGCGCGCATCTAATGACTACTGAGCCCCTGCATATTTCAACATTAATTCATTAGAGGCGGGGACTGGGGGAAGGGACGGGGGGGCGGTGGATCGGCGGCGGGCAGGGGAGAATCCTCGGCACGCTCTGATTAAGGCCGTTATGTTTTATAGAAGCCATTTTTCAATGCCGCCTCTGACAGCACTTGAGGTTATTAAATTGCTGGCTGTGAGAGAAAGAGTGAGAGAGCTAGGGGAGAGAGAGAGAGACAGAGAGAGAGAGAGAGGAAGTGAAAGAGGGACAAAGGGAAGGGTAGAGAAAGCGAGAAGACAGATGGAAGATAGAGAGAGAGAGAGAGAGAGAGCGAGTGAGAGAGCGATTAAAGCCTGAGTTATACACGGATGCGCGCCGTGTCGCTCACCAAATATAGCCGATCTTCAAGCTCTCGACGTGTCGCGGTGTCACGCGCTGTGGGCCTTGAGATCGTCCGTTTGCGGCGCGCGGCACCGCCGCACGGCTAAATGTAAATCACCCTCAGCGGCGGCGAGGAGGAGATGGGTCGACCGGGGCTCCCGTTGGCAGCTGATAAAGAGAACTTGTGGTGATTTGTTTGTGCGTTACCTGTGGTTTCTGGGGTTATCTGTATCTCAAGGGAAAGCAGATTGGTGTTTGTAAGTGGGTGTGTGTGTGTGTGTGTGTGTGTGTGTGTGTGTGTGTGTGTGTGTGTGTGTGTGTGTGTGTGTGTGTGTGTGTGTGCATCTTAGTGTGTGTTTGTCTAGCGGCCCTACTGTACATGGTGGAATGTGGCTATTTTCTCTCTGTCACTTGTGATACAGGGATTGAGTGAAGATAAGGTTTAGAGGACACGACTGTGGCCACTGCGACCTTGACTCTGGAGTGGCTTCGGAGCCAAACACACAATTCCATATCCACTTACTGTACACACGCATTATAGCCAGTCCTGTCAGCCTATCCATTAAAAAGGAGGGGAGGGGGGTGGGGAGTACTTTAGGCTAAATATTAGAAAACGTTAAGTTAGGATCACATGTGCAATAAAAAAAAACACATAGGTTAGGATCACATGTGCAATATAATACATACGTTAGGATCACACGTGCATTAAGAAACACAGGTTAAGAAGATATAGGATATAGGATAGGTGTTGTATCAATATAATCTTTGTTTAAATGTTAAAAATGTAAAATTACACTACTAAACCGCAGAAGTTAAGAGGCAGAAAATAAGCACAATTCACACTGTAAAATGTGTTAATTTCACTCTGAAGGGATACAACGTGTACCCGTATGAGGGTGGGGGTCTGTGAGTTAAGTCAACACTGGGGGGTTTTGCAGTGCACTGGGTTGCCCTGGTGCTCCAATTAAAACCCAGTGGCATTTCCTCATCAGCCAGCATCTCCCCAAGTCTCCAAATGGCTGCTCAGTGCTTGTCAAGAAATTAAGTCATCACGTGTTGACAGCTGCTAGTTCTCTTTTCCTTTCCTTTCCTCTCTCTCTGTCCCCCTGCCCCCCCCCCCTCTCTCTCTCTCTCTCTCCGTCATTCGCTTCCCTTTCATCCCCCCCCACACACACACACACACACACACACACACACACACACACACACACACACACACACACACACACACACACACACACACACACACACACACACACACACACACACACACACACACACACACACACACACACACACACACACACACACACACACACACACACACACAATATAAATACAATCATACAGACTTGTGAGGTGTTATGTACTCATTCCAAATGAGCTTTTGCTACCTTTTAATACCTAGATTGCTGACTGGAAGAGTACAATTTTGGTATTATCCTGGCAAAAGGGGTTCCCAAACGTTTCAATGTCAAGGACCCCCAAACAGCTATACTTTGGCTGCAGCCCTCCTATAGTAAAATGGCTTAAAGGACCACTTCACCACTTTTCAACCTATCTTCATATAATAGATCCTCACTAATAATCATGAAAAAATTGCGCAATTATTTTCTACTCGGTCTGTGTCTCACAGGAGGGCTGTGGGCAGTTCAGAAACCGTCTTCCAGTGACATCATCGATGGGGAATACAAGCTAATAGAAACTGCAGGCTTTCTAGTTCTGATAAGTTGCAATGCGAAAATGGAAGCCATCGTTCTCACGATAATGAAAATCTAAACACTTGTTTAAAAAAGAATCTGCCTATTGATGATGTCACTGGAAGACGGTTTCTAAACTGCCCACAGCCCTCCTATGAGACACAGGCTGAGTAGAAACAAATCGTGCCATTTTATCATGATTATTAGTGAGGACCTATTATATGAAGATAGGTTGAAAAGATGTTTTTTTTTTATTAATATAGGCTACAATAAGTTGACCAAAATAGAACTTGGTTGAATGTCATTAACTCCATCTCTACCGCTAGCTGTTAGCATAAACCCCAGTTCCCAGTGCCAGCATACACGTTCCCCCGCCCACTGGGATCTCTCAAGCAGAAACGATGAACCGGAAGCAGCGGGACAACAATCTGATATCTCCATAATCATTTCGAGTTGTCGTCTTGTTAGGTTGTGTTTACATTTGTGCTGTGGCAGCGCTTCAATACGTCATCAGTCTCGCGTTGATCCCGCCTCTAGCGGCCGCATACGGCTGCATATCGCTCCTCTAGCGGCCGCATACGGCTGCATATCGCTCCTCTAGCGGCCGCATACGGCTGCATATCGCTCCTCTAGCGGCAGCATACGGCTGCATATCGCTCCTCTAGCGGCCGCATACGGCTGCATATCGCTCCTCTAGCGGCTGCATACGGCCGCATATCGCTCCTCTAGCGGCTGCATACGGCTGCATATCGCTCCTCTAGCGGCCGCATACGGCTGCATATCGCTCCTCTAGCGGCTGCATACGGCCGCATATCGCTCCTCTAGTGGCCGCATACGGCCGCATATCGCTCCTCTAGCGGCCTCATACAGCCACATATCGCTCCGGTCTGATTTGGTCCGGAGTACATCGTCTCTGCCCGAGAGATACCAGACTCACCCTTCTGGCAGAATGCAAATGTTGTCCAGCAGGGGGAGTGGTTTTACCAGGCTAGCGTCACGGTACAAAAGGCACAAATTAAACTGGTTTGCACTGAGATTATATTTGCAATCCCATAGTTGGAACGGTGGGGCGTTGCTATAGGGAACCGGACCAATGTTAAAAGCTTACGTAGGACTCAATATACGTTGGGGTACGTATATATACGGACCTGGGATATGACGCCACCTAGCGTCGACATTCATATATATACGGACTTGGGGGAAAAAAATAGTTAAAATGGCACAATCTTAAATTGAATAATGAAAAAAGAAAATAATACGTTTATTCTTTTCATTTTCCTCTCCTTTCCAAGTGGGGGCACACCCTGGCGGCCCCAACTTTGAAAACCAATGTCATGACACATGTGTGCTTTTTTATTTCGGGGAAGGGGGGGGGGGGGGGTGTTATGTCTCATCTCTCCTAACTTCAGAATGCCTTTTATTTCTCTTCTACTTC
Source organism: Electrona antarctica (assembly GCF_951216825.1). Lineage (NCBI taxonomy): Eukaryota > Metazoa > Chordata > Actinopteri > Myctophiformes > Myctophidae > Electrona > Electrona antarctica. Next base: position 9,426,702 of record NC_136796.1, read on the forward strand.
CTCCCCAGATGGTCTTTTATGATTATTCCTTCTATGTGTAACCTGAAGGATCAGACCTGCTTTGTTATGCTAAAAGTTTCACCTCCACCCTCAGTCTCTCCGAGACCTCGTTCTATCCCCCCCCCTCTCTCTCTCTCCCCCCCCCTCTCTCTCTCTCCCCCCAACCCCCCCCCTCTCTCTCTCTCTGAGACCTCGTTCTCCCCCCCCCCCTCCTCTCTCTCCTCCCCCCCCCCCTCTCTCTCTCTCTGTGTCTCATGAGTTCAGCGTCTTTAATCCACTCCAGTTGCACTGCCAGTCACATGATCAGTGGCTGCCCTTCTCCTCTGCTGCTCTCTAGGGAGGCCAGTGGTTAGTGGCAGACTTACCCCCATGCCCGCACGATGCCCCACACACACACACACACACACACACACACACCACACACACACACACACACACACACACACACACACACACACACACACACACACACACACACACACACACACACACACACACACACACCACACACACACACACACACACACACACACACAGAGGAGGTGGAGACATGCACGTACACATTTTGTGCGAGTGAGGACCTTATGTTAACTATGTTCATTCCCAAGGTCCTCAACCTAATCTTAAACAGCCTAATTCTATCCCAACCTTCACTCCAACCCTTAAAATAGGCCCCTTTTCACAGTCAAGTCTAGTCATCCACCTTGAAAAGTCTTTACTTTTCCCCAAGAACTTCAAGAAAAGTGATTCTTCTCACAATGATGCAAAGCACTGCATACACACGCACATGCACGCACACACGCACATGCACGCACACACACACACAGACACACTAACACACGTACCTGACCTGTGGTTACTACGTACAATACGCTGACCACATGTGCAAGATTCACGTCAGGCAAGATATGAGCGACCTATGATTATGATCCGATCATGTGTAGTAGACCTGGATGGATCTATGCCTGGCAGGTGCGTGATAAAACATAATATTTAAGTTAACCAAATCCAGTTCTCAATCATATGTCTTCTTTATTATCACAAGTTGGACAAACCGTATAGCCTGCCGCAAATGAAACGCACCAATAATTGACGAGGCTGCCT
>NC_136796.1:9428005-9563005 GCF_951216825.1 Electrona antarctica
ACTAAAAGGCTTTCTTACCTTTCTTTGTAGTTGTTACGTCCCCACCAAAGAGGTCCAGGTGTTATTTCGTGCAAAAGCTCCTTATTGGCTATTTCCCCTACCATAAGCCCGAAATGAATTGCATTGAATGGGAATTGAATTGGGCTATGGGGTGTTGTGCTAATTCGCTTATTTTTTTTTTTTATCCTCTCTTCATAATGTAAATAATATCCCAAGCGGCACACTTTACTACTTATTTCGATGGAAATAAGCGAATTAGCACAACACCCCATAGCCCCATTCAATTCCCATTCAATTCAATGCAATTCATTGAGGGCTTATGGTAGGAAATAGCCAATAAGGAGTTTTTGCACAAAAAAAACACCTGGACCTCTTTGGTGGGGACGTAATGACTATAAAGAAAGGTAAGAAAGGTAAGAAAGCCTTCTAGCATGGAATTCTCCTTTAAAGCTTTAAATGAAGGCACCACCAAAAACTCAAGAAAACAAAACTACATCATGAGGTGGCATGTAATCCTTATGGAACATCCTTACATTTAACTAGATAGCTTCATAGGCTTATTTGTTTGTTTATACATTAACATTGATATGAGCATGTTGGATTCATGTTAATTAGTATTTTCAAATATTGAAGCACTTAAACCCCCAATAGTATAAACTTGACATTTTGGCTCTGTACATGATTAGCTCTTTTTCCCTCTACACCAAACCTCTTTGCCGAAAATAGACAATCTATAAGCTCACAACGTGTCACATTGCAATGCTGTGTTCTTGTAAATCCTGATCTTGTAGATCTGCTATTTTTGGTGAATTGTTCAATGGTTCAAGTGGATCATGTAAAAAAAAATATATAATAATTAAAAAATGAATAAAGCTCCTGAAACAACAAAGATTTGGCAGCCCCCCCAGTAACTCTGTGGAGGGTGCCCTGTTGAAGACCCATGATTTTGTGTATAAAATTATTGTTCATTTTCATGTGTAAGTGTTTTTAATGAATATAATACCATCACAATACTGGGCTAATTGAGAAGAAATGTACAATTACTTGGCATTAAAACGGCCTGTGCTACGAATCGAGGGAATAGCATCATGAAAGGCACAAAGGACTTGGCCAGTCCTTTGTGCCACTAGCCATCAGGCTCCACAAGCTTGACCCCCATATGTTCCGTTTTGTCCTTTTGGATTACTGACTCCCGCTCCACTCTGGCACACTTGCAGATGGACTTCTGGGACGTGCACTACTGAACCATGACAGATGCCTGTAGTGGAAGAACTGTTGTGAGACTTGTTTATATTCACTCAGACATCTATTGTTGATAAGACACGTATTACACTTATTATACTCAATATAGAATGTATATAATATCGTGTGGAGTTTGCATGTTCTCCCCGTGTCCCCTAGGGTAGGTACCCTCACAAAAAACATGCAGTGATCCTGGTCTCTAAACTGCCTCCCCCTGGCAAGCCGGGGCACCGGATGGAGGGGAAAGGAACTGGTTGGAATAACGTGTTCCTTCCACGCGCTACGTCCAACCAGGGAAACTCCCCCCCCTGTCAGGTGTAAAGGAGCAACTTGGACACTCAGGCATGAAAGAAGCATGAGTTCAAGTCCGTTGCTCTCCCCATGTCCCCCATATATGGGGACTAGGTTGGCGGCGGGTGTGTAGAGCCCAGGATCACATTAGATAATTGACACAGGGGTGAAAAATGGGTTACATAAATCGTGGGATAAAAAATATTATATATTAAAAAAAAGAAAAAATGTATATAATATCCAGATAACCACAATTGAACGCTAGTTCCCATATATTTGCCATATTATGTATCATAATGTCTCATATGCACTGTTGATGTTGCAGGTGCATGAATTTAAATTGTTCTAAATTGATTGCAGTACTTTACCTACATGTGACTTTGGGCATTTACTGTTGCAGACACTCTTAATCCAGAGCGATTTACAGTAAGCAATGTAAACATAAGGTAATACATCAAACGCAGAGAGATAGTGGAGTGCCTCAGTAATCCATCATAGGTACACCATCAGTCTAAACATTATAAGATCCAAAAATAAATAATATGTGACTACATTTGACTGAGAGACTGCCATTGGATTTTTTTGAATTTTCGTTTTTTCATGTCATATGAAAGCAGGGACTCATAGCTTCAAATTGACATATTGGTGGTTCAGTTTGACCCACCAGTTTTGTAATGTCTTGCAGAAAACAGGCTTGAAAGGTTCACTTCTGTGGTCTCTAACATTACACCTAGCTACATGTTTAGGCATTTATTTCATATTTACATGTTGATTTCAGCTCTGACATTTATTTCAGACATGCTCTGAAGAGTCTGCCTGTGCTATAAACTCATTTTGGAAAAAAAGCTGAAAGGTGAAAAGCTGGAATTTGCGCGATGGCAGTCTCTCAGTCAAATCTGGTCACATATGTACATTAATTAAAACTATACAAACTATAGGATACCAGGGCAACAAATGACCCTGGCATCTGTCTAAATAACATACTAGTATATCTAAATTACATTTACCATAACCTGCGTTTCATGATTACTGCCGTTGCTCCTGAATTCCCTCACCAGGGATCAATACACGTTTATCTCATCTTACATAAAATGTGAATCATTCTCAACGTTTCAGCTGAACCATTCCAGAGAACTGGTTACAAAGAGAGGTGGTGCTGTAGCACCCAACGTGTTTTCATACAGAACTGGTTACAAAGAGAGGTGGTGCTGTAGCACCCAACGTGTTCTCATACAGAACTGGTTACACAGAGAGGTGGTGCTGTAGCACCCAACGTGTTCTCATACAGAACTGGTTACACAGAGAGGTGGTGCTGTAGCACCCAACGTGTTCTCATACCAGAGAACTGGTTACAAAGAGAGGTGGTACGGTAGCACCCAACGTGTTCTCATACAGAGAACTGGTTACACAGAGAGGTGGTGCTGTAGCACCCAACGTGTTCTCATACAGAGAACTGGTTACACAGAGAGGTGGTGCTGTAGCACCCAACGTGTTCTCATACAGAGAACTGGTTACACAGAGAGGTGGTGCTGTAGCACCCAACGTGTTCTCATACAGAACTGGTTACACAGAGAGGTGGTGCTGTAGCACCCAACGTGTTCTCATACAGAGAACTGGTTACAAAGAGAGGTGGTGCTGTAGCACCCAACGTGTTCTCATACCAGAGAACTGGTTACAAAGAGAGGTGGTGCTGTAGCACCCAACGTGTTCTCATACAGAGAACTGGTTACAAAGAGAGGTGGTGCTGTAGCACCCAACGTGTTCTCATACAGAGAACTGGTTACAAAGAGAGGTGGTGCTGTAGCACCCAACGTGTTCTCATACAGAGAACTGGTTACAAAGAGAGGTGGTGCTGTAGCACCCAACGTGTTCTCATCCAGAGAACTGGTTACAAAGAGAGGTGGTGCTGTAGCACCCAACGTGTTCTCATACAGAACTGGTTACAAAGAGAGGTGGTGCTGTAGCACCCAACGTGTTCTCATACAGAGAACTGGTTACAAAGAGAGGTGGTGCTGTAGCACCCAACGTGTTCTCATACAGAACTGGTTACAAAGAGAGGTGGTGCTGTAGCACCCAACGTGTTCTCATACAGAGAACTGGTTACAAAGAGAGGTGGTGCTGTAGCACCCAACGTGTTCTCATACAGAGAACTGGTTACAAAGAGAGGTGGTGCTGTAGCACCCAACGTGTTCTCATACAGAGAACTGGTTACAAAGAGAGGTGGTGCTGTAGCACCCAACGTGTTCTCATACAGAACTGGTTACAAAGAGAGGTGGTGCTGTAGCACCCAACGTGTTCTCATACAGAACTGGTTACAAAGAGAGGTGGTGCTGTAGCACCCAACGTGTTCTCATACAGAACTGGTTACAAAGAGAGGTGGTGCTGTAGCACACAAAGTGTTCTCATACAGAACTGGTTACAAAGAGAGGTGGTGCTGTAGCACCCAACGTGTTCTCATACAGAACTGGTTACAAAGAGAGGTGGTGCTGTAGCACACAAAGTGTTCTCATACAGAACTGGTTACAAAGAGAGGTGGTGCTGTAGCACCCAACGTGTTCTCATACAGAACTGGTTACAGAGAGAGGTGGTGCTGTAGCACCCAACGTGTTCTCATACAGAACTGGTTACAGAGAGAGGTGGTACAGTAGCACCCAACGTGTTCTCATACATAACTGGTTACAAAGAGAGGTGATGCTGTAGCACCCAACGTGTTTTCATACCCGCTGAAGGTGAAGCTTGTCAATCAACTTGACAGACAAGGCCTTTCTGGATAAGAAATTATACCAAATAGGGCCCCCAGATAAATGCTTGACAAACCAATGAAAAACTGACAGAAATTAGCTTTTCTAAATTGAGAGCCGTCAGTCATATTGATTGACACGCTTGGCTTATGGGTCCTTACGAAGGCAGAGAGACGGAAAATGAAGCCTGCTTTTTTGCCACAAGTCCTTTCAGGAGAAAGAAAACTGGAGATATAATTACCACGCTCATCTCTTTTGTTTATATAATTAGAACTCATCAGCCCCTGTGAGAAGTTGTAGTCAGTAATTGGAATGGCCAGATTCCATTCTTCACCCCCATGTGGTCACTGCTCACCTGGTCAACCAGAACGTAATGAGCATGCAGTAAAACATTGCACCTTCAACTGATTTAAATCACAACCACTCTTTCCATGTTCTTATCAATCTAACGTAATAAAAACAATACTATTATTGTAATCATTTTGTATTGCATGATCTCTATCCTTTCTGAGACCATTAAAAGGCAACATTTAACCAAATGAACCCTAGCATCCCTGTGTTATGACCCTGGTGGTCATAATACGTGAATATTCTACAAACATATATGCGGAAAATAGCCCATCTAACACGTAGACCGGATATTTTTTGAGAATATAATGGTGTGCCGTAGAGTGAAAACAAAAAGTATACACCCCTGGAGGACCCCAGTATATATATATATTATAGGGTTCAAGACAAGTGGTTAAATGGTACTGAGAGGTGTGGTGGCCTTTTAAGGCAGTGGTTCCCAAAGTGGGGTCCGGGGACCCCCAGGGGTACCTGAGGGAGTTCCAGGGGGTCCCCAGCTAAATGATAGTTTGGACCCTTATGGGTCTGTAACTCTGAGAATGTACAGGTCCATTTGGTTCCATTTATACACTCTCAGAGTTAAATTAACATTGATTTTACAATATAAATTGTGGTCCCAGAGATAGAAATGCCATTAAATGGGGGTCCGTAGCCTAAATGCATGTAAATCTGGAGGGGTCCTTGAAATTAAACTGGTTGAAAATCACTGCTAGAGCCGTAAAAATCTTCTCTTATGGGGGTCCCTGGCATGTCTTTTCTAATGGGGGTCCACGGGGCTAATTAGTGTCAATGTGGGGGTCCTTGACATGAAAAAGTTTGGGAACCACTGTTTTAAGGTATTCTGATCATAAGATAACGTATGTTAGAAGCTGCTCACACATATTGGTACTGTACTGTACATGTCAATAAATACTAAATAGCTCACCTCACCCCAACCAAACGTTCAACAGATTCACAGTCTCTCCTGTCTCTTGATAATTTGGTGTTTGTCTTTTTTGTTTTGTTTCGTTCCATTTTAATTGACCTTATCTGGCCTCCTTCCACTTCCCTAGAGCATAACACAATTGTGATAATGTACGTACTACACCATGTTTGAGTTAATGTGTGTGCATTGTTGAAACCAGGTACTGTACAATGACAATAGTATCTATATAAGAAAAATGGGTCTCACCTCCCCATTACATTTTTAAATTAACATATTTGAATAGCGATATCCTGAAATAATGACTTAATGTCTTAATCAAAAACTAATTTCACTCTGTAACAATCATGTGTATCTTCATCCCAAACAGCTTATGGCAAGGCATTTAGCATCCCAGTTGATTGGCCCAATGGGCTTGAGACTGGTATTAAAACTAAATTAAATAGATGGCAGATATAATGCATTAAAAGACTCCAAGTCAAAGACAAATCTGAAAAGTTAAATAACATGTGGGAGTCTATAAAAGTTATATGGAGATTGCTATATGGAGTTAAAGGGGCATTCCACTCATTTTCAACATTTTACTATGTCATTAATGTACCTGTTGTGTGGAAATAATAAAAATAATCCCCCATTCTGTGTTTCCTAGAACTAGAGGTCTGAAAAAAATCATTAACATCTTGATGATGTCATCAAGATGTGTTTCACCATGTTAATGATTTTTTTTCATAATTACAGTTCTAGGAAACACAGAATGGGGGGACTTTTTTATTATTTCCACACAACAACTCTAAGGTATATTAATGACATAGTAAAATGTTGAAAATGGGTGGTTTTCCCCTTTAAAGGTCCCCACACACCGAGCACATTTTTCGGATTTTTTGCCGCGTTTCTCCATCGGTTTTCCGAAAAACACGCCCAATGTGCAACCACCTTTACTGTGTGTGGATAACATTTCAGTTTTATATTTAGGCAATAGAATTGTTGTGTTCCCTTTTCTTAGTTGTTTTCAATGGTGGATGCTTCTTATGTTTTTATTTTTTGCATTTGCTCATTGTATCACTTTGAGATTCGAACGAATGTAAAGTGCGTTATAAAGAAAATCCATTATTATTATTATTATGAATAGAAGGCATCCAATCCTCTCACAGAGAGATCTGGTCTATGCTATGGAACAGAAACGATAATCAAGTGAATGCTTGGCTCATTCTATTTGCATTAGGGCTATTTGTTTGCTTGGACTGCATGCCAAACCAACCCCATTTGCTTATTGACCACAATGCAGACCGGAGTTTGGTACCTTGATGAATAGAACGTGACACAATTCACAGTGTGACTGTTTACAGTGCATCACCGTTTGTAAGGCTTGGAAAGGAGCCTATTACAGCCCTTACTGGACCACCCAACATGGTCAAGAGGCTTTTGCAAGCTTTTCTGTAAATGTTGTGGGGAAACAGTTTGATGTTGCCGTTTTATCTATCATTTCTATTTATATTTGTGGATACATTTGTTACAATTGACACACACACAAAGCGTTTCAACAAACAACATTTTGATTACCTGCCTCAAGTCCCTTGATTTCACTGATCAAGTCCAGATGGCCGAAGATGTTTTGTGGTATGTATGACATATGAATTATTAAACTAAGTAAACAGTAACTTTTCTGAGTGTGACCCATTCCTTACATAAATGTTTATAGATGACTAGGACAACACACCAGGTGGTCAGAGTGCGCAAAGTGTGCAATTGGAACTAAATGTTTGAAAAGAGTCTGGTATCGTATGTCATTGTGTTATAGAAAGGAGCTGGTGTGGTAAAGGAGCTGGTGTGGTAAACGTCCTTGTTCAAATTTGTTAGCCCTTGCATCCTGGGAAGGCAGAGTACATTTTTGCAAAACTTGTGATTCCACGGAATCACAGATTTCTAGGACTGTTTAACATGCCATATTACCACAGCTTGGGAATCAATGTTGAGAGAATTGAGGAGGAGAGAGAACAGGGATACAGAGTGATGTCTTGGGACCACGTCAGTGTAGGAGTGGAATTATGTTAAACAGGGTGATGGCTGGTTTTGATGGCTCATCTTTCACTTGTTGGCAAGAAGACGGTCCTCATAGCATCTGGGAATTATGTTTTTTCCTTCCTCGGAAATAGAGCCCATTACTGTGTATTTACCCAGAACAGCAGCACACTGACCCATCAAATTAATTTAATTTAAAACCAAGTGTAAACAGAGTTCACCTGTGCATATACTGTAAATGTGTTTATGTGTCTACTTCAGGAAAAGTTATTTTGACGGTTTCCCCAAACTCCAAAAAGTTGGACAAATTATGCCCCTGTTTGTTTGAGAAACCCCTCTAATAAACATAGATGTGTATTTGGACTTGCAAAAAACAGTAATCCATTTGTAGCATGGACCGCTACGGGTCCATTTGGTTCCATTTGCACACATTCTGAGATCCACTCTCCGGGTAGCCTCGGTCCCAGGCTTACTTATCTGCCAAAAGAAAAGCCTGGTCACAACGTAAGGCAGAGAAGCTATCGGCGGATGTATCCTCCGGAACATCCGTCAGATGTATTTCCCCCGGATACGATATTTTCCCGACCAATCACAAACAACACTTGTTTCATTCGCGGAGAACGTAAACTGATTTGTAAAGCATCAATGTAATTTCCTTGGGCGATACTTCCGCTAAATCCCGCAACTTCCGCCCAAACAAATGATATCATCTACAGCGTAGGTCTTGCCCAGGGTGCTCTCCGGGTTGAATTAAAACTGAGGAGCTTACTGTGTAGAAGAAGAACACACAAATTAAATACCTCCAAAAGATGTAACCCTAAAACACCGGGAAAGCATTTATGTTGTTATACCTCTGAAACCGGGAAGGCATCTGTGTTGGCCTGGCGTTTAAAAAATCGGCCTCATGTCTAAATGGGTTAAAGAAAGAGTACAAGACAACGGACGTCCCTGTCCAGAGACAGAAATTACTCTTTTATTCCAAATCTCTTTTCCAAAGCCCATTTTTGGCGGGAACCCCTGTTGGTGTTAGCATTATGTTATGCTTTAGCTATTGAAAAATAGCAGATCTACAAGCTCATAGCGCGCCACCGAGTGGCGCGCTACGAGCTTGTAGGTCTGCTATTTTTGAAAAATCGATGTAGAAGACATTAGAATCTGATCTCAGGTCAAAATGGGTTAAACATGCAATTCCATGCAGACAGAGATCACAAAAAGCTCTGATCATCTATGCCCCCGACTATGTCTTAATTCTTAAAACTCTGAAATATGCATAATTCCATGTTGTTCATATTTTTAGTGGACAGTATGTGCACAAAAAGCCTTGCATGTGCAAAGCGACAGGACAACGTGGGAAATACAACAGGAAGGACAGTTACAGTCTTGGGATTCAAGGTTATGGCCTTCACATTCTCTGAATAATGTCTGACGTTACACCCCCCCCCCCCCCCCCACCCCCCATTCTTCAATAGTGGATTTCCTTTTTATTAAAACACATCAAAAGGAAGGATGCTCTCCAGGCCTCCAGTGACTCAGCCAGCATAAAGGCAACAACCAACAACCATGCACAGCCATGAGTGAGAGTGCTGAGAATTTGTCATAAATCTCAAAGCACTATGAAAATTGGTTTCCAACATGCAAAGATACTGACCAGATGCATTCATATAAAACAGACGACCATATCCAACAGACGAGGGCAAGAATAAGCCACGCCCCCACCACAGTTTGGGGGGAAAACAGTGTATAGTTTGCGCTTCATGAAGCTAGTATTAGGCGCCAGTCACTGGCTGGCCGAGAAGGACCGACAGATCCCGCGGGGGACATTCAGTCTGGATTTATAATTATACATTAGGGTTAGATATTAACCCATTTTGGGGGCGGGAACCCCTTTTGGTGTTAGCATTATGTTATGCTTTAGCTATTGAAAAATAGCAGATCTACAAGCTCATAGCGCGCCACCGAGTGGCGCGCTACGAGCTTGTAGGTCTGCTATTTTTTTTTTTAAATCGAAGAACCACTGACATAGAAACATAGCTTTTTCAGAAAACTGTCAGGATGTAGAAGACATTTTTAGAATCTGATCTCAGGTCAAAATGGGTTAAAGCGCCTGTATACTTCTTCGGCAGCTAAAATGTCTGGTACTGCAAATATGCCTACCGGTAGGTATGGGAGTATCGGTTCTGGACAATCACCTATCTGACCGACTGGACGACAGGAACAGCACTCCCAAACCCCTTGGGCTGTCGGAGACGCACACAGCGAGTTTGACGTCAGTCAGTTAGTTCTCGAGGAATGGTAACCGATACGCATTTATATTAGGGTGCAGCCATGTTCATCCACGTAGTGTAGATTGCGATGGTCCCAAATATGCTTGTAAGTGATAGGCCTACTTACTTGAGGCAGGTAATGAACTGAGTGGTGTAAGGTCTTATATAGACTGATCAGCTGTGGTCTGACGTAATGTCTGACGTAATGAAATCACACCCGTGTGAACTGGGTGACCATAGCAACCATGCTCATTTTTTGGTACGAACAGACAGACAGACAGACAGACAGACAGACAGACAGACAGACAGACAGACAGACAGACACGTAAACTAACAAAGCCAGTTGTAGGAGTGGTTTACACCACTCAAAAAGGATATCCTTCAGGAGCCTACAACAATGTTCAGTTTTTCAATCATGCTGCCGTTTCTCTAATCATTAGAGTTGAAATGGCAATAGAAAAGGCCTGTCAAAGGTATTATGGGCTGTTTTTGCCATTTTGCGATGCCGTTAAGTCTTCTCTGTTTGTGGGGGTGGTTCATTGCACGACACATCATGACTGTCTCTATGCAGGTAAAAAATAATAATAAGTAGGGTAGGTTCAAAGAAGCAAAACCTCAAAATCAACCTTACGCTCAGTTGATGTTCATTTCATACACTATTCAGAGGTGATAATGAGATACACATCTCATCTAAGTGACTTTCTTAGTTTGCATTTGATTATTAATTTAGTATTGTACGGTATATTAGTAATTAATTGACTAGGCTATAGGGAGTTTGAAGTGAACCCTTGTCAAGAAGTGGTGGCCTTCTGTCATCATGACATTATGTACGTACTGTAGCTCAGTGCTGTAGCTGCAGAGTGACAATCAGATGTATTTTCCAGAAGCAAAACAAAATTCTCAGGGCAATTATAGATGACATGTTCCTGATAACAAGCGTTATTAGCAGATGATACTTTTCTTGGTGATTACTTTTAACCCATTCTGACCTGAGATCAGATTCTAAAAATGTCTTCTACACATCCTGACAGTTTTCTGAAAAAGCTATGTTTCCATGTCAGTCGTTCTTCGAGTTTTCAAAAATAGCAGACCTACAAGCTCGTAGCGCGCCACTCGGTGGCGCGCTATGAGCTTGTAGATCTGCTATTTTTCAATAGCTAAAGCATAACATGATGCCACCCAAAAGGGGTTCCCGCCCAGAATATGTTAATATGCGTGACACAGGGAACGATACCACTATAAAACCCTTTTCTGCTAAGGAAATGTATTGTACACCATTATACCAATTAACACCCACGCTATCTATCCACACACAGTCACGCACGCACGTGCGCACACACACGCGCGGCACTGAATGGGGATGTTTGTCTGTGAGCACATGTACAGTATGCATACATGTCTGCTGTTTTGAGTCACCTTTAGTTAAACAGAATGTTCCCTTAAAAGTAATAAAAACAGATCACTCACCACGTAGGGGAGGCAAAATGTTAACATTCTCCTGTACCATAATAGTCCCTGTTCCTACTTTGAAAAAAAAACATACAAAATGGTCCATAAACCATGAGGCTTTGGCTGATGGTAGTTGGTTTTTCTGACAACAAATCTACAAAAGCCTTTTCAGTCCCATCTCAGTAACTTAATAGGCCTTGATAAATCATTCAGAGCCGCATGACGCGTCATTAAACCTCACGTTAGCCGCGTGAGGTAGGAAAACAAACTGGGGAGGTGTGTGGGTGGACGGCAATAAGGAGGCCTTTGGTAAGACGCAGGGGTAGCACAAATATGAGGTACGGTAAGTTGAAACTGACAGAGGGAGATATAAGTCTGTGGGAGAAAATTATGACACGAGAGTTGAAATGTATTTTCAAGTGTGTGCTTCAGTGCAGTGCTTTTCTAAATGGTTTATAAGGGGGTACATTATTCCTACGAATAGAAAAAAATTCAACACTAAACTTAAAAGCTCCGCTACACAAACTATACACGAGAAATTTCAACTGAGTTGGTTTACCCAATCAATAACCCTAGTAACCGTTGAGAGCAGTTAAATTGCTTTAAGATTAATTCATGTCCTTTGATTGAGCTTAACTTAGCAAATAATGTCTGATTTATCCAAAGTAGAACAGGCTGAAGATGTTGCATATTTTAACATGCCAAAGCGACAGACTACTCCATTGTTTTCTGAGATAACCTATAGTGGTCTTTCTGTCTCTAAATGTAGTTTTAGGTGATATAATATTGATGATAGTTTGGAAAAATAATGGACCCTTATGGGACTGTAACTCTGAGAGTGTACAAATGGAACCATGGAGTTCCATTTGTACACTCTGAGTTAAATTAACATTGATTTTTACAATATAAAGTGGGGTCCCAGAGATAGAAATGGCATCAAATGGGGGTCTGTAGACTAATATGCATGTCAAACTGGGGGTCCTTGAAATTAACCCATTTTGGGGCGGGAACCCCTTTTGGTGTTAGCATTATGTTATGCTTTAGCTATTGAAAAATAGCAGATCTACAAGCGAGCTTGTAGGTCTGCTATTTTTGAAAAATCGAAGAACCACTGACACAGAAACATAGCTTTTTCAGAAAACTGTCAGGATGTAGAAGACATGTATAGAATCTGATCTACATGCCAAAGCAACAGACTACTCCATTGTTTTCTGAGATAACCTATAGTGGTCTTTCTGTCTCTAAATGTAGTTTTAGGTGATATAATATTGATAAGTATTGCCCGTGTTGTCTTTGGCTATAAGCATATTTGTTTTAGTCCCAAGTAAAACAAAGCTTACACTATACTGTAGGCACCAGCGAAGGGGACGTGCCCGTTTATGGCTGCTAATGACAAAATGTAAAACATGAAATGACAAAACTTTTTGCAGGCCCCTGACAGCAGGGGGGGGGGGCACAGCCCTCCCCCGCCTACACCATCGTGTTAGCGAGCCACTTGTATAATGATCCACAAATCCAGCTACAGTGATCATGACAGACCATGGACCTCAATTGCTTTCATGTGCTAATCCCTAAAACATGCTCGAAAGAAACAAAACATCTGATGTTGATGGGGCCGAGTCAACTTTTCCACTCCTTATCCGGTGTGTGTGTGTGTGTGTGTGTGTGTGTGTGTGTGTGTGTGTGTGTGTGTGTGTGTGTGTGTGGAAGTCCACAACAGCTTGACAGATGAGTTGGGTTGCATCAAGGCCTGTGTCGCATTGGAAAGTGGAGTCATGCTGAATGGAGAGCAGGGAATGTCAGGCTCATTTTGCTCTCTGTCTCATGCTGTCTGGGCTAATGCAGTGCGCCGTGACACTCAAACGGCTCCAAATGAGCACTGATGCCCTGAGTGTTGATGTGTTATGCCATTTGCCGTTTGCCTCATTCATAACTTATGATATTACTCATGGTAATGGCACAGGCCCTTTCGCCAAACGTAATGGAACGTGATCAGTAAAAAAGAAAAAGAAAAAGAGAAACCCAAAGTTGCTTGTCATTTCCATGGAAATAAATAAATAAAAATAAAATCTAAATTACTAAGCTGCTAGAAACCCTTTAATGGAAATGTTTAAGAGCTTTGATCTGGAACGTTTTCTGAGGCACAAAATGTCCACTTGGATTCTGGCATTTAAACATTCATTAATCAATCACAAATCAAGAGGACATTACAATTATTTTTGTTTAACGCCACCCATGCTTGTTCATAATTTTGATTCTGTAAAGCCACATCACATTTAAAATAATGAAAGCTCACAATGCTCTGAGCTGCAATTCTCTCTTGTGGGACAATCTTTTATGATGAAGTAGTTAGGGCATACATTTATGAAAAAACATGTAATATTACTGAGATATGAGGCGTCTGCCCAATAGGAACGTTATGTGAACATATTTGGGGTTTACTTCCGTGGGCCGTGGCCTACTGGCAGTGAGCACAAGAAATGTGTTGCTGCTCACTCCAGTAGTTTGCGAGATTATCCGCACACACACACAGTTTTGAAAACTAACTTATTTCGTACGCACGCACGCACGCACGCACGCACGCACGCACGCACGCACGCACGCACGCACCGGCGCACACACGCGCAGGCCTTTGGCCTGGTGGCCATAGTAGCCCTATGGCTTTGACAGACAAATCCATATGGCGATTACGTTCTGACCTCACATGATCTCTACAAACCGGGCGATTAATTCATGGATTTTGTTTTGTTTTGGTCACATTCCTAAGCCCATATTTTGATGACCAGCAGTGGTTCCACATGGAGACACAAAGGTGAACTCCACCTTTAAGTTGTTTACTAAAGCTGCGTTCAGGCCTGAATGTATAAATTCGCCTCGGTTCGTCCCGTTTGTACCGCGCCGCGCCCGGTTGCGCAATTCTCGTCTTTGCATTGCCTTTGTATGTAATCGCGCCGCTCTAACCATCCAAGTCTGAACGCACCTTAACACATTGAGAGCCCACGCAAAACTGCCCAAAAATCACTTTCACCTAGAAAATCCATTCACATTTTTTATAATTCAGCTGACTGTGGAGACACATGCTGGAACTTTTTACTTTGAAATGTTTTATAGTTTCTGAGTTATTTAATTTAAACGCCAAATGCATTCTCAATGGCGAAAACACAAACTTTGGCACCACGTATTCAAAAAAAATAAAATAAAAAGGTTTTTCTTTTTCTTTTTTTTCAAAGACGTCCACAGACGTCTTGGGCTCTGCCCGTGCGGTAATACCAGACGTCTTGGGCACTAACAGTTAAAGAATGTTCTCTCGGTGCCTAGCATCTTCCACCACTTCCTGCCACCTCCTGGCCAAAGTGAACAGGCTGAAGCCCACTGTGCACAGCATGTGCCAGGGAGAAGGTTTCTTATAGCTCTGAGAAACATTCAAAGTCTGGTACGTGTTCACGTGCTAGGTCAAAGTTATAGCCATGGCAAAAATAGAAAATGGTCAAATATGGATGTTGCTGCAAAGCTTCATAGGGTACACACATTAACTAGTGGGTCGAGAACCTTTGTGGGGTTGCGACATACAGTATTTGTATGGGCCCCTTCATTTTGTGGTTTCCTACATTTTGTTTTTAATTATTATTTCAAAACATTTTAAAAAAACATCCCTGAAAAAAATAAGTTTTCATGAATGAATAGTATTTTTTTGGAATAAATAAAATAAAATTTCAAGAAATTCCATAAATTAGAAAACAAATGTTTAAAGGACCACTTCACCACTTTTCAACCTATCTTCATATAATAGGTCCTCACTAATAATCCTGAAAAAATGGCGCAATTCTTTTCTACTCGGTCTGTGTCTCATAGGAGAGCTGTGGGCAGTTCAGAAACCGTCTTCCAGTGACATCATCGATGGGGAATACAAGCTAATAAAAACTGCAGGCTTTCTAGTCCTGAAAAGTTGCAATGCGAAAATGGAAGCCATCGTTCTCACGCTAATGAAAATTTACATTTTTGTAAACAAATCTTGTTTAAAAAATAATCTGCCTAATGATGATGTCACTGGAAGACGGTTTCTAAACTGCCCACAGCCCTCCTATGAGAAACAGACTGAGTAGAAAATCGTGCCATTTTATCATGATTATTAGTGAGGACCTATTATATGAACATAGGTTGAAAAGTGGTGAAGTGGTCCTTTAAGTGAAAATAGTCGATCTACAAACTCGCGCCACGTTGTGAGCATGTAGATCTGCTAGTTTCACAAGTTTGGGTCCCGGGCAAATGTCTCTTTTTTTGGATCGAGCTAAAAGGTTTGGGAACCACTGAAATTATATTCTATACAATCTCCCTTTTCATGACTTATTGTGTGTAATAATGGCCACAACATTATGTCACATTGATCTGGATCTTTGATGTCATCAATTCATTTTATCCTATATTTAGACATTGTATGAAATGTTGAGTTACTGCCAAATAACGTCAAAGTCAAAGGCTAGGAGCATTTGCCCTAGCCATTACGACCAAAGGCTAAAACATGTAATTTAGATAGCAGGTCATTATTGATCTAGCATTCTATAGTGTACTGTACCTATCATAGCACAGATATTCGGATGTTAGGTTAGGTTCTCTAGATGACCATTTCTATGCATTTTAGGTATTACCATGTGTTGTTCTTGCGTACTGTAAATTGCTTTGGATTAAGAGCGTCTGCTAAATGCCTAATTTTTTTTGCAATTGTAAATTGTACAGTGGCCGGACTGTACGAACAACAACACAATGCCTCTGGACATGGCTGTTGTCGGGAGAAGAATGATAAAGTTATTCACATTGGCTATAATTCTGTAGTATCATAACAGATACTTATATCACAAGTCCTTCCACCACAACTGACAAACAAAGGGATAATTGTTTATCTTTTGACAATAACCTTCTAGCACATTGCCACCAGCCATTCCATTCCGTCAGGTCCAAACAGTGAAGCCATTTTGTCGTCGAGTATGAAGACATATTTCACTGCTCATTCAGCATGACTATTACTTTGATGTTGACCTCAATGCAACTGTTTATTTTTACAAGCTTTTCCATGAACACACATTTACAACGCATTTTATTTACTGCAGCCACAGTAGGTTTAATGCATGTTGTCTCATAAAAACACACACATAATAAAAGTAGTTGTGCATTTACTAGCACTTCTCGGGCGGCTCTTCAACCTTGTCGCTCATACATGGCCATAGACGGCTGTTGGGCGTTTGTGAATAGGCCTGGTGGTGATGGCTGAAGTCTATTCTTTGTTGCACTTGAGCCATTCAAAAGTCATGCATGCCCCAGGGATTTTCTATATCTCTGCTGTCGCGAAGAAACAACTTAAAGGACCACGTCACCACTTTTCAACTTCTCTTCCTATAATTGGTCCTAACTAATGTTCATGATAAAATACCACAATTTTTTCCTACTCAGTCTGTGTCTCATAGGAAGGCTGTGGGCAGTTCAGAAACCCGTCCACCAGTGACATCATCGATGGTGAATCCAAACTAATAGAAACTGCAGGCTTTCTTTTCCTGAAAAGTTGCTATGCAAAAGTTGAAGCCATCGTTCTCACGATGATAACAATCTAAATATATTTTAAAACAGATCTTGTTTAAAAAGAAACCTGCCTAATGATGATGTCACTGGTGGACGGGTGTCCGAACTGTCCAAAGCCCTCCTATGAGACACAGAGAGTAGGGGAAAAATTGTGTTTTATCATGAACATTAGTGAGGACCAATTATATGAAGAGATGTTGAAAAGTGGTGAAGTGGTCCTTTAACTCCAAAATGTTTCAGGAAATTAAACAAAGCATCAAAGTTGGTGTCGTGACTTTATATATTGTCAATTACTTCCATGAGAGGTGGTGGAGTTAGCTGTTTTAGCAGACATTTTGAGGGTCCAATGGAATTAAGAGGTTTTGACCCAAGCACTTTCTATTACTTTTCATTAGTTCAATATTTTCGAAACAACACACAGACGTAAAGGGTGTGCAATAGCACTGATTTATGAAAATAAATAAAATAATCAAAAACCTCAAAAATGGAGTTAGGTTAGGTGGTTTCCCCCCCGATAGAACCTGGCTATCTATGCAGCCTGAGCTAAAGCAGTGGTTCCCAACCTTTTCCGGATCAGGGCCCAGTTGAAAATCTAAAGAAGTGGTCAGATGGGTGGGCTGCGTGCATTGTCAGAGCATGTTTATTTTAATAATCTATTAACCCATTTCAAATAATTCTTCTAAATCCTCCAGTATTCGGAAATAAATATTTTCACGATTTTTCAAAAATAGCAGACCTACAAGCTCGTAGCGCGCCACTCGGTGGCGCGCTATGAGCTTGTAGATCTGCTATTTTTCAATAGCTAAATTATAACATAATGCTTAAAACACCAAAAGGGGTTCCCGCCCAAAATGGGTTAAGTACATAAATAACGGGAGGTGTAGTTCCAGACTCTATATAGCATTAGGAGATTGTGGAATAGTTGTCTGGCTACGCGAGACTACATGTTCACTTCCCGCATTCTGCCACAAAATGTGTGAAGTTGTGTTAGAAATGCTATTTGCCCTCCACCCTCGTACCCTGACGGCTGCAACACACGACTTAAGGCTCATACATAGTCTGGATTTTCGGTGGTGGGGTGACCACCGAACTACAACATGATGTCATGAGCCGCGGTGAAGAGCAAACCACCGCCACCGCTCCAGCCCTTCTCTCTGTTTTTACTCACCCACCGCTCAACGTTATTTCAGCTCCGGTGGTCACCTCACCACCGAAAATCCAGACTATGAATAGGCCTTTACACAGCCCTGGCTAGGCAACCCAGCCTGGTGGAGATATGTGCTGCAGGGTGCACACTTCTTCCCTGTTACATACGAGTCATATTGCAGACATACTGTACATAGTTAGTAGACCTTGTTTCAAACCATTAACCTTTATCCATTCGACTATGACTATGAAATCCTCAGAAAATCAATTGTCATCACTATTTTATCTTATTTGAACGAAGAAGAAATAAATCTCCCCACCATCAGCAGTATTGGGAGATCCAGCAGAATAGAAAAGAATCCCTCTGCTAATCAACATTTCCATTTCCTATCGTTTGGTAACTCTGGATGATGGGTAACCTACGCTTTCATCCCGGGCGGGAGGTTTAATTCGAAGCGAGGTATGGAAATTAAAAAGCCAGCACGTGTCTCCCTGTCAATCAATCGTTTGTTCATAAAGGGAGGCTTCGCCTGCTTAGGTGCTGACAAGAGTGAGCTTATTTGATCTGAACGTTTGAAAGTGCAGTTTAAAAAAAAAGGAAAGCCTGGATGGCCATCAGAAATCATTTGCCTCTCCGCAGGATGTCCAACTCAGAACTGCTATCTTGACAGCATGCAATCAAACACGGGTTAATGCAATATCTATCTTGTTAACCAATTTTGGGCGGGAACCCCTTTTGGTGTTAGCATTATGTTATGCTTTAGCTATTGAAAAATAGCAGATCTACAAGCTCATAGCGCGCCACCGAGTGGCGCGCTATGAGCTTGTAGATGTAGCTTGTAGGTCTGCTATTTTTGAAAAATCGAAGAACGACTGACATAGAAACATAGCTTTTTCAGAAAACTGTCAGGATGTAGAAGACATTTTTAGAATCTGATCTCAGGTCAAAATGGGTTAATCTCTTTACATTACCATTACAACTGACTTTGATTTGATAGTATAACTTTTCTGTCCACCATGCTATTGAAAACTTGTTCAAATGACTTTCACTTTGCCAACAGGACGTTGTGGGAGGGGCTTGTTCACTGAGATAAGGACATCTCCCGTCTGACAGGTGGACGTGACTGTGGGAGGGGCTTGTTCACTGAGATAAGGACATCTCCCGTCTGACAGGTGGACTGCATTATGTTGCCTTGAACAGAATCTGTACGGATTACAATTAAGTCTGCTGATTGCTGCAATATGCTCCTTCTCCACCCTTATTAACAACAGTACTTGTCCCGACACACACACACACACACACACACACACACACACACACACACACACACACACACACACACACACACACACACACACACACACACACACACACACACACACACACACACACACACACACACACACACACACACACACACACACACACACACACACAGGAGACCCTCAGTGACTGAACACTGCAAAGGCACAGAGTAATGAGCTAGATTAACATCTAATTATGATATCAAATTAACGTCAGGTTATATGGATTAGAATAATCGCATGTTTCATTCAGTAGTGCCTACTGTATGAAGCATGCCATCTATCTGTATACAGTTGGGTGCCACCGATATTGTCCCTTATTATTTGACCCATTTAGGCCTGACCTCAAAATTTAAAAAAATCCTTCTAAATCCTCCAGTTTTCTGAAATAAATATTTTCACGATTTTTCAAAAATAGCAGACCTACAAGCTCGTAGCGCGCCACTCGGTGGCGCGCTACGAGCTTGTAGATCTGCTATTTTTCAATAGCTAAATTATAACATAATGTTTAAAACACCAAAAGGGGTTCCCGCCCAAAATGGGTTAACTGTCCTTTTGCGCAGATCACGCAAACCTCAGCAAAAAGAAAAGGACAATATCGATGGCCTCCAACTGTACTCAACAACAGTACTTGAAGTCAAAGTATAGAACATATTCCTCAACAACAAGTGAAAGTTTCTCAGTAAACTTTGTGCTAAAGGACTGGAGTAGTTGTTTTAAAAATATGGAAGTATTCAAACGTTTTTCTGCCTTATTGATAGAATACAGTAAACTGACAGGAAATGGGAAGAGACAGATGAGGAGTGACACGCAGCACGCAAGGTTGTCGGGATCGGGTTTCCAAACTAGGCTGTATTGCAGAATTTGCAGCCTATAGGTGCCCGGACAGATACGCCAGCGGCCCGGCCCGGCCACAAATTGCATCTTTGCTCTAATATCAATGCAATGCTATTGTATTGAAATGTAGACATAAAATAATCAAAGATTTTCCAGACCTTTTCAAAAAATACCTACAGTACAATATAGTGAAAATAGCAGATCTACTGTACAATCTCACACAGCATCAGGACACTTTGTGAGCTTGTAGATCTGCTATGTTCACCATCGGCATATTTGAAATAGGACTTAAGTGGTTCATTCGTACCTTTTCCCTTCCTAGAAATGAGAAACTGCACAAAACTTGCCTTTGAAATGTAGTCAAAGTATCCAAAAAAGCAAATAATCAAGTGAACACACACACAAACAAGGAACTAAATTATTTTCGCTCCTATGCCACCAAAATGTGGAACGCCCTACCAACAGTCATTAAGACATGTGAATCCCTTGACTCCTTCAAAACCACTCTCAAAGGGCACCTACGAACGGCTGCAATTCGAAACTGGCCCCCGTAAAATCTGAATCCCCCCCCACCGCCCCCCCCTTTTTCCCCTCACTGTATATGTTTCTTTTCCCTTTTTACCTCCTTTATGATGAATTCCTATTCTGTTCTTTGACTATATAGAAGTGTCTATTTGTACGTCTCTAAATGTTTTGATGAATTGAACATGGTGGACCCTCTTGTAAACAAGTATAATGCTTAATTGGGTCGTCCACTCACAGTTAAGTCTTTGTATTGAGTTTGTGCTTGAAATGTACTGTAATTCTGCAAACTGTTACTATATTTCAATCAATCAATCATGAAGTATATTTACTTGAAGTACAGTAGTCAGGTAAAAGGTACTTTGTTACTGTCCACCACTGTACACAACAGGCCCAGGTACGGAGATGCTACAACCGCCATGCTCATAAAACATGTATAAAAACAGTCAGCCTTGTATGTCAGTATCATAAAGAGTGGATGCACTTAGAAATATTACTGGAGTCAACAGAATGCACGGTATGTTCTGGCAAACAGGCTTCTGAATGGGAAGATCACACGATAACAATAAAAAGTTAATGAAGCAAATTCAGAGAAAAGTTGATAGCTCGTATTAGTCAATTCACACACACAGCGCGGTGAGGTCAGTGCCATGTGCAAGATATGATTAAAATAGTGAATTAGAATACTGCATATCTTTAGATTGAGATTGTGATTTAGATTAGTTGTTTTTTACAGGAGAAAATACCACTGAGAGCAAGAATATAATTTTCACGATAGTCGAGCTGGCATACAAAAAGGAAACTTGGTTAACCGGAAATTGGATTTAAAAAAAGGAAATTTGATTGATTTGATTAAGAGATAGAAACTTCTGGAACGACTGCCCCCCCACACCCCCATTTCCCCCAATGCCATTGGGTGCTGCCCTTGGTTCTTTATGAAACGTGAGACAGCTTCATGATAATTGGACTGTTAGTGGTCTGTCACATATTTGTTAAAACTCCCTGTCTGACAAAAAACTTCAGTTAATGTAGACCATAATATCTACTGTATCTGATTTAATCAAACTTCTGATGTAACGTCAGCCCCGAGAATTTGATGTATAAAGTTTAGTTCATCTATAGTTTCAAAATTGGAGAAGAAGCCCTTGGGGGCAAACTTTCCCCCCACAATTCATATATACGTAGCATAATAAAAATCTCAACCTGCTTTAAAAGTTAAGACAAAGATTTTATGAGCCCACAAATGCAGTCTTTAATTCTTCAGTCAGTAAAGGAGCTCCAGGCTGTACATCAACTGAACATTACAGATTAAAGTATTGGTTCTCCGTTTTAGGAGAGAGCTATGCTATTCAAGTTCACATACTGTAGATACAGTACAGACAGTACAGTTTTAGGAGAGACCTATGCTATTCAAGTTCACATACTGTAGATACAGTACAGACAGTACAGTTTTAGGAGAGACCTATGCTATTCAAGTTCACATAGATACAGTACAGACAGTACAGTGCACTGCGTGAAAAGAGGAGTTAACGGGCAATTATGGGCACTGTATTTAGCCCGTAAACCTCAAGTTTAGCGGGCATATACACTTATACAGTTAATATACGGTAATATACAGGTGTGACAGTACAATTCGGGAGTTTACCGGAGTTTGTTGGAAAGTTTAACGGAAGTTTCCTGTAATATACACAGCCGTATTCCATGCTTTTTGCACAGTGGTGGTGGACAAAGTATATATTCTGTTGTATTGAAATGTAAAATATTTCCCCAAAAGATTTAAAAAACAAAATTTCAGAAATGTTCAAAAATACTGGCCCGGCGTAGCACCTGGGCACCTAGGCTGGTAAACCAGCCTGAGTGTATCGCGGGTTCGAGTCCTGATCCCGACGACCGAAGAAAAATAAGTATTCTAAAATACTATAAACAAGCAGACAATGCGTTGCTCCACAAAACTTTGGGTCCCAAGCGTCCCCGGCTAGAAATGTAGTGGAGTCAGAAGTGCAATATTTCTGTTTGAAATGTAGTGAAAGTCATGAGCAAATATTTACTACAGTACTCAATTAAATGTACTTAGTTACTGTCGACCACGGCATAGATAATGGACTCAGTGTGTGAGGCTATATGAGAAACTCATTGGTATTCCCCCTTTAACTATTGACATGCGATCTATGATCCAGAGTAGTGTCCGATCAAATAATGATCAACACAAACTAACCACAAACCGTGTCAGCAGCAGCTACCATGCTAAACATTATCACACAGGGCAATTGTTTTTTAACCCATTTTGGTCTGACGTCGAAATTAAAAAAATGTCTTCGAAATCCTGACAGTTTTCTGAAAAACCTTATGTTTCTGTATCAGTGGTTCTCAAAAAAAGGCACATTTTCACGATTTCTCAAAAATAGCAGACCTACAAGTTCATAGCGCGGCACTCGGTGCCGCGCTATGAGCTTGTAGATCTGCTATTTTTCAATAGCTAAAGTATAACATAATGCTTAAAGGGGCATTCCACTCATTTTCAACATTTTACTATGTCATTAATATACCTTAGAGCTGTTGTGTGGAAATAATCAAAAAGTTCCCCCATTCTGTGTTTCCTAGAACTAGAGGTCTGAAAAAACCATTAACATGGTGAAATACATCTTGATGATGTCATCAAGATGTGTTTCACCATGTTAATGATTTTTTTCATAATTACAGTTCTAGGAAACACAGAATGGGGGGACTTTTTTATTATTGCCACATAACAGCTCTAAGGTATATTAATGACATAGTAAAATGTTGAAAATGGGTGGTTTTCCCCTTTAAACAGCAAAAGGGGTTCCCGTCCAGAATGGGTTAAGCAAACGCCAGAAAGTGTCACAGCTTCAACAACCGCTGTACACAGAGCTACTGTAGCCGAATTTGCCATTGTGATGTACACAATCTGTGTGTTGCACAAACAGGCAAGATATATCAGCAGCATTCACTGTGATGCATAATTCATACCAATGTATTTCTTTTAAAAATTCAACAGCTAAACAAAAGATTCTTCAAAGAAACGTCAACGGGGAACTCGTTGGGAGGCGGTACACGGAAGATATAATGCTATGTTAAATATTCTCTGGTGGGCTTTTGCTAAACTTAAACTGGTTGTAGCTGGGGTAGTACCAATTAACACAAACTCTAACGTCGTTTACTTTAGGTCAAAGATGGAGAATCGCAGAACTACAAGCTACAGTAGATTGGTTATTTTCAGCAAAGATTTGGTGTAAAGGGAAAAAAGGAGGCGACACCTGTTAGTAAAGACACCTGCGTTCCCATGGGCAACAAAGTACCACATACACACTACAATTTAGGCATTTAGCAGACGCTCTTAATCCAGAGCGACTTACATTAAGCAATAACAAAAAGCATGGCATACATCACATAAAAATCATAAAAAGTAGTTATCATGAATCATGCGTAAACTAAGAACGTAACAGTGGAGTATCTATGTAAACTATACATACTATACTATATAATATATTATACATGTGTACTATAATGTGCTATGACTACATAAAGTGCAATTCTAGAGCTGTCTACATAACAAGCTATAAGTCTGTTTAAAATCTAAAGTCTACATAATGTGCTATCTAAGGGGCTAGGCTAGGGCAAGTGCTACGGGCCATGGTGGAGTCTGAAGAGGTGGGTTTTCAGACTACAGCGGAAGATTGGGAGTGAGGCTGCAGTTCTGACTGCGATGGGAAGTGCATTCCATAGTTTTGGAGCCAGAAGGGAGAAGAGTTTGGGACGTGTGGAGCGTTGTCCCGGCGTTTTTAGTGAAGGTACCTCCAGCTTCCCTGCGTTGGCTGATTTGAGTGAGCGGGAGGGTTTGTAGTCCTCTGACCTTTTACAATTGTACTTTTATCTACACCAAATCTATTTGCCCCAAATTGCAAATAGATCAGCTATTTTTGGCTAATGTAGCCCCCAGAATATGGATGCTGTGGTTAAAGTGGTTAAGATGCACAATACAGATATGCCACACAGTATTTGGTATAATCTTTGGTAAAATAATGTATGAGGTTGACGACATTGTGAGTTTGTAGATTGACCGTTTTCGCTGCGTGACACCATCGTACGGACAATTATTAAAAGAGTACTTAAGTGGTTAACAAATGACAGATCACATGTAAACTCAAAACAATATTATTCCACCTCAGTTGATTTAATTGTTGCGACGGAACCTTTTAAATGAGATTCAAATGAAAGCAGACAGATTAACAAGGACACTGGTCACATGTTAACCCATTTTGGGCGGGAACCCCTTTTGGTGTTTTAAACATTGTTATAATTTAGCTATTGAAAAATAGCAGATCTACAAGCTCATAGCGCGCCACCGAGTGGCACGCTACGAGCTTGTAGGTCTGCTATTTTTGAAAAAACGTGAAAATATTTATTTCAGAGAACTGGAGGATTTAGAAGATTTCTTTTAAATTTCGAGGTCAGACATAAATGGGTTAAGGGGTATCCTGGGCCCTCGGTTACACTTCTCTGCCTGCATATCATAGAAATTAGCTTATACTGTACCAGCTGAGCGTATCCCCCCCCCCCAAATATGCCTTGGGCAGCAAAAAAATAATGTTAATTGGGCTTCTAATATGGCATTTTGATGTCCACAGTCTGTCACTTAACCCATTTTGGGCGGGAACCCCTTTTGGTGTTTTAACTAAGCATTATGTTATAATTTAGCTATTGAAAAATAGCAGATCTACAAGCTCATAGCGCGCCACCGAGTGGCGCGCTACGAGCTTGTAGGTCTGCTATTTTTGAAAAATCGTGAAAATGTGCCTCAAACCACTGATATAGAAACGAGGTTTTTCAGAAAAAAAGGACATTTAAAAAAATATTTTTTTTTAATTTCGACGTCAGGCCTAAATGCGTTAACATCATTGGAGGGAAACAAAGAAGAGGAACCAAATCCACAACCATCCTTCTATCTTCTATGGCATCTTTCATGTGAGTACTGACATAATATCTCAATGACCATTATATCAATCCATTTCCACAACCACCCTTCTTCTATGGCATCTTTCATGTGAGTACTGACATCATATCTCAATGACCATTATATCAATCCATTTCCACAACCACCCTTCTATCTTCTATGGTATCTTTCATGTGAGTAACTGACATCATATCTCAATGACCATTATATGAATCCATTTCCACAATCCAAAATGGATACGTTTCCGAATTTCTCACCACAAAATTGGGGAAGTCGTAGTTGTGGCATTATATCTTTGGGCTTAAAAAAAACCCAAGTTAAATGTATTGTACAAGGCAAAGAGTAATGCACATAAGTACACATTTGACAAGTACAGTACATGTTACAAAGTGAGTACAGTGCAAATCATAATGTATTGCCTGAGAACTTGCAAACGATACAAACTAGACTACTGTACCCATTGCCTGCAATAGGGATAACATATGTATGCATATGCACTGTATACATGTCTATGTATATAGAACACCACTACACAAAGCATATTTCTTGAATGCCTTTACCGTCAGGATATTTCAGTGTCTTATGAAAATAAAGTGGATTGGCTCAAAACGTAGGTCAAATCGAGGTTAAAAGCCAGCCACGGCCGGTTTATGCTTTGTGGCAGTAATGGCATATATACGTAGCTAAGATCATCCGCAGTATGCTGCCAATCCGTGGTCTTAAAAACATGGAGTTGATGTTTTTTTGTGTGTGCGTGTGTGTAAAGTTAGGCACAATTGAGCCATGGAATATACAATATGCAGGCAGACATGCATTATTTTGACAGTAATGCACTGAAATGGGCCTATGAACAGCAACAACTGTTCATCTCCCCGAGACAACCTATGTTGCTTATTGCTGTACATTAAGACCTTAAAAAGGCGCCTGAATACCATTAACCCATTCAGGCCTGACGTCGAAATTAAAAAAATGTATTTTTAAAATGTCATTTTTTCTGAAAAAAATAAATGTTTCTATATCAGTGGTTCTCAATATTTCGTGTCAAAGACCCCAAAGATTATATGTAATTGGCCGCCGACCCCCATCTGAAAATATGTTGTTCCAGTGACCCCCTGGAAGCAATTAAAGATTTGAGTTAAAAACTGAAACTCTGAAAGAATATAATATTCAAAGATTTGAGGCACATTTTCACGATTTTTCAAAAAATTGCAGACCTACAAGTTCATAGCGCGCCACTCGGTGGCGCGCTATGAGCTTGTAGATCTGCTATTTTTCAATAGCTAAATTATAACATAATGTATGTAACCACCAAAAGGGGTTCCCGCTCAAAATGGGTTAATACATCTCGTTGCATAAAATTTCCATTTGATTTGTATGCAGAATATTAGATGACCAGAAGAGCAGCAGAAAACCCTCATTATTTCATATTCAATCAATCACTCATCGGCGAACGGGGCCATATTATGCCAGTTTTGGCAGCGTGTGGTTTCATCTTGATTATGGAGATTGGCATTAAAATCAGCCCGAATAATGTGGGCTCCTCGCGCATGGCCGTCCCTGGACATGTCATGATTTCATTACTATTGACAAGCTGCATTATAATGTACTTATAGCGTCGTCCTCGTCCACACTGTAGTCTGGGGTGTGTCAAATGTTCCGATCACTGAAAGCCTACCATGCAGCACCAAACAAACCGGTCCTCATTTTAATGTTGTAGCCATCATGATTGTCTCGATTATTATATAATATTGATTTATATTATTACTACTATAGTAAACCTGTCAGTCCATTTATTTGAAAGCAATATAATATCTTGAATCCGGTAAATTCCTGCAAACACACTCAGTGGGTGCTACAGCATAATACAATCACAAATTAGCATTTTAAAAATAAAAACATGCTTCTTTTTTTCTTACAGATCTATCTGTTGCTTGCCAGAATGTTCAAATTGCATAATCTAGCCCAATAAATGGTAAATGGTGCATTTATATAGCGCCTTTATCCAAGGCGCTTTACATAGATTGTGCATTACATTCACCCATTCACACACACATTCATACACCGATTGCAGCGGAAGCCATGCAAGGCACCAACCAGCACATCGGGAGCAATTTGGGGTTCAGTGTCTTGCCCAAGGACACTTCGACATGTAGACAGGAGGAGCCGGGATTCGAACCGCCGACCCATGGATCATTGGACAACCTGCTCTACCTCTTGAGCCACAGTCGCCCCGTAAATGGATGGAAGGTATACTGTAAGCAACAATATCCCACTGTAGAAATGTTTCAGTTGATATTGTAAGATGTAGGCTATCATTATGTAGGGGGATTCAAACCAGTTAGCCAGATGACTGATATTTAATGTGTTCTAATCTGCCTTTTCACACAGGGAAGCCGTTATTATAATCTGCGTCTTGTTATTATACAATGATACTGATTTAAGGAAATTGACTGACAGAAATGACAAAGACATGTTATTCTCGCCAACAGTGTCATAATCTCGCTGGCTGCACCTTCACAACAGTACCGAGGGCAGTTCATTTGACACCAGGCCAAAAGTGATGTATAACACAAGATCTCTCCTGGGAAGGGACTGGGGTGGGTTGTTGTGGTGGTGGCTGGGGTTGGGGCGATCTTATAGCAGCCACAAACTTTTTCAATTTCACTGTCAATTTCCTGGGTAATTACTGGTGCACCTGATGGACTTTTTACGACGGCGGCCCCCCTCCTGTGACTCACTCTCCGTAGCAGCAGGGTGGCGGCTAGGGGGCAGTTCCCACTTCTGACACCAATTCCCACCTCCCATAAATGGACCTGGTCATCACCGGTGACCCCTGTGGCGCTCTTCCGATGGAATGAAGCCAGACAGCGGTGCCAGCTGTACTCTCTGTATGTGCGGCACTAAGCTTGGAAACGGACCGTCAACTTCATTTTCGAGAGCTCTTTTACAGTCAAGGTGTTAACACATTTTGGGCGGGAACCGCTTTTGGTGTTAGCATTATGTTATGCTTTAGCTATTGAAAAATAGCAGATCTACAAGCTCATAGCGCGCCACCGAGTGGCGCGCTACGAGCTTGTAGGTCTGCTATTTTTGAAAAATCGAAGAACGACTGACATAGAAACATAGTTTTGTCAGAAAACATTTTGTAGAAGACATTTTTAGAATCTGATCTCAGGTCAAAATGGGTTAAAGATAGGCATTGGTAAGTGGTCACTATGAATCAGAGGGTGTTTGGTAGGGTAGGGGAGTATTGCGTTAATAGCAATTATATGATTTATAAATAGCACGTAAACAGGGGGCACTTGGACTTCCACAACACTGCTTCCTCTAAAATCCACTCAGATCAGCAGTGTAGACAGATATGGCAAAGATGAGAGAAAGGGGGCATGCAGCGCGTTTGAGGCTTATTGGGCTACACTGTGTGGATGACATTCTGTCTAAAGAGGTCAGAAAGGAAGCACGTCTCATCAGAGATTGACAGGCCGACAAACGGATGAGCCTGTGGGGCGGAAGGGGCGGGGGTGGGCGAGGGTCACAGATCATTAGAAGCAAACTCTCAGCGGCTTTTCAAAGCTCCTAATTCCCCCCAAATCGAATATTTCCATGTAAATATGTCAAAACGGAATGAAATTAGCGTGCTGGTTTATTGACTGTGATAAAATCTGAAAAGCACCACTGCACATAATTACATACTTGTCAGAGCCATAAAAATTAGCTTTATTATCAATGGAACGGTTTTGTACAACTTCATTTAGGTTCGATGTCTTCCAGATGGGACTGCTTTCTGCACTTGAGCAGCTTTTATGCAGATCTGGGGGTAGCTCCCCTGATTTTTTCCCCTTCTCCCCACCCCTCTATTCCCATGCTGCCTGATGAGAAGTGAGATAAAAAATGAAACCGACAGAGGGGCTGATGTCTATGGCTGAGCTGAGGGCAACATTAACCGTGTCTGAAGGAAGGACTTTTTGATCATGCTAATGATACTGGCCTCCATTGTGAACCTAATCGGGAGAGCATCAAAACTTTTGCTAGTTTTATGGATGCAGAGAGTCAAGAGGGCTCCTTTTGTCCCCCCCAAATACATTTCCTGTCCGGATTTGATGCCCTTGATCGCGAGAGGATATTTCAAGATATTATCCCATTCAATTCACTGTTCTTGACATTGAATGAATGCTGAATAGCTTTTCTGTGTATTTGAAGCTACTGAGAGAGAGAGAGAGAGAGAGAGAGAGAGAGACTCATTCCTCATCAGGCCCCCCTGCCACACACAGCCACCACTGCATCAGTGGAGCCTCACATGTCAGTCAGCAGCACTAACAGTTTTACCCCCATCATTTATTTACATTTTAATTATTATTTGTTGCCATTGTACCATCCTTTCCCAACTCCATTATCATATCAATTATCATCTCAGTCACACATCCTGATTTCCACTCATATCACATTTACATCAAGTCCATAATGCATCGCCCTTCACTGAATAATTTAGGTAACAACTTGAGCTGGAAGGGGGCTGATTCATATTTAAAACAGACACCTATTCTTAATGGCAGCCTCCACTTAATCCTTCAGGAGACGCAACTTACTGCAATTCTCGCTTTTACTTGACAGGCACATTCAGAGTTTCTCTCTTTCGCCGCCCAATCTCTACTTTATGTCCCCATTTACTTTCATCAAACTATAGAAATAGTGAGACAGACAAGACACACAGACAGACAGAATATAGACACACTCATGCTTCGCACAGCGCTTGCATAAGCATTAAGGACAATTCCCTTATTATTATCATACTGAAATTCTCTGAAAATCAATCAACGTATTTTTTGTTTTTTGTGTTGCGATTTAGGTCAAAATCACGGAACATGGAAATAAAACACACAATAGGGATTTGAAAAATGCAAGGTTGACATTGATATATCATATGTCATGTGGGACCTTCAAGTGGGAACGGTAAGAAAAGGGAGTTAATGTCTGCCACACAACATAAATGCCTGTGCCTGCACTAACACGGGACTGTAAAGTGTTGGCACCAAACAAAATGTCTCTTGTGCTTCCATTGCTATAGTATCCACTGCTCAGTGGCCGCCATAAACATCGTATTGGATGGATGCGTGATGAATGTTTGGAAGATGCCTCTGCTTGCCTCCAGGATGTCGGTAGGCACTAGGGCCTGTTAAGATGAGTCATCATCTTGTCTAACCCACTCTGTCTTAATGTCCCCCCAGTGTGCCGTCATACCTTCATTATAACCCATCAAATTGCTACAAGTAATGTACCCGAAACTACAATACAGAACTTTGACATTTTAGGGTCAGGTTTCAAGATAAATGCCTGGTACTTAATCTAGAGATGTTGAGAGTTTAGAGCCAAGATTGTCCCATTAGGACTTTAGTTAGGACCCTAGAGTCAAATCCATCTGCTACCTTATTATTTGCACTTTTATATCTGTAGAAATGGTAGGAATGACTGTTTTTTACAAGGACCAGGAAGAGTTTAGTGCCTTCTATAAATAAAATAAACAAAAAAAGGCATTGTTATTTAAAGTAGGCTACATGAAAGATTTTTTTTTTTTTACCCAGGGAAGTAGCTGAGCACAGGGGCTCATTTTCAGCAACGCCCTGCACATAGAAACACACAGACAGACAAACATTAAAACCTGGGAGCTGACCAGTGCAACCACAGTCTTATACTGTTGGCCACTAAGCAGCTCCAGGGGGAGCAGTTGGGGGTTCAGTGCCTTGCTCAAGGGCACTTCAGCGGTGTTGGGTGAGTGATGACAATCACTTCCCCAGCCAGATTTTTCCTGCCCGTCCGGGGAATCGAACCGGCAACCTTTCGGCAACAAGGGCACTCCTCTAACCCTTAGGCCACCGCTGCCCCTAAAAGCTTTTAGTAGAAAGAATGAAAGAATTGGATTAGGGTCCCTGTGACATACTAGCGTTGTTGACTATTTTCTACTAAAAGCTTGCAATACCACATCCTTTCACCAATGTGCCTTAGGTTAGGTTCTGTTTTCTATCACCTTGGGAATAATAATGCACTCTAAGATCGAATAACGATACCACATACATACTTAACCCATTTTGGACTGAGGTCGATTTGAAAAAAGGCTTCTAAATCCTAACATTTTTCTGAAAAAACATGTTTCTATGTCAGTGGTGCTCAACCTTTTTCATGTCAAGGACCCCCAGAATTATCTCTATTGGGCCACGGACCCCCATCTCAAAATATGTAGTTCCAGGGACCCCCCAGAAGCCAATATTTTAGTTAAAAACGTTGGCTCTGAAATATATATTCAAAAATGTGCGCCACATTTTCACAACTTTTCAAAAATAGCAGACCTACAAGCTCGTAGCGCGCCACTCGGTGGCGCGCTATGAGCTTGTAGATCTGCTATTTTTCAATAGCTAAAGCATAACATAATGCTAACACCAAAAGGGGTTCCCGTTCAGAATGAGTTAAATAATTCTGATTTCCCATAATGCGTAATCTTCTGTACTTCTTGGAATATAAATTTAGCCACCGCTCTGCTGGTAAATACGGTAGGAGTGTACGATGACATGAGAATCCTTCTTCAGACCCTTCTTCTTCTTCATCCCCATTAGAAAACATCCATAGTGGAGGAGCCTCCACTGCGAGACCTTGGTGATAAAAGTCCATAAACATTGATCTACAGGTCCCACGTTACCACAATTATTCTGTGGGAAAAAGATACTCGGGGACAATAAATGATATCTTTCTAAAGATCATTTCCCCTCTGCAGTTCCACCGGATCCAAGCAGCACTTGAGGGCCGGCGCCAGACCAGGTAGTGTCACCGCCCTCGTCATTGAGATCAAAGACCCGCAGTCTTTAAGCCATTTTGACCTGGGAACGATTCTGCAAATGTCTTCTAAATCCTGACTGTTTTCTTGAAATAGCTGTTTTTCTATGTCAGTCGTTCTCAAACACTTTCATGTCACTTTTCACGATTCTTCAAAAATAGCAGACCTACAAGCTCGTAGCGCGCCACTCGGTGGCGCGCTATGAGCTTGTAGATCTGCTATTTTTCAATAACTAAAGCATAACATAATGATAACACCAACAGGGGTTCCCGCCCAAAATGGGTTAAGCGTCACGACGGTCAGCAGTCACTGTGCCTTATGGGCATTTCTCACAGTGCATTTCTCACAGTGTGTACAGTAGCTGGGGGATTAACCCATTTTGACCTGAGATCAGATTCTAAAAATGTCTGTTTGAAAATGACAGTTTTCTGGGGGCGCCCGCTGGCCAAGTGGTCCAGGCGCATGCCACATTATAGGCTTTGGCCTGACAGTGCGTTGCGTGTTCGAGTCCCGTTCATGACGACCTTTGCTGCATGTCTCTCCCCCTCTTTCCTGTCTATCTTCACTTAGTTGACACTATCAATAAAGGCAGAAAAGCCAAAAACAAATCTTTAAAAAAAAAGAAAATGACAGTTTTCTGAAAAAGCTATGTTTCTATGTCAGTCGTTCTTCGAATTTTTCAAAAATAGCAGACCTACAAAGCTCGTAGCGCGCCACTCGGTGGCGCGCTATGAGCTTGTAGATCTGCTATTTTTCAATAGCTAAAGCATAACATAATGCTAACACCAAAAGGGGTTCCCGCCCAAAATGGATTAATCCTCTCCCATCACAACAATGCCTCAATGAATACCACATGCTATTATTCGGTTTGACTTATGACCCCGTGTGAAAGAGACCGCTCCATTTTGTTTGTTTCCTACTATGGCAGAGATGTATGCGAGGGACGACGAGGAGATACAAACATCTGTTCTCATGGCATTACATTATTTGATGTCATTTTTGATTCGGGATGACCATTTTCCCAAGATCATTCTTCTCCCACTTGTCTAATTACCATAAGAGTCTTTTTTCAAACACCGCCCTCTCCCTCTATCCCGAAGGGGACCGCATGCAACTATAATTGCCTCCCTCATTAGTTATGTTTTCACAAGACGGAATGGGGGGCAATTAATTTTATCACTTAATTTTGTCACAGAGTTTTTCCACCCGCTTGGTGCTCAGTATTGATGTGTCCGCCACTGCCAGGCCCATTTCTCAGGAAAATTAATTGACGAAGCACTAAAATTTATCAACATATCACGGATTAGGCGACAAATTGATGCAATGAGGGAATCAATTGTGTTCCTGTCGTCGGGGTACAAGTCCCAGCACAACGCCAGCGGAGGTAGACCACTGTGAGAGTGACTTCCGTGGCAGGCGCTGTGATTCATGTTTTTATTTGGACAGGGGACATAAATCAGAATGAGTTACAAGTATGATACTACCTCCCCCTGAGGTTCATACAATCGTGTGTGTGACTCTGTGTGTGTGTGTGTGTGTGTGTGTGTGTGTGTGTGTGTGTGTGTACACTAACCCCCCGCGCACACGCGCACACACAGTGAGCGATAGAGATTTAATCAAAGACATTAAGGCACAAAAAAAATCCAAGGGTGGGAGTAATGGATATAATGGTGTAACTACAAGAAAACTAAGGAAGACATTAGAACAATGTGTTCTCTGGGGTCCATGCAGGCACCTAGGCCGGTACCAGCCCGACGGCGTGCCGCGGGTTCGAGTCCCGAGCCCGTCGGCCTTTGCCGCATGTCTTCCTCTCCATCTCTCTCCCCCTTTCCTGTCACATTTCTCTACCCAATCAAATAAAGGCAAAAAAGGCGTTAAAAAAAATAGAAATAGAATGTTCTAATAGAATAGGATGACTCATAACCGTAAATGTAGATCTATCTAAACTATAACATTCAGGATTGTAGTAGTATAGGATCACAAGAGCAAGAGTTATTGTAAACTAAAAAAATAAATTATCACATTGTGATATTTGTCAGGTGAAAGAAGCGCCATCTCCATTGTGTTCTCCCCCCCCCCCCCATATTAGTATGATTATTATTGTAGCAACGTGTATGTTTGTGTGTCACAATTAATCTCGCGCTTCGCGGCCGTTTGCGTGCGCTGTCTCCGTTGTGTTCTCCCTGCTTGTCTGCTGCCTTGCGGAGTCTGCAGTCTAGTTTTGCTGGAAACAGGCGGACTTGGCAACCCTGGAGTCGAATAGATCGTGACTGGTCGCGTACATTTCACACCTAGACGTTAGTCAGGTTTCACCTGACAAAAAAGGAGCAGTAAGATGGTTCATCAGGGGACAAAGGGGGACGAGGGCATAGCTCTGTCTGAGAATGATGAATCAACTGAACTGCATGTCCAATGCAAACTAATGTATTTTGGCCATGTTTGTCCACGGTTTGTACCTGTTATGAAAGGGTTGTTTCACCACGACTTTTGATTGACGATATACTCTTGATTATATTCATGCGACACATCAAAGAGTCATTTTTATTTACATTATTATCTCACTGCAGTATGCAAATGATATTGGAAAATATGCATATTATGGGGTGACAACATTTTGATAGGCTGCCAACTATAAAACCGGCAATGCCTTGTTGACAATAAAAAGGGGTTCAATCTACAAACTGAACAAGGCTATTTACAGAATATTACAATCTGACAGCGTCATACGACAATTGTGTATAAATAGTGCATCAATTTATGAAAACAATATAAAAAGATGGAACATGGTCATACAAGGTTTCTGCCTGACAGTGACGACATCAGATATAGACCTACAGTACAGTGTGTATATGACTGGCAATCAACCACGATTACACAATTATTTGGCGACAGTCGAGGTGAAATTGTTTTCATCTATGCAGCGGTGTTGTGTAGAGAGCAGTGTGGGTAATCTTTTATTAATGAACAGTTGGGAAACAATCCATGACGATCAAAAGGAAGGAACATGTGTTCGCCACACACACACACACACGTTGTGGCCACGCACAGCTTTTGTGTTTGTTGAAACAATAACTCATACACCGATCAATAACGTGGATTCCAGGACGAACTACTCGTCACTGTGGCATCACAACGTGTACCGGTATGTCAGAAGCAGTCTGCGGTGCCTGAAACTCATCAGAGCAATGATATCTGGCTCCATATAAAACACATAGAAAATGGGGGTTGGGATCTGAACCCCGTTTGTCTGGAGGACGACCGAGTTTAGCCGCAGCTGATATGACTTTCCTCAACCTTGATTACAAGTACCTCGGGAAGCATATGAAAATAATTTGACAGTCATTTGGGATGATGAATCCACCTTGAAACAATGAGCTCATTCGCACTGTTTAAATAGATACAAACACATGACTAATATTTCAAAGTGTGGCCATGCCTATCTGTCAGTGTAATTGCAATGATGTTGCAGATACTGTACTTCCACCCAGCTTAAATCATTTGATACTTGGAGACATTCTTATACATGCCTATATTGTAGCTCTGGATGAGCCAACATGATGCTATTGATGTCCTTATTGCCCCGCTTGAACACTGTAGAAGTTGTAAAATGTACAACTTACAGACTATTTACAATGTAAATAGTCTGACTGTAGGAGTATGGAAAAAAACTTTATCAGCAAAATACTGCTGCATCGTCTTACTGACAAAAATGCCACACCTTCCTTAGCAATCCATACTCTAGTGTATCATCATAATGTTTTCAGTGATGAAAAGAAAAAAATGAACATATCTACAACACCTCAAGATGTGTCACAACAGCATAGAGATTTGGTGTAGGGTAAAAAAGTTAGGGGACCAATTATAGCCCACGGGGGGACTCCAATCAACAAAGTATATAGAGTTTAAGTAGTAAAAAATACCATACTGGGAGTGCCCTAAAAGAAAGGATTACAAAATTCTACGCATTATATAGTGGTCTCTCTCCTCATCTTTTTTTACTTTTGTCTTTTTGGGGCAGCGGTGGCCTAAGGGTTAGAGGAGTGCCCTTGTTGCCGAAAGGTTGTCGGTTTGATTCCCCGGACGGGCAGGACAAATCTGGGTGGGGAAGTGATTGTCATCACTCACCCAACACCGCTGAAGTGCCCTTGAGCAAGGCACTGAACTCCCAACTGCTCCCCCTGGAGCTGCTTAGTGGCCAACAGTATAAGACTGTGGTTGTACTGGTCAGCTCCTAGGTTTTAATGTGTGTGTGTGTCTGTTTGTGTGTGTGTTTCTATGTGCAGGGCGTTGCTGAAAATGAGCACCTGTGCTCAGCTACTTCCCTGGGTAAATAAAGAATTATATTTTGGGACACTAGAATTCTCCACTTTTTGGTGTGGCGCGTATAATTTGTAACATTGCAGCAAACCCCTTGTGAGAAACCACTGGCCCAGAGTGCTCCAGTGCATGACAAGGGGCCAGTGAGGCTATTCAACGTTGAGGCGCTCGGCCCTAGTGGTAGGAGGAGGGACTACAGGCGGACCCGTGGATTCATGAACGGGAAACCCCGTGCAGCTGGGCTTTAACATTGAGCGCTCGGTTGCACTTCCGCATTTGACCACCAAAATTTGGTGGTCAAATGCGGAAGTAGATGTTCTGAGACGGTACTTCCGGCAGTCTTCCGGGTGCTTCAAAACGCCACTGAGCAACTTCCACTGACATGAATAGCTGGGGGGGCGGAGCTTCGCGCCAGTTCTGTCTCTATCCTTTTATATACTCTATGGTGCATGACCCTGCAGGTCGTCATGCATTCAGTATAGAAGAAACAGTGTGGGCGACAATCAGTCTATCAAAAACATTCGGTTGACCCCGGTGTCCATACACACACACGCGCATAAACGTGCACGCGCGCAGACACGCGCGCTATTTCAACGCATGGCGAGAACAAATTGAGAACAAAATGGCCATGGTGCATCACCTAGCGTTCCATCCTCTTGAGAGGGCACACCTTTTAACCGCAGCAGAGGAGAGTGCATGACAGAGGAGAAAGAGAGAGGGGGGGGAGAAAAAGGGGAAGTGCAATACAGCGTCTAGAGGAGCGAGCAAGCGAATTGCTTGGGCGCCGGGTCTGTCATGTCTGTATAAACAGGCATTGATTTTTCTGTCCAGCCCTGGCACCTCAGCCATTTATTCTCAGCTTTGTGGTCGGGGCCCAGCGGGCCTGGAAAAATTCTGTTACAGTCCAGTTGGGCCCCCGAGGCCTGTGTGAGAGAATAGATTTCACCTGTAAGCGAGGGGGAAGGAACTGGAGCCACTTAACAAGGGCAGGGACTTTGTCACCAGAGGGCAAGATGGGTGATGTCACATAGGATGTGTAATATCACAGAGACACAAAGAGAACGACAGCAAGAAGAGAGTGATGCAGGCCGGCCAGAGAAAGGTTTGATAATAGCAATGGAAGACAGACAGACAGACAGACAGACAGATGTTCACCACTATTGTCGTTTTGCTCAAATCTCCCA
The DNA here is from genome assembly GCF_951216825.1 of Electrona antarctica. Lineage (NCBI taxonomy): Eukaryota > Metazoa > Chordata > Actinopteri > Myctophiformes > Myctophidae > Electrona > Electrona antarctica. Next base: position 9,465,959 of record NC_136796.1, read on the forward strand.
CAATACCCCACAGCAAAATCCTTATAGATCCTTGTTAATTTGGGTTAATTTTTCACTCTCAATGTGCATTCACACCAGACGTGATAAATATGATCACACCGTCTGAATTGCAGGAAACACACAACTAATCTTGCATTGAAACTGGATGAAACATTTCTACTGAAGCAATATTTTCCCCCACACATTTTTCCCCCCCACAACTTATTTTCTTGCGTATATTGTATGCAAAATATTGCTCAATGTTGCGTCTTTACAGTGAGTAAATATTGAATTGCGTTGCTCAACAGAATTGTGTTCACTCCCGTGTGAACGCACCTTCACAGTTAAACACTGTGGATTTGATATAACCTCTTAGAAAGAGACACCTCGTCATGACTATTCATATGCTTTCTTAAAAGTGTAGTTGAGGGTGCTCTTTTGAACAGCAAAATTGTCTTCAGTGGAGACAATAAATGTGTTAAAGGAGCATTCAGTGATTTGGGTGATTTGGAAAAAAAACCGGTCCACCCGGTAACAAGATGTGCACATGCACACGCTCTACAGTGGGGGAAGTACAACAGACCAACAGCACGTGCACCAATGCCCGCCCAACTCGATCATGATTGGAGGAAGGCCCCACTCATCCTGATTGGATGAAGGCTTTGCCACCCAAAGCCCAAACCGAAACTAGGGTTTTTTGACCCCAGGGGCTCACTGGGGACAGGGAGGAACTCCTTATATGGTCAGCACACTTTATAGTAGGGAGGACTTTCCAAAAAATAAGAAAAAATAAGTGATATTTGAATTAAGTGAAATCACTGAATATACCTTTAAGTTTGACCATAAGAAATACAAGTAAAAACATTAAAATTGTATTAAACTGTTTTAGTCAACAGCCAAGTCTCCAATCCATGTAAGGACTTTATAGCAGCAATCGGTAATCTCAAAGGAATCAAAAAGGCAGCATGAATGTGCCCATTTTGCCATTTATTAGAGTTGGGCGAAATGGCCTTGTGTACGACTATAAATATTGTTAGTGCTTGAGAGCATTTAAATTCAAAATGTATTTGCCATGTTGTTTGGATTATGGTGATGCTGCTTATGTTGTCCTATCTTCGTAGGGGTGATATACATTTGTAAGCCATGCCATTCCTCTCGATTCACTCTATACATCTATTGCAGGATTATGTATTTTCATGCAGTGGCCATCTGTCATGAGGGTTTTGAACAGTGAGCCAATTCGGGTTGGCCTTTGATGCATATTTGCCTGTGGAGGTGCAGTATATTTCACTTAAGATTTAAGCTTGTTAAGGCACTATTGACAGGAGCGAATTGATTTCGCTGTAACTTTCTCCTTTAGCCATCGTCCGATTGATTAACTTGTTTTGATGTTGGAACGGCGCTGTGCACAATACAGTTTGCGCTGCAATGCAGCCCCAGTGCCATTCATAATACTTACAGTTGGGTGCCACCGATATTGTCCCTTATCATTTGACCCATTTAGGCCTGACCTCAAAATTAAAAAAAAAAATCCTTCTAAATCCTCCAGTTTTCTGAAATAAATATTTTCACGATTTTTCAAAAATAGCAGACCTACAAGCTCGTAGCGCGCCACTCGGTGGCGCGCTATGAGCTTGTAGATCTGCTATTTTTCAATAGCTAAATTATAACAATGTTTAAAACACCAAAAGGGCTTCCCGCCCACAAATTGGGTTAACTGTCCTTTTGCGCAGATCACGCAAACCTCAGCAAAAAGAAAAGGACAATATCGATGGCCTCCAACTGTATCTCCATGAAGTCAAACAGCAAAGGTGCACCTGCACACGAGCAGTAGCTCTACATGCAGAGTCTTCCATTATTAAAAGAATGAAATTAGTCACGTTGGCACTCTATAAACCAAAACGGAGGAGGAAGAAAGAGTGCGGAGAGGAAACCATATATAACAAAAATGACGTTTAAAATATAAAACGTCTGAAATTAAATATGTGGGAAGTGTTTCCCAAATGTGCACTTTGGTTTTCGTAGACTGGTCTCTAGGGTCACATCAGGGGAAAGGGGAGGAATTAAAAGACAAAAGAGTGAGCTTGAAATCAGCAAGCATATGCTAACACGCTGAACACACTCAAACAGAGCCAGGCACATGCACACACATTTATGCGCACGCACACACGCGCACACACAAACACACACACACACACACACACACACACACACACACACACACACGCACACACTAAAGCGAGCCCATTTCAGGAGAGTGACAGTAATAATAGTGCATGAAGGTTAAGTTAACTCCAAGAGAACCTGTCGCACTCCCGCTGAATGTGAGGCAGAAGGGCAGGTTTGAAAAGTACTTATTAGTCAAACTGAGAAACAACGGCGCCGCCCGCCTGCACGGTATAATCAAATCACTCCCTGCCTACCTGCAGCGCAGCAGCTCAGAGGCAGCCAACCCCATGGCTCTGACAGCCCCGGTTATTTTTACCGATACGTTGCCTACCTATTGTCTTACATACCTATTGGAAATCATGCCATCAACAAAGGGTAAGTAAGTACAATGGGTGGCGGGGTATAGGTGGGGGGTGGGCTTGTGTCAGACAGACGCAATCAGCTATTTTGAACATAAACTTAGACTCATGTTTTTTTGCCCCCCCCTCCTCCTCCCAGCCTCAGAGTTAACTATCCAATTGTTTGTGGAAAACATAGAGTGCCATGCAATTTTAATGACTCCCGCTACGCGTTGATTTCCTGATTCAACTCCAGTCAGCCGGCAGTTTTTACTGGGAGCGAAAGCACCTCTTCCTCGTCTCCTCTGGTGCGATCGATACAGCCATGTCTCGGAATGGAGCGGGGGAGTTTTAATATGATTTTATGAGATCAGATAGCTCCCTTTGATCCCCCACTGTGCCTTGTCTGATCTCTTATATCCGACAGGCCCCGGCGTACATATGCATATTATGTCTAGGAACAAGAAAAGAAATGGGACGGAGAAAGCATGAGGGGGTGGTGGGGGGTGGGCTGCAGGGAGAAAACAACATTGTCCCTGTTCAAGGAAGTGTTTGTTAACCAGAATTAATACAGAAATGCTGCTGTTGCTGTTATTGTTATTGTTGGCGGAGGTGTTTTTGTTGGAGCTGGCACCGTCACTGCCTACAAGATATCAAGCAAATTAACAGTTACAGTTTGCCTTTAATTGCTCGCAAGAGAAAACAAGTGTATTAGAGTACAGCATATGCAAATACCATTTCGTCTTGTTTTGTTTTGCTGTTGGGTGTTTTATTGAAGCAAGGTACTTCCTTTAGGCCCTCCGTTGAATACTAGCTATGGGTTTAGATGTTCCTATGCAGCATCTTAACTTCTCAAACACATGTACAGTACATAAACAACTCACAGATGTAAGCAAAAGTATATCTTTTTTTTAATGAAGCAATAATGAATTTGTAACAATGTTGTTGTCATGTTCACTTAGAATAGAGTTAAAATTAGAGGTAAAATGAGGTCTAAACTGAGAAGGACCATGCAGGTGGTCTGGCATCTTTAGTCCGCTGACTACGTTTCATCGTGGTTTGATTACTGCTGATCATTTTCCAAAGGATGCGGTCAGGAGTTAATTTAATGGTGAAGCATGCTTTTGCTCTGTTTTATCCCTGCTACTGGTCCGACTGCAATTAAATACATGCATTTCCTTTTGGGAAATGTAGACTGATCTGATATGTTTGTTAATATTACAATTTAACAAAAAACAAAAAATGTTAACCACAATGTTATGTTAACCACCCTGGTGTCCCTATTTTGGGAACACTTATTTTTTGAATAGCTGATGTATAAACTCAACGCATCGTGATACAACATGACGTGAGCTTGTAGATTGACACACACACACACACACACACACACACACACACACACACACACACACACACACACACACACACACACACACACACACACACACACACACACACACACACACACACACACACACACACACACACACACACACACACACACACACACACACACACACACACACACACACACACACACACACACGCCACTCTGGACCGGATAGTGCAAAGTAAATTGGTCCCAGGATGCGGTAGTTTTCAGTGTTGTCTGTCGCCTAAAAAGTAAGACTTATCACAAAGAAAATGCATCACATCCTGCCATAACATTCTCCTTAAATGGAAATCCGCAACAGCCACTCCTTTATTCATTGGATCAAGGAGGTGATTGTCATCTGTGCCACTCCATAGGGTCAGAATCAGATACACTTGCACTTGGGGCGTGAAATTAATTTGAACTCACGATTATTATCATAATGGTCAAACTTGTCTTTAGACAGTGCCGGGGAGAGAGAGGATTAACTGCTCTATGGAAAGTTGCACATTTAGATTATATCAAGTTTTAATCTAGCAGTTAAATGACTCGCATATTGAGCAACTGTGTGCTTTATGTTATGACTAAAATGTACAGACTGTGTACAATCAAGCTGTAATAAAACACAAACGCCGAGCCTCTCTGTTTCTCTTGGCCGACTGTCAAGCACTGCTGCTGGGGGAGTGTGCTGCGGTCTAGTGCGTAGGATCACAGCTTCACTGTGTTATGTTAATAATAGATATGCATTTTAGACAATTCAACGCACCTACAGCATAAATAAACAAACTAAACCAGTGTTTTTGTGCTGCTGAAGAACTATATTTTGGACTTTTCCTGTGATAATCACTACTCTAGTGTAACCTCTATATGTATTTTCATTGACTGCCATTTTTCTCTGTTTTCTTGTTTTTGGCGAGAACAAGCTATATTCACCTACAAATATAACTAAAGAGCGGTGACACACTTTCCCCCGACGTAAGTAGAGAGTCTGGTTTTTGTTTTGGGATGTTTCGTGTTTCCATAGTCATGGAGTGAAATGTTTGGTTGGTCTGAAAGTTAGTAAAAAACGCTCATAAACACTGGCAAGGGCTGCAATAGGCGATGTTTGGCTGGTTCTGGGGACCCCCATGGGTCCCCAGTAAAATGTACTAAATATACCGTCACAATTATTGTAATGACTTTAACTGTATTTTATACTTTGACTATTCAAAAATAGCAGATATACAAAACTCAAAAGACATGCCGGTATTAGTCTACACACATAATAGTCTATCTATACACAATCTGGGAACCCATCGGCAAAAAAGGAAAAACAGCGCCCTCTGCTGTTTGTTTGCTTTGAATTTAGTAGCGCAGCTCGGAATCTGTTCTTGAGAGATTAGTCTATACATATTAAAATATTTCTATAAACATTTTTAAATAAAATTATTTTTCTTAATATCTATAATCTATAAAGAACCAGATTTTGTTTTCCACAAATGAGGCTTGGAAAATGGGGGCCGTCTTATAATCAGAGTCGTCTTATATATTCTGCAAATACGGTACATATCAATTTCGGCGTCCTTGACATGAAAACGTTTGAGAAGCACTGCTATTAATAGCCTATATCGCCAATAGGGAAGTTGAGTTGTGAGTGATCCAGGACCAGCACTGTCACTGTCACAGCCGGGGGACAGGACTGCTCACAGGCAGGCAAGGCAGGCAGGCCACACACACACTCCCTGTCCATTTCTGACAGCTTGTCTGTGAATTATATACACATTTCAGTCAGAAAATATGCCACGCAGTTGTGCATAATAAGCATATTCATTAATTTCAGACCTATAACAACTGCTAGATTAAAACTTGAATATCAATATTCGCAACTGCATTCAGCAGTCCAGTTAAAGCTGTCCATCTGAAATGGTGTCAAGTTTCACTCAATGCCGAAGTGGCTGCTACGCTGTGATTGGCTGGCCTGCACCCGGCTGAGCACGCTTGTAATTTGCAGAAACTTCAGCATAACTGAAGAATTATAACGCCTGTCCTGTGACTGTCCTCCCCCGCCTGCTCTGCTCCGCTCCCAGTCCCAGGATGCTTTGCGCGGATCCATATTGCCTGCTCCGTATAGAAAATGAATTGGGAGGGGGTGAAAAAAAAACCCCAAAAAAACCCATGCTGCTCAGGGCCGATGTATGTGTATCGTTAATCACAATAACATTCTGAAGCATGTTTGTACTTAAACTCTGATGTGAAGCACTTATAAAAGATTGCTACTTCGGTTTTTGCATAACGGGCATACATTTGGTCAAAGTAGGCACCATCATTATTTGCCAAAGTTGTCAAAGTTCTAAGGTAGGTAAAAGTGCAAAGTCAAAAGCCAGAGGGGGTAACTTGGAGCAGTGGTTTTCAAACTGTTTGTGTTCAAAGCCCACCAATGGGTAAGTAAATACACCTGTAGTCTGAGCAAAAATAGCAGATGTACAGGCTTACAATGTGGCACCATGCAATATGGGATTTTGTAGATCAGTTATTTTCTCCATTTCAAAAACCAAATTGGCCACAATGGCCAGGTTTAAAGTAGTTAATATATAATTGCAGAAATATAGGGGTACAAAGATACTGTATGTGTGTGTGTGTGTGTGTGTGTGTGTGTGTGTGTGTGTGTGTGTGTGTGTGTGTGTGTGTGTGTGTGTGTGTGTGTGATGGTTTGAAAGTGCTGAGGAGTACTTGAATTATGTTGCTGAACAACCTCAAATATACACACTGTAAGCCATGTAACCCTTTAGTTTACTTAAAGATTGGGACTATTAAAATCACACTTATAATCATATTGCGCTTATAGGCATTATAACACTATACCAAATGTTTATTGTTTATAATCATGTATGACAACTTGGCCACAACTTGGCCACAATGGCATGCCCCAAAATAGGGGAGCCAGGTTTAAAGTAGTTAATATATAATGTGTGTGTGTGTGTGTGTGTGTGTGTGTGTGTGTGTGTGTGTACAGTACATTTCAATAATAATGTGTGGTAGTCATAAAATCCCAACGCACACCTGGACATGTCTGAAGGCACACTGTTTGGGAACCACACTGTTATAGAGGAAGAGAGAATGAATAAGCAGTACGGCGTGTCAAACTGTGCCTTGCTTTCTCTGATGGACTGTTGAACGGCACGAGCCCCGCCTAGAAGAGGAGTCAATGTCCACTTAACCCATTTTGGACTGATGGCGATTAAAAAAAAGGCTTCTAAATCCTAATAGTTTTCTGAAAAACCCATGTTTCTATGTCAGTTGTGCTCAACCTTTTTCATGTCAAGGACCCCCAGAATTATCTCTATTGGGCCACGGACCCCCATCTCAAAATATGCTGTTCCAGGGACCCTCCAGAAGCAAATATTTTAGTTAAAAATGTTCGCTCTGAAATATATATTCAAAGATTTGCACCACATTTTCACGACTTTTCAAAAATATCAGACCTACAAGTTCATAGCGCGGCACTCGGTGCCGCGCTATGAACTTGTAGATCTGATATTTTTCAATAGCTAAAGTATACCATATAATGCTTAAAACACCAAGAGGGGTTCCCGCACAAAATGGGTTAATTGTGCAAAAGAAATATTGCCAGAGACTTAGGTTGAATAACTGCTCACCAATAATAAGCTAAACACATTACCTTCAAACCCCCTTAACCATCAAAGTTGATCCCCGTGCCTCGGAGGTCAGGATTCAGTAATGAGAAGACGGCCATATGCTACTTTCAAGGCTCCGTCTCAGTCTCCCTCTGCTTATTGCAAGAAATTATCCTTTGATGATAACCCATGGGCTCACCTAGATGATCATAAATCAAAGGCTCTCGACACGGGAAGAAAAATAGTATTAATATACAAAACGTCCTATAAGGGTCTAAGATGCTCATGTAATAACGCATTTTGGGCGGGAACCCCTTTTGGTGTTTTAAACATTATGTTATAATTTAGCCATTGAAAAATAGCAGATCTACAAGCTCATAGCGCGCCACCGAGTGGCGCGCTACGAGCTTGTAGGTCTGCTATTTTTGAAAAATCGTAAAAATGTGGCGCAAATCTTTGAATATATATTCTTTCAGAGTGAATGTTTTTAACTCGGGTCTAAATGGGATAAGCAACATTGGTCCGGGGCTCGACAATGAATGCATTTGGAGATGCATGCGTTTATACCCTGACATCTCATCTCCGTGTCCATCTTCAAGTGCACGTCGTCGGGCCGATGGAAAATTGTGTAATCGCCCTGCCGTGTCTAGAAGCGCAAGAGGTAATGAGCAAGCGATAGCATCAGTGTCCGGTAGATGGGATGAGAGAAAGAGAGCGCAATAAAGCAAAGGAGGGGAGGCCAAAGCAGTAAATATCCCTGGGCCACACACTGCAGATACTAATTGCGTGCCCCAACTCCAGTGCAGTAAATAATGAAATTTTAATTTCTGCTCTCGCCATTGCATTTCCCTCCCTCATGTGCAGAGGCATGGTTCAAAGAAATTTACGGTGGCCATGGGGGGAGAAAATAAAAAAAAGAAAAGCTGAGAACGAAGTGGGGGTGGTGGTGGTGGTGGTGGTGGGAGTTGAGGTGGGCTGGAGTAAAAGTCTACAGCTCAAGAGATGGAAATGGAGAAAGTATAGTTTAAAGATGCAAAAACAAAACGTGTAATTTGTACTACAGTACTGTGTGTACTGTAGACTAGGAGAGGAGGAATCAGGGACGAGGGTAAAGGAAATCAGAGTTTGGTTCACCAAATCAATCACCTTGGTTCTGGTTGGTTCTGATAGTTTGAAAGTGCTGAGGAGTGCTTGAATTATGTTGCTGAACAACCTCAAATATACACACTGTAAGCCATGTAACCCTTTAGTTTACTTAAAGATTGGGACTATTAAAATCACACTTATAATATTGCGCTTATAGGCATTATAACACTATAACAAATTTATAATCATGTATGACAACTTTTTTAACGTATTAGGTGCTGGTTAAAATGCATTATAAGCTCCGTAGAAGCACATTATAACTACCTTAATTTCACTATAGTTATAGTGTCCTGTTAAGTTATACATAAATGATGTGATTATAAACCTGACCTTTTAAGTTACTTGGTAGTTACTGTATGTGCTGTTCCACTGAGTTTATAATGCATTATGACCAGCAATTATTATACATTTGTATAATACTTCATAAAGTTGTTGCTGCATAAGTCGATAAAGTTGTTGTGCATCACTGAAGACCAGAGGGTGTGTTGTGCCGAGGACAAACTGGCTGTCCGGAACTTAAAATCCAAACATCTCTGTATCTGTCCATCTGTCTCTATGAATACATGTTATGCCTATACAAAGTATAAAGATCTGTCTGTCTGTCTGTCTGTCTGTCTGTCTGTCTGTCTGTCTGTCTGTCTGTCCATGTATGGAGATCCATGTTAAAAAACCCAATATGACATCATACATCAGCTGATGTACTACATAGGATTGGCCTCCAAGTATACTATGATGAGTACTAGGTCAATGGGTATATAATTGGGTACATGAGCCCATGTGTGATTACACTTAGGGAATCACTTGTTTAAAGAAACCTTTAACAAAGCAAAAGATGATAAAAAAGAATGCTGTACATATACAGTACATAACCGCTAATTTGTGGAGATGATGTGCAGTTACTGTACTTTGGGTTAATCAAGATGACTGTCATATCCAATCTATTTGTCGTTCTATATGTCAATAGCAGAACAGGACCTCCCTCCATTGTTTGTAGTCTCCACGAGACTCAAAACGAGGGCTCATCCATCTACATCCACTGGCAAACAAAATCAAATAAATCACGAGTTTTACCTAAATATAACAATATTTGTGTTGTGGGCAGATAATTAATGAGCACAGCTGCACTAATTAAAAGCCATCTGAGTTCCATTAATCTTGGTGGTTGAGTCGCATCGTTTCTCAAAACGGACAGCCACGCCTTTTCTACTACGCAACGTGCGTTGTCCTTGGGCTCATTTTTCAGGTGATTTGGAAGAGCGCTGTTGCTTTATTAGCATGGCGAAGAAACATGAAGGTACAATTAATAATGCATTTCCTAGACGGGCGCAGAAAAGACGATCGTATTGTTTCCCTTCACAGTCCATGACTGTGAGAGCAAAGTTGAGCCTTGTGGACAATAACATTGTGTATGCCGTTTTGTCCTGTGGCATTTAACCATTCTCATCCTGCATGGCATCCCTATTTCCCTATTCCCTTATATCCCTATTGTCATTATAGGCAACAATCTTCAAAAATTGTACAAATAAATAAATAAAATGATACCACGAATTTGTTTGTTTGAAAAATAAATAGCAAAAATAGCATATCTACAGGCTCAGAACACATTGCATCTTGATGTGGATTGTGGTGTGAGCTTGTAGATTAGCATTAAGGTAATTTAGTCACTGTGTACTTGCCAAATACATCAGGGTAATCCTAGGCTATAGGGTTGCAAAATACAGTGGAATCCAGCTAGAGGCTGTTGTACATGTCAAAGCAATCAGTAAGGCTGTCGGTCAATTTATTGAGAGAAGGCCTTTGTTTATTGCCTGGGTAATCCTTAGATACAGACAAATGTTTGGTCTATCACTCTGACATAAAATTGTTTAAGATGAAATGTATGCTCACAAAAAATATATATATAAATAAAAAAAAGACCACAACACAATCAAAAGACGACAAACTAAAAACAAGTACAGACCAGTGAACGGGTGCATGTGTTTGGTCCGACGTACTAACAGTCCGACAGGCATTAGTCTGACACCGTAGTGACCGTACCCAAAACTCAACCTTACAAGAAGCCATGGGTTAGTTTAACCTGCCATGCATGTCGGGAGCCACGGGTGAGTTTTAACTCGGCCACAGGTTAGTTTTAACCTGCCACACATGTCGGGAGCCACCGGTGAGTTTTAACCCGGCCACAGGTTAGTTCTAAACGACCACGCATGTCGGGAGCGACGGTGTTGTCGGACTAATGCCTGCCGGACTGTTAGTATGTCTAACCAACGTATGCACCCCCCAGTGAACAGACCAATCCTTACTGATGTGTGATTGAAACCTCTAGAAGGTTGCACTACAATCAGACCGTTTCTAATCTAGGGGCGGCCTGCTATCTCAGGTGGGTTGCTGAGGTGCTACAGTGAACTCTGTGTGTCCAGACTTCATTTTGCAAACAGCTAGATCGATCAGTGCCAAATGCCTTGTCGATCAGTGCCAAATGTCTAAAGCCAAATGTCTACCGGGTGAACTCCACCCCTGTCACGTGATAAGACGCGGCCTGCTCACTCCTCATGCATTGAAGGAAGCATGAGCTCAGTTCGGGGCTCTCTCCAGGTTGGCAGAGGGAGAGAGCCCAGGATTACACCATAGGCAATTGGCACCAGTGAAAAATGGGTTACAAAATCGTGGGTTAAAAAAAAGAAAGGTAAGGGGGCTTCCATGTTTATTTGTATTTATTTTCAGGCCAGGGACCTCTTAGCTGAGCGATAGATTAAGCAGGGACCCCCACTATATTGTATAAAATTGTATTGCAGATTAAACTTTTTCATATATTTAATATTTAAATATATTTTTATATTTAATATACAGTACTTGTTTGACAGCATTGTGTAGCCTTGTGTTGGATTCATGTTAATGTGTATTTTCAAACAGTTAACCACCCAATAAATAGAAAAATTGTACTTGGGTCTGCTCTTTTTCCCCCTCTTTGCTGAAAATAGCCGATCTACAAGCCCACAACGCCTATATCGCTGTGAGACGTCATGGGCTTGTATATCGGCTATTTTCGGCTCAGGGTAGGGATGCTAGTAGCGTTCAAGTGGTTAATGTAAGAAAATAATCTTCGCGCAATCTATCGCACAATGATGTGGCGGGCTGGCGGCCCCCCTGTAGCAGTGTTGATTTCGTCGACTAAAACTATGACAAAAAAATGTTCGTCGACTACCTTTTTCCATTGAGGAAAACTAAATGGATTCTAAATAAAAACTAAGCTATGATGACTGAAACTAAGACTAAATATACTGACAATGTTGTCAGTATACAAACTAGACTACAAACTAGACTCAAATGTTAGGAAGGGACTAGTGGACAAGAGATCCAGTAGAAGTCATTTTACGCTTGGTTGCATGCTGAAAATAGCCGATCTACAAGCTTGCAGCGCGACGCGTTGTGGGCTTGTAGATCGGCTATTTTCAGCAAGTGTAAAAACAGTCATTACGACGGCATCAAGGCGCACCAAAACTCATTTTAGTCGACTAAATCAACTGTAGATTTAGTCGACTAAAATCTTATGACATTTAGTCGACTAAAACTAGACTAAACACTAAAACGTGACTAAAACTAAATGAAAGCTATTCAAGAGACTGACTAAAACTAAAATCAAAATGTGCCGCCAAAAACAACACTGCCCTGTAGTAACTCTGAGGACCCCCTAGGCCTAGGGGTCCCAGACCACCTGTTGAAGACCCCTGAACTAGATACACATAGGCCTGATCCCTCAACGTCAGAGAGAGCATGTATGCACATACTGCAGTGTACATAATATATTGTGGACATTTTGTATTCATTGCATTGTTTTTTTTAATGATAAACAAAGCAGAACTAAATTAATAACCCAGTATAAGCCGACATAAATAAAATTCAATTTCCATACGAAGAGTCTAGTCAACGTGAGGCAAAGCCTTTCTCTGTTCAAGGACTCCTTAAGGACTGGCTGCTTATCTCAGGAAAATATTAATTCTCGGGTTCGCCGAGAAACGCGATCGGAGGAGAAGACACGACGAGAGATGGATTGGCACCGCCATCAAAGTAATAAATGTTAATCCACACTTTACGTTGCTCTGACACAGCTCATAAATGCCATCAAAACATAAACAGCAGTCTGCGAAAACACTGCAGAGCCTGTGCCAAGGGCTCTGCAGGCAAAAGAGGCAGAGATTGAGCAAAGCAGGAAGCATATGGTGCAAGATTGCCATAAAAATGGTTTTATGAAACGGGGTGGAATGTTTATTAAATTTAACAGTACCTGAGGCGCTAACGACTCACATTACTTTTTTTTTGTGAAGCTAGCTTGTAAATGTCTCTCTGAGCACGATGATAAAACGTAATTATTACCCCCATCATCATAATTTCGGTTCGAGCCCCAAATAGAGTGGGTTTGAGTTGTGAATTGAAGTGCCACTTGGATATGAAATATGTGTAATTAGTGGTTTGGAAATCAGTTTTAAATGGTCTTCCAGAGACAGTGTAGTGGTTAAAAGTGGCTTTATGGCCTGGGTTCACAGGGAGGGACATTCTGCTGTGTGATACAGCCAATAGGTTTCATTCCCCCGTTGAACAATGGTGGTACTGTGCATGGAAAATAGCAGATCTTGTAGATCTGCTAGTGCACACCGCATTTACAATGCAATGCCTTGTGAGTAGTGATGCAACGAATATTCGGCCGCAGAAAATATTCGGCAGAAAATGGCTAAAAATGCATTTTCGGCCTATTCGGTTTCGGCCCAAATAGGCAGAAAATATATCACCGAATAGTGTATAAAATTAATGCATTCAAAAGAGCTGAATAAATGTTTTATGGACCCATAATAGTGGTTATTATTTAAGTAAAGTTTTGCTATAAGCATTTCTTTTAGGTAATGGTTTCTTTAAGGTACAGCCATGACAGCAATGGTAGGAAAAAAGATAATAATATTAATCATATTCGGATATTCGGTTTTCCTGTTTTCTGTTTCCTATATTCGGTTTCGGCCAAGAATTTCCCTTTCGGTGCATCCCTACTTGTGAGCTTGTTGATCTGCTATTTTCAATGCACACCGGTATACATATGGGTTGAGGAAGCTGTAAGCGCTGGCAAAACGCTACCCCCCCACCCTCTCAACTTTCTAATGTCTCAATAAAGAAAAGGGGGGAAAGGTAATATGTGAAGACCTAGCATTAATAATTAAGGTGGCACAGGGGATGAGTTTAACAACGTTCAACAATGTACTACTACAACACACACATTCAGTCCGAGCATTGTGTGCATCGTGGTCACTTTCAATCGCGCGTTGGAGTAAATGATGACCGGTAACACTCGCAGAGTCAGCAACTCTCCCCCCGCGGCAGCTAAGAGCCAGAAGTGACCTGGCTGCCCAGGTGCGCCAATTCGCACGTCTGCCAATTTGCAGTCACAACTGATGATTTCATTAACCTGTCACCATGGCAATAGAGATGGCAAGTGCTGCACTGCACTCAAGTGTTGTGTGTTGCTGTGTGGTGGCAGTGGTGGGGGTAGGGGTGGGGGGGGGGGGTGTTTGCATATGCTTACTGTTAACCTAAATTGGGTCTGACAGTGTGAGTGGTCCAAGAAGTTTTCTCTCCCCTTACGAGGCACTGCACCCTACTGTGTGTGGAGGGAGGTGGGGAATGTCCCCTTTTCTACGCTGTGTGTGACTTGTTGACAAAAATGAATTCTGTGCCACATTATTACTAATAAATATGCACTCATATACACATGCATGGTATATACACAAGCTGTATAAGAATAAATGATATGATATAATGTTGTATAATGTTGGAGATCATATGCGTATAATGTCCCTCTTCTGCTCTACCAACATTGAAAGGTATCTGCCTCCTTGGAACTTGCCATCGCTCCTGTGGCCATGAAAAATGCATTCTGTGCCACATTACTACTAACAAATATGCACTGACTCATATATACACACAGGCTGTATAAGAATACATACTATGGAGATGATATAATATTGTCTAATGTTGGAGATCATTGTGTGTAATGTCCCTCGTCTGCTCTACCAACATAGAAAGGTATCCGCCTCCTAGAGCTACGATTCTTACGTACTGCGTTTCATATCATTGCCTGCCTTTAAAACCAGACCAACATTAGCTATGTATATTGCTCGATTTAAAAACCTTTTTCCCCATCCTTAATTATTCATTACTTCTTATGCTTTCTGTAGTACATAAAATTGTTGACAGTAATCACATCGGCTATGGCCATTAAAACCTAATGTGGGTAATGTTTGCCTAATCAAAGTTTTATGGACGGCAATAACTTTGAAATAACAGTTTTTAATTATCCCTTAATTTGAGATATGATATTGGCGCAATTTCTCAGGGACCAAACAATAATGAAATAATGATGCCTCTGGGTATAGGTTTAAAATGAGAAAACTCACACATTAAAATTAAAAGGTAAAAAAAAATAATACCCTATTTTCTTTCCATTTCTTGTGTGTGATAACTATAGAGAGATTTTCCAGTTTATACCTGGATTATTTCCTGTGATTAATTTATGTCTTGTCTCATACTGCAGTACTCTACATAACTGAAATGTCACCGTTTATGATCATGTTTTAACCCATTTTGGGCGGGAACTCCTTTGTGTTTCAAGCATTCTGTTATACTTTAGCTATTGAAAAATAGCAGATCTACAAGCTCATAGCGCGCCACCGAGTGGCGCGCTACGAGCTTGTAGGTCTGCTATTTTTGAAAAATCGTTCAAAATTCGCCTCAAATATTTCCGAAAATTGTCATTATTTAGAAAAAATATATATTTTATTTCGACGTCAGGCCTGAATGGATTAATGATCCCATGACATTTACAAAAAAGTAAGGATGGCAAGCTGCCGTCTTTAAATTATATATGATATATAACTACCATTTGGTGAAAATAGCTGATCTACAAGCTTACAACGCATCGTAATTCACTGTTTTCATCCCACTGGCAGGGTACATAAATACACAGGTCCTTGGCAGGCCCATTTGGGTCCATTTGTACACTCGTATATATAAAATCAACACATGGGGATTTGACTGTGTAGAACCACAAATACAGGCAGGATGAAGGAGTTCCTTGACCGAAACATTGTGTTTAAACCTTTACAATTACAATTTAGGCATTTAGCAGACGCTCTTAATCCAGAGCGACTTACATTAGGCAATAACAAAACAAATAACAAAAGCATGGCATACATCACATATATAAAAAGTAGTTATCATGACTCAAGCGTAAACTAAGAACATAACAGTGGAGTGTCTATGTAAACTATACATACTATACTATATTATATATTATACATGTGTTCTATAAAGTGCTATGACTACATAAAAATGCAATTCTAGTGCTGTCTACATAACAAGCTATAAGTCTGTTTAAAATACTATCTAAGTCTACATAAAGTGCTATCTAAGGGGGCTAGGCTAGGGCAAGTGCTATGGGTCATGGTGGAGTCTGAAGAGGTGGGTTTTCAGACTACGGCGGAAAATTGGGAGTGAGGCTGCAGTTCTGACTGTGAGCAAGTGAATACACTGTGGTTTGGTCTTTATAATTTCTTTGATCTTTATGTGTATACTGTACTCCACCAAAGCAGCTGTCAAAGATTGTATTCAGGTGTGCAAGTGACTTTTGATTAACGGTGTGTAGAAGAGCCATGATATTGTCACCGCCGAGGAGAAACCTTGTACTGTATCTTTGTTTTATCCCTTTTCATAAATGAATGCCATATTTTATACTTTACCCCTTGACAGTGGTCTGTAAAAAATCTACACACTGAGCTTGTAGATTTTGCTATTTTCAATATTTGTATGATTTCTTGTGTGTTTATTTTTGTCTATAATGACATGTCCACAATAAAGTAGTTAAGTCAATCTGTGGGTTTTATACATATTTAACCAATGAAAAGAATGAACACAAGCTTGTTTGACTAAATAATCACAAGCTCTGCAACAACAGTTTGGACATACAGGGTTTACGTCCGACAGCGATGCTGAAAAGGATGGACGTTAAGTGTTCTCAGTGTTGGGCGCACACTGAGAACACTTATTCCCTGAAGAAGGCAACTTGTTGCCGAAACGTTGGAAAAATAAAGATTTTGATGGCATCGTGACTACGAGCTGTGCGGCCTCTCTCCTTTCTCAGTCATAGTTATCTCCTGCGGTCAGCACCTCCCCACTACTGGTGTGCGCTACTACCTTCCTGTTTGTTTGAGGGCGCAGGCTACAACGCATATGTTGCGTTCACACGGGCAGACGCAAAGACGCAATGACACTGTCTACCATTCATTGTCAATGGAAGCCAGCGACATGACGATGCAAAGATGCAATGACGCTTAGCTGCTTCCAAATTATACTCCCATTCGTCTCTGCGTCTTTGCATATAATTATGCCTGTGTGAACACACCAATAGTTTTAGTGATCTAATGCAGTGGTTCATGAACCTTTTACGTCAAGGACCGCCAAATTGATATGCATTTGACCGCAGACCCCCATCTGACAAGGTATTGTCTGAGGCCAGGGACCCCCATCTGACAAGGTATTGTCTGAGGCCAGGGACCCCCATCTGACAAGGTATTGTCTGAGGCCAGGGACCCCCATCTGACAAGGTATTGTCTGAGGCCAGGGACCCCCATCTGACAAGGTATTGTCTGAGGCCAGGGACCCCCATCTGACAAGGTATTGTCTGAGGCCAGGGACCCCCATCTGACAAGGTATTGTCTGAGGCCAGGGACCCCCATCTGACAAGGTATTGTCTGAGGCCAGGGACCCCCATCTGACAAGGTATTGTCTGAGGCCAGGGACCCCCATCTGACAAGGTATTGTCTGAGGCCAGGGACCCCCATCTGACAAGGTATTGTCTGAGGCCAGGGACCCCCATCTGACAAGGTATTGTCTGAGGCCAGGGACCCCCATCTGACAAGGTATTGTCTGAGGCCAGGGACCCCCATCTGACAAGGTATTGTCTGAGGCCAGGGACCCCCATCTGACAAGGTATTGTCTGAGGCCAGGGACCCCCATCTGACAAGGTATTGTCTGAGGCCAGGGACCCCCATCTGACAAGGTATTGTCTGAGGCCAGGGACCCCCAGAAGAGAAGATTTATGTTAAAATAATCATAATAATTCAAATCTTCCAACAATGTTTTTATGATTTTATATGAAAAGGAAAATACTGAAGTACAAGCTCTCAGCACGGCACGAAGTAACATGTTTTTTAATAGCCAACGTATAAATGGATAGTGGTTAAAATGATTGTGATGCTTATTAACTACTTTTGCAGGGGACACCCTGAAAACCTGCTTCTCAAAGTGGGGGTCCCCGGACCCCCACTTTGAGAACCGCTGATCTAATGGAACTCATCATTTAGTGTTGAATTAACCCATAAACACCGTAACAAATCGGTTCTACGGGGATGACTAGGGTATACACTCCTCCCAAAATGAGCGGTGGAGAAAAAAAACACTTTAAAATGCATGTGATGAGATGATTTAGTCCTCTATGTGGTGTTGTTGTTCCCTTTAAGATGAATTTAGTCCTCTATGTGGTGTTGTTGTTCCCTTTAAACAGATGAATTTAGTCCTCTATGTGGTGTTGTTGTTCCCTTTAAACAGATGAATTTAGTCCTCTATGTGGTGTTGTTGTTCCCTTTAAACAGATGAATTTAGTCCTCTATGTGGTGTTGTTGTTCCCTTTAAACAGATGAATTTAGTCCTCTATGTGGTGTTGTTGTTCCCTTTAAACAGATGAATTTAGTCCTCTATGTGGTGTTGTTGTTCCCTTTAAGATGAATTTAGTCCTCTATGTGGTGTTGTTGTTCCCTTTAAACAGATGAATTTAGTCCTCTATGTGGTGTTGTTGTTCCCTTTAAACAGTCCTCTATGTGGTGTTGTTGTTCCCTTTAAACAGTCCTCTATGTGGTGTTGTTGTTCCCTTTAAGATGAATTTAGTCCTCTATGTGGTGTTGTTGTTCCCTTTAAACAGATGAATTTAGTCCTCTATGTGGTGTTGTTGTTCCCTTTAAACAGATGAATTTAGTCCTCTATGTGGTGTTGTTGTTCCCTTTAAACACGCAGCAAAATTACCATTCCTCTCCACTTGCCGGGTGGAACGTACACTCGTACAGTATTTACCCCTTTCATAGCGCTAACCACCCAAGTGCTGGCATTTGAGCGAGTTTATTAGTTCAAAAGGGTTATTATTCTAATGTGAAAATGGAACTAATGGTGTGCCAGACACATTTTTTGCACAATTATTTGAGAAAACAAGGCCCGAGTCAAGTCATGTGTTATTATTTGGTCATTTTTCAGAGACCCTTCAAAATTGCCCCAATTATGTTCTATTAAGGCAAGGCCAAGGCTGTCAATCAATGAAGAGCAGTTTGCCCTGCCTTCAAAGACAGTCCACTCCACACTTAATGGTTCTCAGAAGTTTTCGTACCACCAAAGTGATAATGTGCCTGAAACAAAATAACTTTATACTTTCTTTTTTTTCTTTTACTTTTTTCTTTTACTTCCACATATGCAATCTAAAACGGGCAATTTTTCTTTTCTACGATGTCCTTAATGTATACCTGGGGATCTGGCGTCCAGATAAGTTACCATTGTAATATGTATGTATGACTTGTATTAAATAAGTAAAATACTAATACATTAAAAACAATAATAATTGCAGGCTTGTTGACATTATATGAGTAATGAATAGTTTACCTTGTATGCCCATAATGAGACTACGGGGAACTCCAACTATATAAACCGTAGAACCTTTTGGGATAAAACATCTATAAACATGGAGACCATACATCATGTGTCTCACATTTGGGAATAAGAGTTTCAAGATTGTGTGGAACCGGTTTCTGAAAACAATCACATTAGATTAAATCATTCATGGCTGACGGCAGCAGAAAGAACATCAGTTACACATCAGTTCAGTGTAGATTACATTTCCTTGACGCTTTTTATTTATATTTTATATTTTTTTGCAGCATCAACCGTTTATTGTTTTACGCTTTCCACTACACAGTCAAATCATCAGCGACTCCGAGAGTAACTTAGAGTGAAAAAATGTACCCTAATGCACCTGTAAAGCAGTCGTTCCCAAAGTGGGGTCCGGGGACCCCCAGGGGTACCTGAGGGAGTTCCAGGGGGTCCCCAGCTAAATGATAGTTTGGAACCAAATGGAGCCTTATGGGTCTGTAACTCTGAGAGTGTACAAATCAGAGTGTACAAATCAATGTTAATTTTACTCAGAGTGTACAAATGGAACCAAACGGACTTTTACAGTATGAATTGGGGGTCCCAAGGTAGAAATGCCATTAAATGGGTGTCTGTAGATTAATATGCATGTCAAACTGGGGGTCCTTGAAATTTAAATGGTTGAGAGTCACTGCTAGAGCCGTAACAATCTTCTCCTTTGGGGGTCCCTGGCGTATATTTTCTAATGGGGGTCCGCGGGCTAATTAGTGTCAATTTGGGGGTCCCTGACATGAAAAAGTTTGGGAACCACTGCTGTAAAGGGGTCCAGTTGGTTACATTATTTTGTTCACTCTCTCCGAGTTAAATTAATGTCAGTGGCATTACTATTAGTCATGAGTGAATGCACCTTCTTCTCTGGGTGTATACACATCAATTAGCCTAGTTACCATGGACGACACACACCATGCGGCCACGTCGCAGAGCAGTAGCCTATATCCACCTCCTCGGCGACCTGTACAACAGTCACACCTATTATGAATGAGTGCTTTGAGCTCAGTGAGTACCCCCCCTGCTTGTAGATCTCCCTGCGTGGTTGGGCTGTGAAAACACCATATGGTTTTCAACAGCCAAGCAATCCAGGACAGTTTGCACTAGTGTAAGGCTCGGTGGACACTTCTGTATGTCAACGTAGGCTTAGTTCAGAGTAGACGTAGTCTCCCACGTCGCAAAGTCGGTTTGTTCGCATTTGTAGTCACAATCTCCCTTTAGTATACACATTAAAGTCCTCGGTGTGCAACTCTTGACAGTGTGCAAATGGAACACTGTCAGAGTTACAAATGGATACATGGAACACAGAGGATTGTTATGGCAACATAGAGTAGTGCATCAGTCTTTACAAGTTTACACACTTGAAAAGTAGGATTCAGCAGAAATATTTAAACATTGATACTTTAAATTTGAATATAATAATCTCTAATGTGAGTATTATTTTAATCTATTTTGTTAACCACTGTGCAATTGTTGGTTCATTTGCATAAGACATTTGTGACTGCTAATTCAATGGCGTTTTCACTTTTATGCACGTTAAATTAACTCTTAGGATTTTACGCTGTATCTGTAGAAAAATAATGAGGACTTTCATCTAGACAATGATGTACATTAAGACTCAAGGCCTCTCGATACAGTTTTATTTTACTGGACATTAAGAAAATTAAGTTAACCACTTAAATCCCGTATACTTTGTTGACCAGGTCAGGATCCCCCAGGCATCTATCCTTGGCTCGCTATTTGTCTCCCTCTGCAACAAATCTCTTAGCCGAAATAGTCAATCTACTGCACAAGAAAATAAAATGGCAGATAATAGCAAGGGCCCTATTTTCATCAGTGCCTTGCCCTTTATCCCTAAACGTCTTAGCCTTGTTTTAACATTTTGAAAAACATTTTAAAAGATTTTAATTAGCCGACCTACATTGACACATTGTGATCTTGTAGATTGGCTAGTTGAACTATTCAAAAATGTTTTTCAAAATAGTAAAAAGAAAAGAAAAAAGGGCAAAGAAGTTTAGGGACAAGGAGTAAGAAATAGGGCCATAGATCTGCTATTTTTACACAATGTTCAGCTACTATATGACTTGTCCAGAATAGGAACAGCAGGTTTCAATTGGTAAAGAGAAGAAGATGTGGGTGCTCTGTATACCATGAAGCTAGCTTTGTGTTTATGATTTGTTTCCTTTCATCTTAATCATACTTGGATTCTGTCACAAGTCAATCACAACACTTTGCATCATTCCCTGCCAACACTCGTTCTACAGTATAGGTCAGCTCCAAACACACGCACTGCCAGTGGGAATTTCTGGCAACCCCCGGTGTCACACGCGAGCAAAACATCTGTTGTTTTACTACCCAGGCCAAACCCATTCTGTCGTGGCAAATTATGGAAATGGCAAACAGTGTCACCCCGCCAATCTGACACCGTCGCCTGGTCGGCTTTTCCTGCCGACTGCACATGTGTACTTGCATGCCACAGCGCATCACAAGCACACGCGCACGCACGCACACACGCACGCACGCACACACGCGCACACGCACACGCGCACGCGCACACACACACACACACACACACACACACACACACACACACACACACACACACACACACTTATGTGTTTCCTCCTTCACAATCATTTACCGTACTTGTAGAATGCCAATGACAGCTGCACACAGCGAAAAGTTGACAGACAAAGTGGATTAAGCCAGTTCACTTTCTTTTTTTTTGTAGGTTCTCAAATTCCTGTGTGTACACAGTACACACATCCGCACGCACGCGCATGCACGTGTGCAAGCCCACAGCCTACTAACATCATTCTCTCAATTTCTACTATATCCAACAGTCTAAAAATACCAGGTGAATGGAGACAGGGGCGGAATTTATGATAAAGAAAGTCTCTGTGACATGGCCCGGTGCTGCAATCAATCTCCTCAATCTCTCTCCATCCTCCCTTCTCTCTCTCTCTCTCTCTCTCTCACCCTCTCTCCCTCTCTCTGTGTTTTCATATCTCCTTGTCCCTCCCTCTTTGTCCTACCTCCATCCTCTCTGTCTAACTCTATCTTGCTTGAGAGCTAGCATATGTCTCCAATCATTTCCTCCCTGCCCCAACCCTCCGTCTCTCTCCCACCCCCTTCCTCCCAGACTCCCTCTTCTCTCACTCTTTCCCCCCCCCCCCCCCTCCCAGTTACTCCTTCATCTTTCCCAGTTTGACTCTTGCCGTGGCTGGTGCAGTTATCAATCACAAGAGCCAAGCCTCGTCAGGGACGACTGAACCCAGAGGCGGTCTCTCCTCTCTCCCATCTCATTCTCTCCTCTATCTTCCTCGCTCTCTCTTTCCTTTAACAAATTTGTTCCAGTTAATAAGCCCTCCCAAATGACCCCCCCTCCTCCTAATTAAGCACAGGCGGCGTGTAGGGAAATATGATACTTAATTAATGATGAGATAAACTCCCTCTCAAGGCCCTGTCAGGAAAGCGTGACACCATGTTTGGTGGTTTGAGATCAAATTAACACGCCAAGACACAGAAGAGAAATGACGGGTGTTTTTTTTTTTTTTTTCTCCGTTCATCTGTCAGAAGAACACTATGGATAAAGTTGGATTTTGAAGCCAATCAATTTGTCTGTAACTGGCTTTGTGTCGCCATCATCACCCAGAGCCATGTCATCAGTGTGAGACAGAGTGGTGGTATGCTAACTAAGTGGATTGACCGCTAGGGGTCCCTGGACCAGTGGACCCCACTTTGGGAATTACTGGACTAAAGACAGTGATGTGGTGACGTGGTGCGACCGTGCGAGAGTCCAATAGCTTAGCATAGGAACGCAACGTTCTTTCCATGGAAATGTGTTGATATTTATATGTGTCAATGTGATCACCGATGAGTGATATTTATTTTCTTTTGAGGCATATTATTTCAATTGAGCACGGCTGAAAAGCAATTTCAAACCATCATTCATCAATAGGCCGGAACTACCCGTTGTATAACACAAGTATTAAGTCCTGCCGGTTTGTGGTCCCACACTCCCACTCCCACTGAGCACAGCGACATATCTGACCAGCATGTTATAGATTAAGTTTAGGACGGTTTTGGTTTGGTTGTTGGCCAAGAAGACCATAGAGTTACACTCCCTCACCAAAACACACACCTGCACTCATGGCTGCTTGGACATACAGTTGGAGGCCATCGATATTGTCCTTTTCTTTTTGACAGTTAACCCATTTTGGGCGGGAACCCCTTTTGGTGTTTTAAACATGTTATAATTTAGCTATTGAAAAATAGCAGATCTACAAGCTCATAGCGCGCCACCGAGTGGCGCGCTACGAGCTTGTAGGTCTGCTATTTTTGAAAAATCGTGAAAATATTTATTTCAGAAAACTGAAGGATTTAAAAAAAAATTGAGGTCAGGCCTAAATGGGTCAAATGATAAGGGACAATATCGGTGGCACCCAACTGTACTGTGTCGAACACTCGTCTGTACATAATGTGCAGTACAGTGAAAATAGACAAGAGAGAGTTTTATGACTATGTGGTATACTGTACACACGCTATCTTTAGGTGCCCCAAATACACATGCTTTTTTGTATGGCAATACAGTATATACTGTATGTAGCTAACTCACAAACAGCAACAAAAGAGTACAGATGATGTTAGCCTTGCTTGATTTGTTTGTTCATCAAATGGTACAGATAGAAAAAAAACATGCAGTACAGCAACCATGAGCATAAAGCAAATGGCATGTTTAATAGGCAAACAATTTACATAGTCAAATTCATGACACCAAAGAGCCTGCGTCAACCATCAGAGGCTCTTTTGACAATGCCCGCCAAAGAAAGTAAAAGACACTTACTGACAATTTATTCTCTCTTATCTCATCACATTTTACAACAAACTCTGATTTCTTTAATCGTGTTCAACATCTCGGTCTTTCATTATGTTTTAACGAGCGCTAATTAATGGCTGACACAATGAATCACGTTTTAATAATGCATGGATAATGTTTTGTCCGGAACATATGGCGCACTTTATTAATATTCAACATCAATTGTCATATTGTGCTTGACAGCCTCTTTCAGAAATAGGCCATT
The DNA here is from genome assembly GCF_951216825.1 of Electrona antarctica. Lineage (NCBI taxonomy): Eukaryota > Metazoa > Chordata > Actinopteri > Myctophiformes > Myctophidae > Electrona > Electrona antarctica. The sequence goes on from NC_136796.1 coordinate 9,490,434, forward strand.
TTGATGTGTGCGAAGATATGAGCAAACAGTCGGAGCTCCTTTGAGTGGTTTGCTTGCAGATTCTTTCTGCCGGCTATTCAGCGCCTCATTTTCACAGTCTGGCAGAGAGGACGTTCACAACTTCATCTCAGTGCACATCCAGACACATCTTCAGACTGACAAGAGTGTGCTTGACAGCGGAAAGAGGAGGAAGTTCCAGAATGTGCTCTGTGCATGTGTGCACGCACACACCTACACACAGTACATGCTTGTGTTTGTGTGTGCAGGAGTAAGCGCTCCCCTTCGGATTCTCGGTGACACTGACTGAAGCCTCTGGGAGACATCCTGCACATATTCCTGTTTATGAGCTCAAACATGTAGATGAAGTGAGCCATCCTACTGCCAGAGCATCCATTCCCTTCGACCCAATCCCCTGTTTATGAGCTCAAACATGTAGATGAAGTGAGCCATCCTACTGCCAGAGCATCCATTCCCTCCTGTTTATGAGCTCAAACATGTAGATGAAGTGAGCCATCCTACTGCCAGAGCATCCATTCCCTCCTGTTTATGAGCTCAAACATGTAGATGAAGTGAGCCATCCTACTGCCAGAGCATCCATTCCCTCCTGTTTATGAGCTCAAACATGTAGATGAAGTGAGCCATCCTACTGCCAGAGCATCCATTCCCTTCGACCCAATCCCCTGTAACATGTAGATGAAGTGAGCCATCCTACTGCCAGAGCATCACATGTAGATGAAGTGAGCCATCCTACTGCCAGAGCATCCATTCCATCCTGTTTATGAGCTCAAACATGTAGATGAAGTGAGCCATCCTACTGCCAGAGCATCCATTCTATAGTGAGCCATCCTACTGCCAGAGCATCCATTCTATAGTGAGCCATCCTACTGCCAGAGCATCCATCCTACTGCCAGAGCATCCATTCTATAGTGAGCCATCCTACTGCCAGAGCATCCATTCTATAGTGAGCCATCCTACTGCCAGAGCATCCATTCTATAGTGAGCCATCCTACTGCCAGAGCATCCATTCTATAGTGAGCCATCCTACTGCCAGAGCATCCATTCCCAGTGAGCCATCCTACTGCCAGAGCATCCATTCCCTTCCACCCAATCCCCTGCTCTATGCTACCACTTTACGTACGATATGCGAGTCCGATGTACCAGTGCATCGTTCATTGTACACTCTACAACTAAAGTCCAGGGATTCAGGTTTACTGTATGCAATGGAAAAACCTCTTGTATATGATGGAGACATTGGAGACAGAACTGATGCAGAAAGCCCTTCTGCAGGCTAAATGACCGGACATCGTCTTACACATTAGGTGCCATCCATTGGGCCTTGGAACACTCCGTCTTACAGGAGTAGTTCACCTAAAAGATTCTTGGCTCAGGAATGCGACAAAAACTAAAACAATCTCCATGAATTCAAGGCTTCATTGGTTGTGTAATAGATAGAAAATACGTATTTTTTTTTGGGGTGAACTACTTACTGTCTTGCTTCAAGACAAACTTCAAAAACCCTTAAAACCAAGTTACACAGATGATATTCCGTTTCCTGCGTCTGCATTTCATACAATAATCTCAGGAAACACAATGCTTCCCTAAAGTCAGACAGTGTTACTGTAGATGACAGACCAAACTGAAAAGTAAAGTAAATGCATAAATGCAGTGGGTACAAAGAGGGGCTGAACACAAGAGGTCAAAACAGATGAGAAAGAAAGAGACAAACCAAAAACATGTTTGCATAGCATTCTGTCACAAGCTAAACCAATGTGCATTCATGGATGCACACGCCAAAATGACAACAGTGTCAAGTGATTGCAGTGAATAACGTGTTCCTTCCACGCGCTACGTCCGGCCAGGGAATTTCCCTCCTGTCAGGTGAAAAGAAGCAGCTTGGACATGCATAGATGCATCCTCATGCATAGAAGGAGGCATGAGGTCAGTCCGCTGCCCCCCCAGGTTGGCAGAGGAAGTGTAGCGCCCAGGATTACATTAGATAATTGGCACTGGGTGAAAAAACTGGGTTGCAAAATCGTGGGATAAAGATTATATATAAAAAAAAATAAAAAAAAATATATAGATGACCATGAAGACGCCCATCTCACACAGTGCTGTAGTCTAAGGCTTTTCAGACGGTATACATACCTAAGTATTCCATCGCGCACGGCATTTGCACGTGCTCATACACACATATTTATACTGTAGGCTACTTGTGTGTGTTGTTGTTGAACTGCATGTAGGCTACGTGCAGTACTTTCAACACTACATTTGTGTGCCATTTGATAAGTAAACGTGAGAAGTACTTTGACACTCTCATGGCCAGTGGTCAATGTCACCTCAGTAGTAGCCTCGGAAACTCAGACGTTTTTTTTCCAGGGAGAAAAACAAAGTCTGGGTCCGAGTCCACTTCAATTCGGCATAGAGTAGCGCAAACATCTCTCACTCTCTGCTGATTTCTGATCGTCTGCACCTTTGTTAAATTGACACACACGCACACATGTACACACACACACACTCCTCTCTCTCTCTGTCGCTCTAAGTAATTAGTCTCATGTCACGCAGCTGCGCATAGTTTCTCCCGGCGGATCCTGCCTATGCCATAAAACGCATAGGTGAGTTCCAGGCTACCTCAGTAGGCACACCAGGCCTTCACATCAAAGTGCTCGAACAATACTGGACCGGTACTATTATCATCGGAAAGAGGCGATTGAAGTGCACATGCAGGTTATTGCTATCCCCAGCCCCCAGCGGATCAGGTACGCTATCTTGTGGTTACAGAAGGTGTACTATTTTTTATTTATTTTTTCTAAATTTTGGTTAGAGTATACTACGAATATAGCGTATAATACTGGTAGAACACACCACTGATCTTACAGTACAGTATGTTGTATTAGTCCAATTAGTCTCTTATTATAGTTCAGCTCCTCCAGAAATCATGTGTTCTGTTTGGTTAATATCTTTTTGAGGCTTCCCCGTGGGGTATTTTAATTTAGATTTGTTTTGAGAACTGTCATCCCTTCACCACCCCTTTCATTCTCTCAATAAACCACTCATTATATAGCCTACAGTAAACCTTGATGGTGTGGTCTTGTGAGAAGGTAGGTTTAAGACTCAAATGACTTGCAGTCCAACCACAGTTGGAGTTCTATAATAAAGCCCAACAACAGATCTCTATAAAGACATTACCATAATGCATTTCAAATACCCTTTTTGGGGGTTTTTAACTCAAGTGTCATAAATGTGTCGTTACGGTAATCTTTGGTACAAGATAAAATGTGACAACTGTGATAAAAGGCTGTCACACAAATAGTTTTCATGTCATGACACTGTCAATAACATAATCATTGAAAAATTAACCAAGTCGGGGCTCTGGGATCTTTCTAGTTGACGACGATATAGTCTTGATGATGACAACTAGGCTATATTTTAGCTTTAGAGGTCCACCCTCATCTTGAAATTAAATTTACATCGACTACTTTGAAAAGTGCAGAGTGAGTATTTAAATCCCTGTGGATGATGGGGAAATAAATAAGCCAAAACTATCAGGTCCAAAAACAACCAGCAATGCATGTGACATATTTACCATAACAGCCATTCTGAACTTTGGTCTAAAATGAAACAACCACCATAAAATAAATGTTTGTTCCACGAGATGTCCTTTGAAGTTGGATTTGTTTTTGCTCTTTAATGATTTCTCTTATCTGATGATGATGGAAGCCATGCTGACACTTGCTTTTGCTTCATCAAGTTCTGCCGCACAATTACATGAATTTACTTTCAATAAATTACCATCTTTGCATACATCAGTCAAATCATCCAGCTGAGGCGTTCGCAAACAATATGCATTATTAATTTCATTGTCAGTGTTTATTTGGTTAACTTGTAACCGACTTGGACAGCCCGTTGCCTTGATGATGCATTTAAAAGCATCAGGGTCGGCATTTTAAAAGGGAATGAAGAGATGACATGCTCTCACCCCCCCCCCCCCCCCCCCCGCCACACACACACACACACACACACACACACACACACACACACACACACACACACACACACACACACACACACACACACACACACACACACACACACACACACACACACACACACACACACACACACACACACACACACACACACACACACACCCACACTAAGGACAGAGAAGGAAGGCAGCCTGAACTCTAAAAACACGAATCCATCTCTCAAAAGACACGTCAAAATTGGCACCAGTAAAAAATAAGATCACTAATAATATTGTTTTGGTGGGGAAGACAGGTCATTTGGTGGGGCATTGCCACCCCTTGCCTACCGTATGCCTAGATCCGGGCCTGGAATGTGTCATGCAAGGGTGTCCCCAGTGCCTGACCCATTGTGAACTTAAGTTATATGCATGCAGATCTGTACGGCACATGACACCTCTGTGCGACTAGGTATAAATCAGGCATTACTCAATTAGCATCTCAATACTACCCATAGATACAGTTTGAAAGTAGCCTAAATAGATGAGCACCCTACTTCTGTGTTCACAGCCGTCTACTTTGATGGAGGAAGTGAAGACATTTATCGCGATGGATTCCGTAACCAACGCATGTTCATGTCAAACAATCAAAGCATGTTCATGTCAAACAAACTAGTCACAGAGACCTCATGGATTGATTACTTTCTCTTCCTGTGACATGGGCACAACACTAAGCAAGGCCATGTCACTCTATTAGTGATAGTCTTCAAGCTTTAAGCACAAGATATCTGGTTCAAACATCAAATCACTGGATATCTAAGAACCTGCACTGTAAGAAATGTATTTTGTCATTGGTACAGGCAGACATATACAGTACGAATGTAAGGATATGTAAAGGTACAGTAACAGCAGGACTCTGAGAGCAGGGCACTCTAAATAAACACATCTGCCAATGTCTGTGGGAGAAGAACATTGTGAAGGCTAATCAGAGCCAAGAAAAGTGCCTTCCATAAGTGACACGGAGGCCCTCCACACCAACAACAATTCAGCCCAAGGGGCTCCTGGAGGGCGCCACAATGGCAGCCCTCATCCACCATCAAACCATCGTTCCAGAAGACAGCTCCTAGCGATTCTGCAAAGTCTTGCTCTAGCTAGCGAGAGCAGAGCAAGAAGGAAACGAAAGACGAGATGAGTGAGAGGACATGGGGGAGGGGCACCGCACCTTGCAAACATTTTGGTTAATTATGCATTATGGCTGTCCTTCATAAATTTAATTACCAAAAGCTGCGAGGCAGCGTGGCTCTATTTGCATACATACATGCACTACATGGGTGAAAAGAGACGCGTCTGATGTAAAGCTGGTGGATTTCAATTAGTGATCTTGGACGGGAAATGTTGCTAATCAACGTGGTGGCATGTGCAGTAAAACACTCATGGGGGAGGTGGCGCATCGCCCCATAGGCAGGGAGGTGGCGCATCGCCCCATAGGCAGGGAGGTGGCGCATCGCCCCATAGGCAGGGAGGTGGCGCATCGCCCCATAGGCAGGGAGGTGGCGCATCGCCCCATAGGCAGGGAGGTGGCGCATCGCCCCATAGGCAGGGAGGTGGCGCATCGCCCCATAGGCAGGGAGGTGGCGCATCGCCCCATAGGCAGGCCGATAAACATCCATGACAACAAGACGGAAGTGACAGATATTGACAATGTGCAGCTTTTCAAGTTTCAACTGGTTGTGGGCTACGAAAAAACTTTGGATTTATATTGGGGCGTTTGGCGATATCGGTGTCAGGTATCCGGTTTATATACCGTATTAGTGAAAGCCTCCAATGCCAAGAACTGATGTTGTTTGCTTTACGATTTTTTTCCCCACACACACTTACTGTACTTAAATATCTACTCCATATCTACACAAAAATTATACAGGACTATCGATTCAAAAATGGAGACATTACGGCATCAAATTGTCACACAAATCATCCCAATAAAGAAATAGAACAGAATTCCTATGTCGGAACTTTGTTAATCTGAATTGAGTTATTGTGCTTCAATAAGAATGTAACGTTCTCAATGTGGGGTCTGCACACCCTCAGGTCTTTGAGAGGGTTGTATGGGGTCCCAAGCTAAATGGTTGATAATTAGGAACCAAATGGACCCATACGGTTAACACTGAGGATTTTGCCAGTGCAGTTTAGGGTCCCAGAAATGAATAATCGGAAACAAATCACAAACAGTGCCACAAATGTTGCTTTGCTGCGACCCACATTCATATCATCTTTCACTCCATGTTTGCATCCATTTCTGATTCACCTGAGACTTCAGGCCTTTCTGCATACTAGAGTAGGTGAACGCACTAGAGTGGGTGAACGCACTAGAGTGGGTGAACGCACGGCACCGCGCACGGCCTCAGGAGAGCTTGAACTCTGGCTCTCTTGCTTTATCTGCCAGGCCTAATGATGGCATCCACCTGCTGTTTTATGGCCACAGCTGGAGCAGCACAGCTCCTATTTGGCCTAGAGCTCGAACGAACGAACACACACACACGCGAACACACACACACACACACACACACACACACACACACACACACACACACACACACACACACACACACACACACACACACACACACACACACACACACACACACACACACACACACACACACACACACACACACACACACACACACACACACACACACACGCTGTCAGTCCTTCTTTCCCTCTCTGCTTCATCCGTCTCTCCCCTTTCCTCCCCCCCCCCCCCCCCCCCCCCGCCCCCCCTTGCTCCACCAGTCTCTATACATTATCCTTCTATCTCATCCATCCACCCACACCAAACTGCTTTCTACATCCACTGTTCTTTCCCATCCATCTCGCCATCCACCCCATCTCTCTCTCTCATTCTCTACTCTCTCTTTGTGGCTCATTGCCCTGATGCACTTTTTATGGTCAACACCCATGAGCGTCTCATCTGAACCAGTCTGGCCTCATATGTGTTTCAGGACGGGGGATGAGTTGATAAGGAGGAGGAAGGGCCCACGAGGGCCCAGCCAGCCAAACATCAGAGCAATATGTCTCACAGCTGCCTGATGACCTCGACTATTCAACCTTGCAGGGCCCCTGACGGGGAATCTCTGTCCTCGAGGGGTTGCAACATTAAAGTGACATTTCCTTTCAGTGCAACATTTTCGCATTTTGGCACACATCCCCCGTATGACTTCAGGAACGGTGAGCTATCAATATAATATCGCTTCTCCTGGGAATCTCTAGTGATCTCGCTCAAGTTACTATATTCTGAAAGGGCAATTTTGTGTTCTGTGAACTCCGGTTTGTAATGATGACAGCATAAAACCCACAGAATGCCAGAGTGGTGTTGGGGTTGTGTGTTGCATGCGTTCATGAATCCATATAAAGTCATTCTTGATTAAAAACAAAAACACGACTTTTCAATCTGGACATGTGGTTCTCTTCATCTCCGACTTTAAAAATAAAACTGAATGAAAACTTATGTTGAGCTTGAGCTTGATCGTTACAATGGTGCAGCTAGGCTCACTGTTTTAATTGCTGAGGAGCAAAACATATTCAAGAACTGGATTTCGGTTGATGATCACTGATCAATACGAATTTGTGTTAACGATGCTTCACGGCCAATCAACTGTCTGTTCCTTCCACGCATTTCAGCGCCTCCCTCATTACAACCATCCGGATATCAGCTTGAGTTCAGTCATGAAACCCTCAGCATGCAGAGCTGACCAGACTTTAGATGGGTGATCCCAGAGGAACCTCACAGCAGGTGTTTTCTAGACATCTTCTGACTGACTTGACTGAGGAAGATTGGAGTTTGGACTAAAAATAGGGGCAACAAATCATTTCTGGGAGACAAGATGAAATTACGGAACAGCGGCCGGGGAGGGGGGGGGGGGGGGGGGTGGATAGGGAAAAACATGATGATCGCAGCTCAGGCCCGTCAAAAGCCCAAGACAAGTCCTCGGAGAGAGGCGCCGGCTTGACAACATGTCAATATAATTTTGAGTGCTTCTCTGTGAGCGCAGCTCTCAGGGACATATCATTTACTCTAACAGCTTTACACCGAAAAACAGACAGCGAACATTTGACGAGAGCGCTAGGAAAATCCACGCAGTTGATCTCTGAGACCGCGGGAAGGCTTTTCTTTTTTTACTCCCCCCTTTAACCCATCTTGGCCTGGGAACGATTCTACAAAATGACAGTTTTCTGAAAAACCCATGTTTCTATATGTCAGTGGTGCTCAATATTTCATCTCAAGGACCCCCAGAATTATATGTATTTGGCCGCCGACCCCCCCATCTGAAAATATGTTGTTCCAGGGACCCACCCCAGAAGCAAAGATTTGAGTTAAAAACTTTCTCTGTAACAATATATATTCAAAGATTTCAGGCACATTTTCACGATTTTTCAAAAATAGCAGACCTACAAGCTCGTAGCGCGGCACTCGGTGCCGCGCTACGAGCTTGTAGATCTGCTATTTTTCAATATCTAAAGCATAACATTCAGCGGTCCAGGCACCTTGGCTGGCAATCCAGTCTGGCAGTGTGCCGCGGGTTCGACTCCCGATCGCGACGGCCTTTACTGCATGTCATCCCCCCATCTCTCTCCCCATTTCCTGTCAGCCTACTGTCTGTCCCTCCATAAAAAAAAATATATAAAATAAAGGCGAAAGCCACAAAAAAAATACATTTAAAGCATAACATAATGCTTAAAACACCAAAAGGGGTTCCCGCCCAAAATGGGTTAAAAAAAAAGAAGACAACACTTCTTTGTTGATCACTGTCAGCGCGTTTACCGGACCAGACGGTGTTGTCTAAGTTTCGGCAGCGCAGCGCCCGTCTCGTCGGAGATCTAACGCTCACCGGAAAGAAATCGCTCTCCTTCAGTTTAGCCCCTGGTTCGGCTGCCTCTTAAATCTGTCACTCAGCCGCACCTCAGAAGCTGACAGGATGATTGAATACAAACCCATATTAACCCATTTTGGGCGGGAACCCCTTTTGGTGTTAGCATTATGATATGCTTTAGCTATTGAAAAATAGCAGATCTACAAGCTCATAGCGCGCCACCGAGTGGCGCGCTACGAGCTTGTAGGTCTGCTATTTTTGAAGAATCAAGAAAAGTGACATGAAAGTGTTTGAGAACGACTGACATAGAAAAACATAGCTTTTTCAAGAAAACAGTCAGGATTTAGAAGACATTTGCAGAATCGTTCCCAAGTCAAAATGGGTTAACAGTGACAACTTCAGCTGCAGCTAAGTAGACCTGAGCAAACAGAACACTCCGGCTGGCAGTCACACATAACACAGACACGTCTCTCTCTCTCTCTCTAGTCACTCTGCAGACGAGGGGAAAAAAAGGGAGAGCCGTTGAACAAAGACACAACAAGCGAGGTTTTATTTATATTAATAATACATGGTTCAGATAATGGTGGCATTACTATTTTTCATCGCGATGTTTGGGAAAGAGAGAGTGAGGTATAGTGAAGGAGGAGGGAGAGAGTGGGGGTGAGGAGGTGGCACGCGCAAGACATCTTTATTTGGAGGAACTGGGCAATAGTGAATATGCATATTGGCACATGGGTCTTTGCGATTTCCATATTTAGCTACGCACCCTTAGGTGCATCTCCCAGTCTCTGGGGGCGACAGCAACTGGAGTGTGATTCGTCCCAGAGGCTATTACACACACTGAATAAACATGAGTCTACACCTCCTTCTTCCACTACACTTGTGCAGGGTCAAAGGTCATATTTACAGGAACAGCAAACCCACTTACAATCAAACAGTCGTTTGAGAACAAACTCGCATTCTAAGCAGTTCCTACTAGCTAATAAAAAACAACAACAAATCCAAAGTCATAGAAAATCCTCACATTAACTGAACTAAGTGTTAAAATGAATTCTTACATTCTGACTACGGAGCCAGTCATTATTTGCTGCAGTTTGCCTTGTCAGTCTCAATGCAAAGATGCAAGATATTTTTCTTTTGTCTCTGTTGAGAATCACAAACACCCCAGATCTGCTTGTAAATGAGCGCCATTTGCATATGTGTACTTAGCACACCAAAACTTCAATTAGCCGCTCGCACGTATACAGTAGTAACGAGGCACATATTTAACTTTTCAAGTTGTTTTGTATTTGGTCCTTGAGGAAAACCTTTAATCTGTGCCACTGAGTGTCCTTGTCAAGAGGAAAATCTAATATTTTCCACCAAAGTTAATATCCTGTTTAGAATGCAAGATACGTCTTTGTCCTAAAGCAGACCGAGGACAAATAATTATTTAGGAAGTGCTGGGGTGATAGTTGAAGCATTACCACAGTCCCTCCTCCAGAATGGACAAATGAGTTATGAGCTATGCAGTAGGCATACTACTACAGTACGTGTACAGTATATTGCAATGGTTCTTAACCCATTTTGACCTGAGATCAGATTCTAAAAATGTCTTCTACATCCTGACAGTTTTCTGAAAAAGCTATGTTTCTATGTCAGTCATTCTTCGATTTTTCAAAAATAGCAGATCTACAAGCTCGTAGCGCGCCAATAGCTAAAGCATAACATAATGCTAACACCAAAAGGGGTTCCCGCCCAAAATGGGTTAAAGTGGGGTCCAAGTGCCCCGGGGGGGTCCTTGAGGGGGTTCAAGGGGTTCCCCTGGCAAAATGAACAGTTTACTCAATTTTTTTTTTTTTTTTTTTTATTATTTTATTCAGTCATTATGACAATTCCTCCCCACACGCATCTTTGTGCCGTTGTATTCTACTGGCTCACCTGCCATTGAGGAGTCCCCACCGGGAGGACGTAGAGCCTTCGTCCTCCTCCCACCCAAGACTCCTCGCTGACAGACAGGTGCCACCCAGCCTGCAGGAGTTACGTGTAGTGATCCCCCGGCTTCCCTCCCCTGAACACTGAACACAGGCCAATTGTGTCAGTATGGAGTCAAGCACTTTGGTGTCGTCTATTTAAAGCCACAGTAGTTCATGGCACCAGGTGCTACACTAATGTTCAGCAACTACAGACTAAAGACAATAGATGTTTTCATGGAAACAATATGTGATAGTTGATCTATGTACAAGATAACAGCGCGTCACATATAGCGTTGGAGGCTTGTAGATCAGCTATTTCCACTACAATGGTTCCAATATGCATTCCTAAGCAGCCTGGTAGGCGGATACTACGAAATATTGTAATTTTTAGGTTTCGACATTTGGATTTTCATGACACTGAATGTTGAATTACAGCAGCTGTGTGCATCAGAGAGCCTGTTGACCCTTGCATTTAGTCAGAAGCTGACTGTAAGCTTGTAGATATGCCATTTTTGCCAAATGTTTGTGTATTATGACATGCCCAGAATAGGGATGACGGAGTTCATGTGGTTAAACTCAATCGGTGTATTTTCTTCTCCAAAATGTGAAGCATCGGTAACCCTAAACATGTTATTTTTACTGTCATTTTTCATCTGAAAACTCCCTTCCTCCATTCGCCAATTAAGGAATAGAAAGCAAATTTGTCTTTAGACATTCAGTCTGAATCTGCTCCGTCGCCCTACTAAATCATTCAAGAGCACTGTGCTTCTCATTAGCCCGCTTAGCAAAACTTCCTCTGAAATCAAATAAATCAGCGCCCGGGAATAGAAATTAAAGTCCTGCCTGTGAGCTCTGGGGAAGGTTTCTCTCTCTCTCTCCCCTCTCTCTCTCTCTCTCTCTTCTAAGAAAGAAAAAGACTTGCAGTTAAGATTTAAAGCACTGCAGTCCTGAAGGCAGGCTTAACTTCACCCTGGGGTTCTCCTCTCGTACAATGAAGAGTAACCTGAATGCTACAGTGCTATCTATGACAGTCGTTGCTTCAACATGCTGAGCGTGGCTACGGCTCAAGCTATATTAAAGTCAGCCCCATCCCCACTTGAGACAAACTGGAACAGAGGCAGGTTTTTTTTTTTTTTGCGACAAATCAACAGTTTTGCACATGTACAGTACTGTAATCAATCAGTACAAATGTAGACACAAGAGAAAATGGTTCTAATTTCAACATTTTCTACAACAGAAACTAAGGTTAAAGTTATACAGTCCATAACTTTTAATTTATGTCGTACCTGGGATTTGAAATTTTGAACCCGGGTTTCCCCGCATGAGGCCGCGTCCTGCCGCCATGGCCGCGTCCATGGCGGCAGGAGTAGGACAGAAGTGATGAGTCCTCCCAGTGGGGGATCCCCACTGGCAGGTGAGCCAGTAGGACAGAGGCGATGAGTCCTCCCAGTGGGGGATCCCCACTGGCAGGTGAGCCAGTAGGACAGAGGCGATGAGTCCTCCCAGTGGGGGATCCCCACTGGCAGGTGAGCCAGTAGGACACACTACAGCAGTGACAACACACAGAAATGTGTGCATGGAGGAATTACCAGTAACAAATCTCTATAGTACATTCTCTAATCTCTATCATACATAATAATAACAACAACAATAATCTATCTATAAATGCACCAAGTCTCTGTACGTCTGTACGCGTGTACGTCTGTAATCCATGTAACTCGAGAACCGTTCGCCCCACCGACTTCAAATTCGGGTGCTCTACAGCCGGGCACCGGTCTAGTAACAATAAACCAATAATACTATAAAATAATAATTTCTTCATTAACCACCCTAGCATCCCTACTCTGTATGGTGTGTAGAGGGACAAAGGATCATCAAGCATAGACCCCAGGGGAACCCGACCAACGAAGCATACATGGTTTAAGTCGTTAAAACACTGTAAGCTTCGGATTGCAGCTTTAACCGTCTGTGGCTCAGAGACAGGATCCAGTCACACGGACAGTACAAGAAGCAGTCATAGATCAGGAGGAAGAAAGACCCTGTAAGATTGCCACTGCTCTGTAACCACTGAGCCAAAACTCCGGACGGCTTGTCAGCGAGGAGCACTCATCTGTGGGTTAAAGCCCTGAATCATCAGAAACGAGCTTTCCAGGTACTGCATCACGAAAATATGGGAACAAAAGCCTACAGAAATTATAGGCGGTCATCAGAAAAGCAGGGAAATGTTACGTCATCCATGTATCCGCAGAACAAACCTAAATTTGTGCTGAACATCGCGGTTTGACTCTTTTATGATTTAGGCTGATAACTGTGGCCGTATTATTTTGTGTGCTCTTTTCAGCTCACTCCCACACCTCAATACAAACACACACACACGGGCGTGCACGTCTCCCAGAACGACAGTGGTTTAATGCATGCCAACGTCTGACGCTATGTGCAGGGCTGGGGGGTTGTTGTTTATGGAGGCCGATGGCTGGCCGCTGAGAGGCGGCATTCACTCGGGACCAGGCCAGTCAAATCTCGTCAGTGCCTGGATGACTAGATGAAACAGCCGTTCAAGGCCCATCCACACAGGTTTACGTTCAAAAGACAGCACAGCGTGTGGCCTGGGAGAACCAACTGCCCATGGGTCCGTTTCAAAAAGAGAGTGTGATGGAGAGAAATATGAGAGATAGATAGATGTAAAAGAGGAAAGAAATATGATTTATTTAACATGTTTACTCTGTTACAGAGCAGATTAATCCCACCCTTCAAAATAAATAAAAATAAAATCCCCAAAGTTAAAGCCCTTGGGAAATTGATTTGTTATTATTATTATTTATTTGATATGGACATCACAATCACATTGCTCATTGCACAATTGTATTAATAGTAATAAGTAGATGCATTGCTTACAGTGTTAGCACAAGTGCTAATTTTCACCACCTGTCCACAAGAGACTTTTCTAAGAAGAATACAGTAACACTAAAACCAATCAAGCACAAGAAAGGAATATATACTAATAGTATTATACAACAAAAATACCCATTGCATTAACCTACACAACAGAATAAACATAATCACTCAGATAAGCAGTCAGAAACTATACATGTGAGCACAGTTGATGTGATTTCCACCATAGTTTGAAATGTCTTTTTTGCAGGGAGAGACTTTTCACCTTTATGATGTGATAACCATGGTTTGAAATGTCTTTTTTGCAGGGAGAGACTTCACCTTTATGATGTGATAACCATAGTTTGAAATGTCTTTTTTGCAGGGAGAGACTTCACCTTTATGATGTGATAACCATGGTTTGAAATGTCTTTTTTGCAGGGAGAGACTTCACCTTTATGATGTGATAACCATGGTTTGAAATGTATTTTTTGCAGGGAGAGACTTCACCTTTATGATGTGATAACCATGGTTTGAAATGTCTTTTTTGCAGGGAGAGACTTCACCTTAATGATGTGATAACCATAGTTTGAAATGTCTTTTTTGCAGGGAGAGACTTCACCTTTATGATGTGATAACCATGGTTTGAAATGTCATTTTTGCAGGGAGAGACTTCACCTTTATGATGTGATAACCATAGTTTGAAATGTCTTTTTTGCAGGGAGAGACTTCACCTTTATGATGTGATAACCATAGTTTGAAATGTCTTTTTTGCAGGGAGAGACTTCACCTTTATGATGTGATAACCATAGTTTGAAATGTCTTTTTTGCAGGTTAGAGACGTCACCTTTTACTACAGGAGAGAATATTTAACCCCGGGTTTTGAGGTGATAATTAAAGCCCCATGTGTAATTGCTGCAATCAGAAAGAGCAACACTCAATCAGGTTTAATTAAGCTATTCTGGGCGGGAACCCCTTTTGGTGTTAGCATTATGTTATGCTTTAGCTATTGAAAAATAGCAGATCTACAAGCTCATAGCGCGCCACCGAGTGGCGCGCTACGAGCTTGTATGTCTGCTATTTTTGAAAAATCGAAGAACGACTGACATAGAAACATAGCTTTTTCAGAAAACTGTCAGGATGTAGAAGACATTTTTAGAATCTGATCTCAGGTCAAAATGGGTTAAGCTTCACCAAGGCATAAAAGTGAAGTACAATTATGCGGCACTTATTATATAAAGATTATTTCAAGGCTATTAGTGCTTTGTTTTGCACTGAGTGAAATGACAGAAAAGACAGAGACCAGGTGACATCATCATGACCATCACACCAAAGGGAACTCACACACAGAAGTGATTCTGAACCTTTTTAATTTCAAGAGCTGAATTGATCTCAATTAGGCGATTAGAATTAGGTTATTAGATAGTAGCAAAGACCTGTAAAGGGTAAGGAATAATACCTTTATTGATCTTATGAGTAAAGTATACAGCAATACAAAGGTAAGCAGTAACAATAAGAAGCACCTTCAATAAAGAACAGTATACAAAAGTATACACATATACAACTATATTGTGCACTAAAGAAAAACACCAACAGCAGGTTACAGTGTCCTCCTCACAAACAAAAAGTGTCGGTGTTAAAGCATGCAACCGTTACTAATCCTATCAATCATTTAGCTGTGGACCCCATGGAACCCCCTCAAGAACCCGGAGTCCCAGACCCCACATTGAGAACCTGGGACACACAGTAACAGTACTGGACTACCGGTAGTCCTTTGTGAATGACATGCCATTTTGTTTTTGTTGTCACAAGAGTTCGAGAGCCTGGACGTCGACAGTACTCATGCAGCACAGTAACAGCACGTAACAGTTGCAGCACACACAAACAATAAATGTGACATCGTTCAAACAAACATTCAATAATTTTGCGGCGAAACAAATTTGAACTAAACTGGAGTAATGCTCCAGCCTTCAAAATGTGAATGAATGGCAATTAGGGAATCAAATGTGTTGTTTGAGTATCAGCAGGTCGTGCCTGTGCTTGTTGTTCATACCATGATAGACACAGTATGAATTTAGAAAATGTTACTACTGGCACTTACTGTACTTAAAAGGATGTACAGAGTATAGAATGTAGAGTGAGACAGCTGAGGCGGAGGGGTTTCAATTTATGGCGAGGCCAAAGAACGGGGCTTGAGAAAGAGGGCAATATTTTTATTCTGCCATGGTGGTCCAAATGCAAGCTGCAAGCATCGCAACTAGTATTTCTGTATGAAAACAAATACAAAGGACGTGACCTCTGTGTCCTCCAATGGCCAATGTTACCCTTAAAGGAGAATTCCATGCTAGAAGGCTTTCTTACCTTACTTTGTAGTTGTTACGTCCCCACCAAAGAGGTCCAGGTGTTTTTTGTGCAAAAACTCCTTATTGGCTATTTCCCCTACCATAAACCCTCAATGAATTGCATTGAATGGAAATTGAATGGGGCTATGGGGTGTTGTGCTAATTTGCTTATTTCCATCGAAATAAGTAGTAAAGTGTGCCGCTTGGGATATTATTTACATTATGAAGAGAGGATATATACAAAAAAATAATAATTTTGAGCAATGGAAATAAGCGAATTAGCACAACACCCCATAGCCCCATTCAATTCCCATTCAATTCAATGCAATTCATTTGGTAGGGGAAATAGCCAATAAGGAGCTTTTGCACAAAATAACACCTGCCTGGACCTCTTTGGTGGGGACGTAACGACTACAAAGAAAGGTAAGAAAGCCATTTAGTATGGAATTCTCCTTTAATGCCTGGATCCATTGTCACACAGTATTTAACTTTCTGACTATTTCAAATGCATTTCCAAAGAAATTAATTCTCATTTCTGTTAAATCGGGCAATGGGCAAAAAACAACCGCAGATGATATCTTTTTCAGCACCGCGAGGCATTAAAAGGTGGTTACTCATGTGTGTTAAATACGTACAAGTTCAGAGGAACTTTTCAGAGCAAAGCGTAACGTGGGAGTCCCTTATCGGCTAACCATTAAAATATCCCCTAATTAACATGAGTGACTGGCACACACAACACAATACAGCAACAGCACCCCCGTTTTTTTTCATTTTTTTTAAGCAGACAACCCCTCCAACATCATCAAATGGAGCCCATTTAAATTGCAGAACACTTGGCGAGATTCCTCAAGAGGCCACGGGAATAACTTTAAGTGTCCGCCATTAAGCCAGTTAATAAATATATAAATTAACCCATTTTGGACTGAGGTCGATTAAAAAAAAGGCTTCTAAATCCTAACATTTTTCTGAAAAACCCATGTTTCTATGTCAGTGGTGCTCAACCTTTTTCATGTCAAGGACCCCCAGAATTATCTCTATTGGGCCACGCACCCCCATCTCAAAATATGTAGTTCCAGGGACCCCCCAGAACTTCCAGAAGCAAATATTTTAGTTAAAAATGTTCGCTCTGAAATATATATTCAAAGATTTGTGCCACATTTTCACGACTTTTCAAAAATAGCAGACCTACAAGCTCGTAGCGCGCCACTCGGTGGCGCGCTATGAGCTTGTAGATCTGCTATTTTTCAATAGCTAAATTATAACATAATGTTTAAAACACCAAAAAGGGGTTCCCGCCCAGAATGGATTAAATAGGCTGCGATGCAAATAAGGGTTAGGATGAGACTACTTTGAGACGACTTTGTGATGCAGCAGCTATTCATCACCGTGGCTGAGGATGCACTCGGCGCTGTCCTTAGCTTATTCTAATGAAGCCCCCGTATGCAAATCAGTCTGCCCTTTTCTCTTCATTTTTTCCACCGCTATGTTTATATTTGACTGTGGGAAAGTGTGTGTGTGTTCGACTGTGCGTGCATGTGTGTGTGTGTGTGTGTGTGCGCGCGCACGCGTGTGTGTGTTGCAGTGTGTGGTAGTAGTTTTAGAGCAAACGCCCTCAGAATTGACACAATTCTGCATAAGAGGGAGGGGAAATATATTTGCGGAACCTACTGTACTAGTTACCTATTTGTGTTCCTGCTTTGCAAATATTGCAATGCACCACTATAGTACAGTATACACGTGCACATGTGGGCACGCCACACACACACCTGTATACTGTACAGCTACACGTGCACATGTGGGCATGCCACACATGCACAGTATACATACACTGTACTGTAGGCACACACACACACACACACACACACACACACACACACACACACACACACACACACACACACACACACACACACACACACACACACACACACACACACACACACACACACACACACACACACACACACACACACACACACACAGCGGTGTGGCAGCGGTGGCCGAACGGATAACGGCGCGGTCTTGATACCGGAAGGTTCCTAGTTCGAATCAGCCGTCCGACACGTTAAAATTACCACCGCTGAAGTGCCCTTGAACAAGGCATTGAACCACTACGATGAAATGTGTTCTATGAGCAGGGCCTGGCTGGAAACAAGTTCTTGAGCTTAGCCCAGATACCCTGGGTAAATATAGATTTCATTTCATTTCATTTCACACACACACACACACACACACACTAGTTAACTGCTCTTAGCTTACAATACATCCCTTTTCAAATATCTTTAATATCCTGGAAAGGACTGGAAACAATCACAACTCTTCTCTCATAAACATATCAACATCAATCATGTTAGGCCTAGATTATTTCAAATATATCAACTTTTAAGTTCACATTTGAATACGACCGTCTCATCTAGTGAGCTACAGCAAGGTAATAAAAGCAGACAATAAGAGAAGTAGAGAAGTAAAAGTGTCAAACCAAAGTAGAGAAATAGTTGCATATCTAAATGCAATGGAACCTGAGGCTTGGTGCCAGCATGATATGTATCGGTAGCTGACAGAGAGATGAAATGCCAATTTTAATACCCTTACAGTGACATTGAACGATGTGTGTAAGAGAGGGAGACCTGATGAATATTGAAATATTGAAATGAAAGACGTGACGGAAAGAAGATGGGCACATTGTCCTAGGTGCCAACCTAGTCTGTCTGTCTGTCTGTCTGTCTGTCTGTCTGTCTGACCGGATCATTTAAAAATTGAGTAAAGGACCACTTCACCCATATTTCAATCTTATCGTCATATAACAATACTATTATGTTCTCAATAATGCTTATTACAAAATGGCACCATTTCCGATTTGCTGTGTCTCAAAGGAGGGCTGTGGGCAGTTCAGAAACCTGGCTACCACTGAGGACATCGGTTGTCAGGTTTTGTAATTTCAGGGGCGGCAGTGGTTCAGGTGGTAGAGCGGCCTCTTGGGAGCCAGAAGGTTCCCAGTTCGATCCCGGGCTCCACCACACCTGAGTTAGTGTTGAGGTGTCCTTGAGCAAGATGCTGAAATAGGGGTTCAACATTCATTGCTCCCCATGTGCAGGTTGGTGCCTTGCATGGTCTGCCATCGGACGGTGTATGAATGTGTGTGTGAGAATGTGTGAATGTAATGCACAATGTAAAGCGCCTTGGATAACGGCGCTATATACATGCACCATTTGCCAACTTTACAGGAAGAGAAAGGAAAGGAAACTAAACAGAATTGTCAATATCAACATGAAGGTAAGTTATAATGAACAAAGTATTTCTCCAAGCATGACCTCGCTGAGAACACAAAGCGCCAATAATGCTACATGCAATGCTACAAGAATTGAGCACTGAAGTTGGCGATGAATTGTGTAGTAGTGTAGTGGTAGCCGTAGGAGGGGTTGATGATGGGAGATCATCAAACATGGCGGACTGACTCATGTTGACTCGCTTAAAAATATCAGATCTATATTTGACACATTGCATTCATGAGAATATCATTATTCCAAGAAAATGTGAATGTTTAAAGGTCAGTGTTGGATCAGGTCAGGGTCTGCTATTGGCCTTGACATAATGGATCAGGTCAGGGTCTGCTATTGGCCTTGACATAATGGATCAGGTCAGGGTCTGCTATTGGCCTTGACATAATGGCACAACAGTCTCACTAGTGATTTCTGCTCTGCTTGCACGAGTCAACTGTAGGTCAATCATTCATTACACAAAAATACACACACATACACAGATGCACACTGTACAAGTACACACACACATACACACACACACATTAGCAATGTGGTTACGGCACTTTTGTTTTGTTCGGGCTCTGCAAAGTAGGGACCCCAGAGATCTCAAATTGGTCCATTGAGGAGCAACTTATAGACTATTAGAGTTCACCTATGATTGCTGTAATGATATGCTATCAACTATCTTTGACCAGTTACAGTATGATGACTTATGATGCCTGTCCAGAACAACATGTTCTCAAACTACAGGTCTACTGTATCCCATTCTGACCTGAGATCAGATTCTAAAAATGTCTTCTACATCCTGACAGTTTTCTGAAAAAGCTATGTTTCTATGTCAGTGGTTCTTCGATTTTTCAAAAATAGCAGACCTACAAGCTCGTAGCGCGCCACTCGGTGGCGCGCTATGAGCTTGTAGATCTGCTATTTTTCAATAGCTAAAGCATAGCATAATGCTAACACCAAAAGGGGTTCCCGCCCCGAGAATGGGTTCAGCAAGCATGTTCTCTCCTCCGTGCCATCAGTGCCCACACCCTAGGCCTATAGGTGGTGTTGGCGAAAGGGTCTGTCTGTGTGGAGTTTGCATGTTCTCCCCGTACGTGTCCCCTAGGCCTAGGGTATATGTACCCTCACAAAAAAAAACATGTAGTAATCCTGGTCTCTAAACTGCCTCCCCGTGGTCAGCCGGGGCGCCTGATGGAGGGGAAAGGAACTGGTTGGAATAACGTGTTCCTTCACGCGCTACGTCCAACCGGGGAAACTCCCCCTGTCAGGTGAAAAGAAGCGGCTTGGATGCTCATGCACTGAAGGAA
The DNA here is from genome assembly GCF_951216825.1 of Electrona antarctica. Taxonomy (NCBI): domain Eukaryota; kingdom Metazoa; phylum Chordata; class Actinopteri; order Myctophiformes; family Myctophidae; genus Electrona; species Electrona antarctica. The sequence goes on from NC_136796.1 coordinate 9,511,007, forward strand.
GCATGAGGTCAGTTCGTTGCTCTCCCCAGGTTGGCGGAGGGAGTGCAGAGCCCAGGATCATATTAGATAATTGACAATGGGTGAAAAAAATGCGTTACAAAATCGTGGGATAAAATGTTAAAAATAAGGGAAAATTATAAATATTGAGGGGAGGAGCAATTTAGATGTAAACATTGGAATCATCTTGCACAGCCCACTTTGTTAAAGAAAATGTAGGCTAATATACTGAGTAGAGCGGTATGAGTGGGAGCAGTTCCTTGAGTTTCTGTTTCACTGCACCAAATAAATTCCTCCGAACAGGGTTAGTGAAGAAAGAGCAGTAAAATCACATAAAAAGGGGCCCATAGTAGTAAAAAATAAAAGAGAGGAAACCTAAATTACAACACTGCCGTGCAGCAGCAGCCACCAGCTGGAGAGACAGAGGATAGACAGATTAGAGGCAACGACTAAGTAAGAACGCCAGAGTGAGAGAGCGAGCGAGAGAGACTGAGAGGCAGGGGAAGAGAAGAAGAAAGGAGGAGAGAGACAGAGAGAGAGCAATGCTGTGCGGAGAGAGTGCGGCGACATGATCACCGCTGATCCTCACGATAAGCAGGGCCGACAAGCGGCGAATGCGGCTTTTGCTCCGACACTAATTGCCCGTGAAAGGTGACCCGTGGTGGGGTGGAGGCGCTCAGCTCCCATCGTCCTCGCCACGCCACGGCCCACACTGATCACACGCGACACCAGACAGCCCCGGTCGTCACGCCGGCCACCAGGCCCCCACCAGCTCCAACAGCCGGAACCCGTCCGGGGGGGAGGGGAGGGGGGCGGGGTGGGGAAGGGGGATACGACGGAAGAAGAGATGGAAGATGCAGAGAGAAGGAGAGTGAGAAGAGAGAGGACTGGGGATGGGGGCACAGACTAGAGAGAAAGAAAGGAAGAGAGGGAGAGAGACACAGATGTGAAGGGACATGGAGGACAGACAATGGAAGGGGAGAACGGGGAGGAAAAGGGAACGACTGAGAGATTGAGACGGGGGTTAGAGAAAGGAAGGAGAAAGAGGAAGAATAGAGAGTGACAGAGTAAACATTAAAGAAAAGTAGAAGAATGGACGGAGTGGGCAACGTAATGACACAAACGTTAACAGTATATAAGATCACTGAGGGGGGCACACGCATTGTCGCATTTTGATATGCTGTGGTGTGCGACTGCACTCTGACTGCACATGCCATGTGGGCGTAAACTAATGATCTATAGGTTGTGTGTTGCTGTGAGAGAAATAGATTTTGGGGGGAAATAGGACAGCAGTGGACGCTAATTTGAATGGAAGTCATGGGGGGGCCAAGACAACCCCCTAAGACACCCCCCCCCCACACACAAACACACACATTATGTATGAGGCAGAGGACACATGCCTGCACAGAATCCAAGTCAAGCTCTTTTACATACAGATTGAAGAGTAAGGCATATAAATATACAGGTGTTCCTTCATCTGCGATTTGTTTTTTAGCACTTAAAACTTTCTAATTTCATTATGTTTCCTACGTCAGGTTGAACATCTGAACCCCAGCAACAATCATTTAAATAGATAACCTAAGTAATCCTGGTCTCTAAACTGCCTCACCCTGGCCAGCCGGGGCGCCTGCTGGAGGGGAAAGGAACTGGTTGGAATAACGTGTTCCTTCCACGCGCTACGTCCAACCGGGGAAACTCCCCCCTGTCAGGTGAAAAGAAGCGGATTGGACTCCTCATGCATAGAAGGAAGCATGAGGTCAGTCCGCTGCCCCCCCAGGTTGGCAGAGGAAGTGTAGCACCCAGGATTACATTAGATAATTGACACTGGGTGAAAAAAATTGGTTGCAAAATCGTGGGATAAAAATGTATAAAGAATTAAATAAATAAAAAAAACGTTTTACCTCATTGGGTATTATTACTTGCACGTCTTCAAGCAAAGAAAGATGTAATACTTCAAGCAAAGAAAGATTTAGTAGTAATATTATCTCACACCATTGTATAAATGCTTATGACAGAAAAAATAAATCTATAGCATAACTGACAAAAAGGAACCAAAACAAGGAATAGTACTTCAAACATACTGTAAGTCAGCAAAATTGAAGCTGTGTGTGTGTGTGTGTGTGTGTGTGTGTGTGTGTGTGTGTGTGTGTGTGTGTGTGTGTGTGTGTGTGTGTGTGTGTGTGCGTGCGCGTGTGGGCGTGTGTGTGTGTGCACGTGCGTCTATGCATAATGTCTGCACATAGCGCCCCTAATAGCTTTGTGGCTTCCGAGTCACCCGAGAGCAAGCAAGCACGACAGTCAGGGTGGCGACAGGGCCATGGCCATGTCCCGACGGTCGCAAGAGGATAGCGAAGCGTGAAAACCAAAATAATGGTTAGCCTCGCTTATAGGTGATCAATACTGATGGAAGGGTCGGCGACGGTCGTGGTGGAGGGGAGGAGGGTTCTGTGGACTAAGGGTGCAGGGAGGGATCGGGAGGAGAGAGAGAGAGAGAGAGGGTTGTACCGCCGTGGAGAATAAAATGGCTGGCTCCAGTTTCACCACGGATGACAGCTCTCCAATAAGCGGAGGCTGTGCGAGGATGTTGTCCCTCCTCCTCCAACACTCCTCTCTCTGCTTCGCTTCAGGACACACGACGTCTAATGCTGGCCTGATTTCATGTTCCTGAACTCGCATACCTGAGCTGTAACCTCACTGCAAACAACGCCGCAGTGCCAAAAATGGCAGGAGAGCCTTGAACTTGGGGAGGAAAAAAAAATGGTTCTTGACTGCAATAACAGAGCGACACGTGGTGATGTGAACTTGAGTTCTATGAGACGTTTGAACCGGCCCTCCCTCTGTGTCACCTGAGCATACGAATTAGCTGCATTGTGTAATTTCCAATAACATTCATCAGCTGGCTGGAAACATCCAGAAGCACCTTTTTTCTTATTGATTTCTTATTTGCTTCTCCTTTTGGTCCAGGAGGCCAGAGGAGGTTGGAGAAAGAGGAGAGACAAGCCTGGATCTTTTTACACAGTGGAGCCAGACTGCTGGAGCCCGGCATGGGGGGTGGGGGCTGAAGAGACCATCTTCCTAACACGGATATGGAGATATTGGAATGTGGCGCCCATTAATAACAACTCAGTTGTCATCTGCACAGTCATTTTCCACCAGACCGGTCAATATAGCATGTGGAGTGCTTGTAAGAGAGCGTTCTCTATGCGCGTAAGATTAGGTCTAAATCAGAGAGTTTTATTATACGCACATTCAGGACTCAAGTGTGTGTGTGTGTGTGTGTGTGTGTGTGTGTGTGTGTGTGTGTGTGTGTGTGTGTGTGTGCATGTAACAGAGTAGATTAATTCAGTTTGTGGTTGGCACCACCCTTTGGTGGTGGAGAGTACTGTATACTTTCGGGCATCTGCGTTTCATGATAATTACACCCCTTATTTTTGAAACATAGTAACATACCAATTATATCTTAGATATAAGATATTGTACATATATTTTAGAAAATATTTAATCAATCACATTTTGTACAAGTCAATCTCTCTAAAAGCACAAAAAGAGAAAATGCACTGTAGGTCATTTTGTCTTAAATCTAAACAAAAAAATCATTTTGCAATTATCTTCGATCCTATAATAACGCATCCTTCATCGTCATTCACAGTAGATTAGCCCTTTTTTATCCTCAACGTGTTGTTTCAATTTGATTGTATCCGATATCAAGTTGAGAGCCTCGGTCAAAGAAAATATATAGGCTACTAATTGTCCACAATTCCTGGACTTGCAATGAACCCTAAAATATGTTTTGTCATTTGTTGTGTGTGATTGTTGTGTGAAAATTGGCCACTTTCAACCTGGCGTCCCTATTTTAATAGGGACGCATATAATTTAGGGCTTGTATATCTGCTATGTTTTATGCACTACGTCATACCACAAAGTATAGAATAGGGCAAAAGTGGTTAAAGAGACATTAGTTCTCTATAAATGACTATCATCAAATTGAATGAAGTGGACAAAATGGCAAAGTAGTAAAAAGAAATAAAAAATAAAACAAATGAGACCGTTCTTAATTCGATAAACGTGCCTTTCTGTATAACAGTAATCATCATATTTCATGCTGTCAATTTCTATCTAATTGCTCGCTTTGGAAGAACGTGCTTCCCTGCCACTATCGCCATCCTACCGTGCACGGCGTGCACAGTGCAGAGAAGAACACCGTCGCACACCAATTAAAACAGACCGGGGTTCCACTTTTAGGCAAATGCATCGGGGGCACCTGACAAGTTAATTCTTTGCAATTATGTCATTTCTCAAGCAAACGACAGAACCACGGAGGCACGTGTTCTTCTTCGGTGGTGCGCAACACCGGCGTGCACGCTCAATTAAAAAACACAAAACTATAAAGTGGGCACTTGTGTTCCAACGAGGAGGTTGTTTAAAAAAACAAAAAAAAACGTGGCATTCAGACCTCAGCCATGACACGGTGAATATATTAAGACACCTCCGTCCAAAATACACATGGTTGGTCTGGGATGAATTTCTGCTTAGTGCCTTCTAGTGCCTTTCGGTCCTTTCCCTGGGTTCCTATTGTTTCCCTCCAAAGAAAGGAAAATGCATAAAAAATGATTGTTTTTACAGAGATCTATGCTGTGACCGTGGATTGGTAAATTAAATAAATAAAAAAGGTAGGGGACAGGCACCACCAGGATTTTAAGAAGAAAGAAAAAAGGAAAGAATAAAAATTCACAATTTCAACACTATTATTATTATTATTATTATTATTATTATGATTAGTAGTAGTAGTAGTAATAGTATTGTGCAATCAGGTTGGATTGCACATAATCCAGACTGGAATGTTTGCATAGTATTTGTGGTGTGAATAAATAAATCCATTCAGTGTTTCATCATCAGCATAAGAGCTGAGGAAAGGCCTTTTAAGATCTGTCCATGTTGTTCATGATATCCAGAACTACAGAGTCCTCTTGTGGTGACCACCTCTCCGCTCTCCAAAACTCAAACCCTGCAGAGGCCGAGGGAGGTAGAAAAACCTGGAAAAGTTATCCAACTGAACTGGTCGACTGTGACAACATAACCACAAGCCGTTCATGGGACTATCTAATTAATAAGTTACAGACGTTTTTACGTTACATTTCTCCAAGGGCACTTTCGGTACTTTTAAAGTTTCTCAACTTCCCACCCAAACCCCTGAAAGCCTCGCAGCGCTCGGGTCGTCGGCTCTTTAAGTCAAAAAGCTTACAAGGTCCCCCTCGAGACCACCCGTAGCTCTCCCTTTGCACGTCTCCCCGAGAACCGGCTGGTGCTGACGCGGTTTAAGATGCTAGCACCTCGCTATTAACATGTGGCCAGTATTTGTGCCCTCTCATCGGCGCCCGAGGGTTTCTCTCTCTGAAATGCTCTTTTAGCAGCTCCCTGACAGGCGGGTAGCTCGGCTTTCCAGTTAATTAAAGGGAAAAACATGGCCTTAACTGGTGCATAGTCGCACCCAGTCTGCATAATGGGACGTAATTAACTTCCCCTCATCGCTGCTTCACTTCAAAGGGTCGGTTTTGAGTCAGTCATGCACACTGCGCGCGAACACACACACACACACACACACACACACACACACACACACACACACACACACACACACACACACACACACACACACACACACACACACACACACACACACACACACACACACACACAGTGTATTTGTTACTGTTGGTGCACATAGCCATACTGTATATTCTCAGAGAAATGTACTGTAGATTCCCGTAGCACTCCTCTGGCATAGAACAAGCTCTCTCCAGTGGATCGCAGAGCAGCCTAATTCGGCTGAAGAAGACCTGTAAGTCTGTAAGTGGGCACTGAATGTAATGGGCACATGTGCCAACACGGTCATACAGATCAAGAACAAGCACGGTTAGGGACTCACCATGCCCGCCTTGCATATTCAGTACAGTAGCTGGCACTTAACCCATGTAGGCCTGATGTCGAAATTTAAAAAATATCTTCTAAATCCTGCCAGTTTTCTGAAATACCTCATGTTTCTGTATCAGTGGTGCTCAATATTTCATGTCAAGGACCCCAAATAACATGTAATTGGCCACCGACCCCCATCTGAAAATATGTTGTTCCAGGGACCAGCAGAAGCAAAGGTTTGAGTTAAAAACGTTCGCTGTGAAAGAATATATATTCAAAGATTTGCGCCACATTTTCATGGTTTTTCAAAAATAGCAGACCTACAAGCTCGTAGCGCGCCACTCGGTGGCGCGCTATGAGCTTGTAGATCTGCTATTTTTCAATAGCTAAATTATAACAAAACCAAAAGGGGTTCCCGCCCAAAATGGGTTAATGTGTGAAATCTGTCTATGTACTGTACAGTATACTGTGCCGACATGCAAATGAGAAACCAAGCTAAGACTCCTGGCGCATTGGGGAGTGATTGTGGCGAGTAAAGCCCAAGTTACACCAATGTACAATCTCACAAAGCACCACAGCGTTGACGCATTATTGAACTTGTAAATTGTCTATTTTTGGTGCGCGACACCTGCGTGCAACTAACTCTAAATTGGGCTTAAATGTGATCCTGACACATGGTGTGACTAAAAGCAGGTTGTAGTCCTGCTCTCTGTCACACGCAGTGCTGGAACTGTGTGGGGTTTGGAGTCTGGAAGCGTGTGTGCCGCTATAGTTTGCCTCCGTTGCTCCCAAACTATGGTACGAAACCAGATTCCATTATGCAGAGTCTAACACAGGCGTGATACCGCTCTTCGTTTTAAAGCAAATTAAAATGAACAGCTCCACCTACCACATTAATCAAGAAATAATTCCCCGAAGAAATGGTAAATAATATAACTTCCAGCCACTGTACTTAAAAGTAACCAGAGGAAGAGAACATTTTTGTAGAGACGTTATAGTTTAAAAAAATAAATAGATATTGTTGTGTTCAATTATATAGCTTTGCTCCCAGCCCCTACATGCTTTCTGACATTTTAAGCACACACGCATCATGCACACACACTCACACACGTCACAACACTTCCTTGTCGCGGTCCACACACTGGAAAAAAACCTTTCTGAATGGTGACATCTGCCACATGCGTTTGGGCTGGCCAACATCGAACTGTGCCCGATGTCCGGGAAGACAGCTTCCATTTTTTACCCCCCTTAACCCATTTAGACCTGAGGACGTGTCTGTGTCACATTAAGCTTTTAACCATGATCCACTTGAACCATTATTTTAAACTTTAGCTGTTGAAAAATAGCAGATCTACAAGCTCATAGCGCGGCACCGAGTGCCGCGCTATGAGCTTGTAGGTCTGCTATTTTTGAAAAATCGTGAAAATGTGGCGCAAATCTTTGAATATTATATTCTTTCACAGTGAACGTTTTTAACTCAAATCTTTGCTTCTGGGAAGTCCCTGGAACTACCTATTTTCAGATGGGGGTCTGTGGCCAAATACAGATCATTCTGGGGCTCCTTGACCTGAAATTGTTGAGCACCACCACTGATATAGAAACATTTCTATATCATCAACACAATCCTGAACGTTTTTTAGAAAACGTTCAGGATTTAGAAGACATTTGTAGAATCGAGCTCAGGTCTCAATGGGTTAAACCACGTTACCGTGAACTTCCCAGCTGTGAGAGAGCGACGAGGCTCGGCCAAATCAGAATGATGGCTGGGCTCTGTTTGCCTTTTTTGCTGTTATTTATTCATGTATTTATTCTTCCTGTCGTTAGCCCCTCTCGTTCCTGCATCCCTCCATCCCCTTCCTCCCCCCACGCCCTGCCAAAGAGGAAGCGATGTCTTGTTATATCAGGTGTGATACATGCTCTCCTCAGGCTCAAACAAGCCCTCGTCTTCTATTTTCAGTCCATTTTCTATTCACAGACCGCACGGTTGGAAATGTGTTCTCTTTATTGGCGTTAAGATTCAATTGGGTTGGAACAAGGTAATAGTACATCTGACGATCTGAACCCGTACTGTAGCAATATCAATCAGAATAGGTCTGTATTATGCTAGATTTGTTTGTGATCTCAATGAAGAAAATGTATCATTATGAAATGTCTGGATTAAAACATATTTAGGCATAAAAGATAAACATATAACATAACAGAGGCCCAAAATACAGCAGGTTGGGGACACCAGGTTGAAATAATGCAATAATGTGTGATTGTCAAACAATTTTGAGCAACATTTGGATTTGTCGCGTTTTCAATCGTGCACTTCTGCGTTCCGTTTGGGAACCACGGACCTAAACAAAATGTATAGCTATTTAAATATAATGCTCTGAGTTTAGTCAGTATGCTGACCGCTGCTCAAGCATCATTATGAGGTGCATTCCACAGTTTCTCCCTTCTGGCCCCAAAACTGTGGAATGCACTTCCCGTTGCAATCAGAACTGCAGCATCACTCCCGATCTTCTGCCGTAGTCTGAAAACCCACCTTTTCAGACTCCATCATGGCCCATAGCACTTACCCTACCCCCTTAGACAGCACTTTTTAGACTTAGATAGCATTTGAAACAGACTTATAGCATGTCATGTAGACAGCACAATAATTGCATTGTATGTAGTCATAGCACTTCATAGTATATATGTACAGCATAGTATAGCATATATGTATAGTTTATATGTATAGTGTCATTATATAGATATGTTCTACTGTAGTTACGTTCTTAGCTTACGCATGTTTCTTGATAAATGCATTTTACATATGTGATGTATTCCCATGTTTTTGTTCTTGCTTAATGTAAGTCGCACTGGATTAAGAGCGTCTGCTAAATGCCTAAATTGTAAACTGTAAATTTAGTTGGCTGGTTGGAGGTGTGAAGGAGGCAGCAGTGGGCTGAAGGTGGCTGAACACACAGTGGGTGGTTCCTAGACCCATATGTTTGGGAAGTGATGAACTCGTACTCGAGTAGACGGTAAGTTTGAAGTCTTCGCATAACATAATAAAGTTCCAAAAACTTGATGGGTTGTTCAGTTCAGTTCCTGATACCAGCTGGCACCCAGACAGATCGCAGCACTGCACTGGGAGCATTTCATCATGTACATTTATAACCCTATTTTTGGCAAATGATCAAAAGGTTTGACTTTTATGAATGTTTTAAAAACAGCGAACATACACAACCTACAAGCTCACAACACGTCGCATCGCGTCACCTTGTGAGCTCATAGATTAGTATGCATTTTTGCTATATTTCGTACAAACAAGTATACAGTCCTTAAGAGGTTAAAAATGCAAGGTGACCACTAACTGGTCAGCACTGTGTGTGTGTGTGGCCATCTTCCTATGACACACATGCCTTCCTATTTAACAAACAGACACCCACACACTGTACCCCTTCCCAGTGAGAGAGCGAGCACACGCACGCACGCACGCACGCACGCACGCACGCACGCACGCACGCACGCACGCACAGTGAACAGTTGCCATGTCACAATAGGTTGTCCCTGGATGAGTACTACACTTACCATGGATTCACATGTGTGCTAATTAGACTGGAAGAAATGATTGGCTGCTCACGACATCGCAGTAAGAGGGCCCAGATGCACGCACACACCTAAGCACAAGTGCTTTTGAACACGCATAACCCCCCCACACACACACAAACACACACACACTTTATATTATGTGCACACGTACACACACACACACACACACAGCCCTGGTGGACAATAATGCATTGGGGCGTACCCCATCACACTGTCTCGAGACACTCCTCACTGGAGTTTGGGTTCTGTCACATACAATTTAGTCCACGTCAGGGCCCCTCACACCCCTACCCTCAGAGTGTACAACTCTATCTCTCTCCTAGTCCCATGTGCGCGCAAGCGTGCGTGCGTGCGTGTGCTCGCGCATGGGTGTGTGTGTGTGTGTTGGAGGCGCGTGGATTGACCAGCATTGGAAAATCGTTGATGGGTTTCAAGTTACTAAAATCCTGATACTAATAATACAATTAGTCCCATTGGATCAGGTATCTGAATATTTTCCATGGCTAAATACACAAAAACTGAATGCTCAGGCCGCTTTAATTGCACAAATGTGTAATCTTACAAGTTACAATATTACTACAAATCTTTACTAAAACAAAACAATAAATAGATGTGTGTATACGGGTGGTGCGTATGTGTGTGTGTGTGTGTCTCTCTCTCTCTCTCTCTTTCAGAGTAGTTAGTAGTGTAACCCCCACTGCGTTTCTTTCTTCATAATAGCCAGAGATCCGTGGCGGCCTTGTAATAACAACATTTCAACCCTGTGTTATTCCTGCTGCAATTCTATGTGTTCGGGCCTCCCACCTCCTGCCAAATTCCCCCTTTGATGTCTTCACTGCTGGCAGGACACGGGGAGCTCTTTCCTACCAGCGTACCGAGCCTGCATGCATCATAAGGAGACGTGAGCGAATGTGTACTAGAAGGTTCATATACTCTTACAGCAGCAAAGGGAGGTGTGAGAGAATGTGTGTGTACTAGCTCCAATCAGGCTATTTATACAGTAGTAGTCTTATACTGTAGGGAGGAATGAGAGAACGTGTACTGCAGTACTCCAATTAGGGCTCACATTAGGGCAAGTGGCTATGGCCAAATTTAGCCCAATGCCCGTGCAAAACAAATGCTTGGAATGGGTTCAGAATCATGAAAAAACCCCTAGTTTGACCATAGACCCCCTAGGTTGGCCATAGCCACTTGCCCAAATATGCCCAATAGTGTTGACCTCATCACATTTGTGATGACGTCTATGGCCATTTTTTAGCCCAAGGAGTGTTTTTGTGCAAAACGAATGCAATTAAAGCAGCACTATGATACATCGATCTATCTACAAGCTTGTGAGCTTGTGGATAAATGGTAAATGGTGCATTTATATAGCGCCTTTATCCAAGGCGCTTTACATAGATTGTGCATTACATTCACCCATTCACACACACATTCATACACCGATGGCGGCGGAAACCATGCAAGGTAGGTACCAACCAGCACATCAGGAGCAATTAGGGGTTCAGTGTCTTGCTCAAGGACACTTCGACAGCAACTCTGGGGGAGCCCGGGTTCGAACTGGCAACCTTGCGGTTACCATCCAGCCACTCTACCCCTGAGCCACTGCCGTAAAACGAAACTGTCGTACAAGGAGCAAACTGGTAGCACCTTCCACCTTCCACAGAGGCCTTACAATAGGGGGTTCAATTACTGTATGAGTGGTAAGGGACCATACTATGCAGCTGCATAAGGCTCTACACACACACAACATAATATCTGAGTCGTAAGGGACCATACTATGCAGCTGCATAAGGCTCTACACACAACATAATGTCTGTGGGCTATTTGCAGTGGGAGCAACCCTAACCCTAAGGCAGTCAGTGATAGACCGGGTGTGACAGTCTCACTAGGTGGGGTGAAGAAAGAAAAGGCCTACGATCCCTCTCTGCATATAGCCCTCCACACCACATGTGTGGCCAGGACGGTCCACCTGAACACTAGTACACGATCCCTCTCTGCATATAGCCCTCCCAACACCACATGTGTGGTCAGGACGGTCCACCTGAACACAAGTACAGTTGGCCAACAGGGGCCTTAGAATAGGCAGACTACGATTGTCGCCCCCTCAGATTAATTAGTTATTATTAGACATTAAGTGGTGATTTTGTGATAATTGTTTTTGGTGACAATGCAAAACTAGATTAAGAAGAATGTCTGCTCTGTGCATTAGTAACTGCAGGTCTTATCACTGCAGCCAGGTTGATACTGAGAAACTGGAAGAGCTCGGCCAGTCGGCCACACCAGAGATCACAGACTGGACCCAATTTATGACTGAAACTGCATCTTTCGAATACTCAATTCCCAGGAACAACAATGTCAAAGGAAAGTTCCATGAAATATGGGACTACTTTTATTTGTATATTAAAGGATGGTTGCATTAACAATTTGTAATTGTAATACATTACAGATGATATAATCACTATTGTCAACAATAGAATGTGGAGGGGTGTTGTCCATTTGGGGTAGTTTTTGACTGCCTACAGACTAGTTGTGTTTAGATTTTTTTTGTTTTTTATTTTGTGTAAGTCGTGTGTATTTTGTATGCTTTATTGTACAATCATTAAAAAAAACTTTGATGACTAAAAAAGAAGAATGTCTGATCTAGTGTCAGCTTTTATAAGATTGAAGTTTGTGTCCATGCACATTAAATTCAGGTCTGTTCTTTAGCCTATTTTAATAATTTTTTTATTAGATTTGACCACAGTGGATTAGCATGACAACCTCAGAGCTGTGCTTGTCAGCTGGTGGGCAGACACAATCAGGTGGAATGTGAAATGTGTTGCTGGGTTCGAAGACACAATAGACCACTGACTGAAGTCCTGACGTCACTGTCACTAGATGGCGCTGTTTCCTGGGTTTGAGTATTATTTATTTGTTTTGTGTAATCCCCATATGGCGATCTTAGATAGCCTCATATAAGAAATGTGTAAACAAATGAAATCATCATGGCAATTTTACTCATATGGACATGATTGCATCGACTGAAGGTGGAGATATACCCAAAGGGTAACACAATAAGCGCCAGAAACGAGTCCAACACACCAGAGACTACATTTCCGTGTGGGTGGGGTGGCTGCCCGCCACACACAAAGAGGCTTTTGCAGGTGAGTTTACCACCGGGGATCATATTTTTTACTTTTACCGAAACTCGATATCATTTTTCCCGCCTGCTGGCCCTGAGAAGACCAGGTATCTGACCTTCGATATAAATATCTTACATATGCTTTATGTATGTCAGACTTCACACGAGAGTTGCGTTCCATGGGTTGAACAACATCATTGACTAGTTTCTATACAGATATTAAATGATCAGTTGAACGGAGCGCTTATATTTGAGAGGGTATACCTACCCTAGGGGACACTAGGAGAACAAGCAAACTCCACACAGAAAGGCTTCTTCTTAAAAAAAACGACAATGTCAAAAACAGAAACTCCCATGTTTATTAAGGTTTGTTATCGATAATGCTTAATTCATTACATTATGGAGTCACTGCCAGCTTTTCTGTGTCATTTGGTTTCAGACAACATGTAATACAGCATTGTGAGTGCAGAGGACGGTCTAACGACAAAAACATCCACTTTGTCACTTTTCCCCGCTATGTAACCTTGTTCCCTTTGACGAAAACCATAGTTTCTAAAGTTTATATAAGAAATATGTGAATTGTGCACAATGCACAGGTCACAGTATATCGACTGCAACTCCCCACTGATAAACCCTCAGAAACCTTGATGATGTGGCCAGACAGTAAAGGAAAAAATACCTCCGGCATTATGTCAACCTAACCTCCATTATATCTACTATCCACTTTACTCCTGCATTATGTCAACCCAACCTCCATTATATCTACTATCCACTTTACTCTGCTCAGTCTGTTCATTTCACACGCAGGAGAAGACGAGCTACAGGCAACATATTTGTTTCCCATTCTATCTGGAAAAAGCAATCAAGTTTCCACACACAAAATGATGTGCAGCAGAGGCGCTCATTCCCAGCAGGCAAACCAGGCGGCTGCCTGCACGGGGCCCCCGCCACTAGGGGGCCCCAAGCCAACAAACGTTACCGTCCCCAAAGCAAAGTGTAGCACAGATGCACTGTGAGCACAGTGGACCACATCAACATCCCTTTGCAATGAGCCAATGACAACCCAGTAAGAAATCTCTGTAAAGTACGTAAAGCCCCCATGGTCCATGTGTCTGTTGTCAAACCAAGGGCATGACAGTCTGGTCATGTTGACTGAATTCCCTTCAAACTGCAACAAACTAGAGACGCTCCGATCAATCGGCCACCGATCGGTGATCGGCCGATATTCACATAATTCACTCCAAATGACTCGATCGGTGATTTAGCCTATCTGGAGAAACCGATCTAAATACCATTTAAGCGGTATTTGCTCTTACTGTAAAGCACTTTGAACTGCACTCGTTGTCTGAAATGTGCTATATAAATAAAGATTGATTGATTGATTGATATAAATGATGTATAGGATAACATCATTTTGCATCTTTGCGACAGGCCTAAACATTCTCCCCTTCCTCCCCACAAACAAGAACAGTTTTGACGTGGGTTTTAACAGCGGGCGACAGCCAGACAAATTTTATGGAAGTGCATTATTTGTCTATGGGGCCCGGCGACTACCGGCGATAGTATAGCAGGCGAACGGGCGATGGTCGAAAAGTGGGCAGGGCAACGTCGCCTGAAAAGATCAAATTAATTAATCTTTTTGGGCGATGACGGGCGATGTGTCGGGCCGATGCTCGCCCGCTGTTAAAACGTACTGTTACGCATAAGATTGGTATCGGTATCGGCCGATCATGAGAAAAACAATCGGTGATCGGTCCCAAAATACCTGATCGGAGCATCCCTAAAGACAAAGCACATCCATGACATGACGAAGCACAGATATCCTTATGGGTGTGAGAGTAAAGACAGAGAAAGTGAGAAAATGAAGAAATACAGGGTTACGTGAAGCATACAGTAATGAGGATGACAAATGAGGCATGGATGGACCGGCACGTAATTCACATTCAACAATGAACACAATAGAGAACATCGGGGAAACACTGTTTTTACTTAATAATATAAAATATCGAGGCAACAATCTGGAGAGAGTATTGGGCATTCTAGTCACTTCAGTAACAACATTGGTAAATGGTGCATTTATATAGTGCCTTTATCCAAGGCGCTTTACATAGATGTGCATTACATTCACCCATTCACACACACATTCATACACCGATTGCGGCGGAAGCCATGCAAGGTACCAACCAGCACATCGGGAGCAATTTGGGGTTCAGTGTCTTGCCCAAGGACACTTCGACATGTAGACAGGAGGAGCCGGGATTCGAACCGCCGACCCATGGATCATTGGACGACCTGCTCTACCTCTTGAGCCACATTAGCATAAGACATGTAGGCTAGTGCTGCATACATTTCTGGTGTAAGGTTGCTACTAGGCAAAAGGGTTAATAAAAAGGGACCCCTGGGAATTTAGGATCGCCCGACTGCAGCAGTACGGAAAAACGGAGTGATCATTAAGAAAAAAAATCATACAACAAGCCAGTAATTGCAGCACTTTCATACAGAAATGGTCACCAGTTATTTTAAACAAATGCTTCGAACTTGAAATGCCATATTTAGCCAGTACGAACTCAAATCTGTCATCCAAATGACTAGCCTAACCTACTAAAGGCTCATACATAGTCTGGATTTTCGGTGGTGAGGTGACCACCGAACTACAACATGACGTCACGAGCCGCGGTGAAGAGCAAACCACCGCCACCGCCCCAGCCCTTCTCTCTGTTTTTACTCACCACCGCTCAATGTTATTTCAGCTCCGGTGGTCACCTCACCACCGAAACTCCAGACTATGAATAGGCCTTAAGCTTAGTATCCAGTGCTCAGTGCGGCCCGGCCGTCGCGTGTGTCACGTTGACAGACACGTGTGCCAGACCGTTTTCACCTAGCTAGCCCTCGTGATATGTTCGGGGAGTGTCATTGGACCTTTAAGTAAACTATGAAAACAGCACTCAACATAGGGTACAATACTGGCTGCGCATTATTGCCGAGCACAGTAGGACAAGTCATTGTTTGGACATAAGTGTTAATGCATACTGTGATACAGTGACATGTAACAAACCTATTCAAATATGCAGATGCATAAGCATGCACATAAGCGTTCATGGATTGCGCACGCACGCACGCACGCACGCACGCACGCACGCACGCACGCACGCACGCACGCACGCACGCACGCACGCACGCACGCACGCACGCACGCACGCACGCACGCACGCACGCACGCACGCACGCACGCACGCACGCACGCACGCACGCACGCACGCACGCACGCACGCACGCACGCACGCACGCACGCACGCACGCACGCACACACACACACACACACACACACACACACACACACACACACACACACACACACACACACACACACACACACACACACACACACACACACACACACACACACACACACACACACACACACACACACACACACACACACACACACACACACACACACACACACACACACACACACACAGAGTGTGTGCATGCTTGACATTGGTCTGATTAGTCTGTAACCAACTATAATGCAATTGACTTTTGCCTCGTGTCCTTTCTAATAAACACACAGAGACACTCATAATAAGGTACACATTCTAAAATGGGAAATAGCATATATTGTGTTTCCAATATATTTCCTGAAAGACAAAAGTGCACCCAAGTGCTGAGAAGAAAGTGAGAGCCGTCAAACTTGAGAGAAAACATTACAGTGTAGTAATGATGATATTTCCCTTTCAAATATATCAAAGCGTCGACTGTATAGTACACTGTGTGTGTGTGTGTGCGCGTGTGTGCGCGCGTGTGTCTATTTGTCACCTTCAAGAATACTACTTTTCAAAAGGAACAATTTATAAAAAATGTAAAAAAAAAAAAGGTTTTGCCTCACATTCACTTTTGAGGTGTCTTGAAGCACACCTCTTGGGGAAAAAAGGAAATGGTCCAATTTAGTCAAAGGCGGACGAGTGCTAGAGAAAATTCTGACGCCCCAATTACAAGTAATTACCACTTTTCGCTTTCAACATGGTGAAATGATTTGATTTCTTTCAGAGGGGAGTCTGGCTTAGCTCAAAACAGACACAGCCCCCCCACTTCTGCCTTGAGTTAACCCATTCAGGCCTGACGTCGAAATTTAAAAAAAAAAAGTTTTCTAAATCATGACAATTTTCGGAAAGATTTGAGGCACATTTTAACGATTTTTCAAAAATAGCAGATCTACAAGTTCATAGCGCGCCACTCGGTGGCGCGCTATGAGCTTGTAGATCTGCTATTTTTCAATAGCTAAATTATAACATAATGTTTAAAACACCAAAACGGGTTCCCGCCCCAAAATGGGTTAATGGTTAATGTGGTTAAACGCTAACGTGACATGGATGCGTTCCAGGTCTCAATGGATTAAGTCTTTGGCGTCGGTTGGCGACAATTATTTGGGGAGGAATAAAAGAAAGGGCCGGCAAAAAATGGAGACGGATGGAGAGGCAGATATGTCGGATATAAATCACGAAGAGGTTGGTATTGAGATGAAACAGAGGTACGCGGCGCTGCGACAGCCAATTCGCCACCAACAACATCACGCGTAAATAAATAAATCCACTATGGAGGACGGACCGACGGACGTACGCACACACACGAGAGTGTCTGTGTTTGTGTGTGACGACATGCGTTACAATACTTTTGAAGGCCTCACAGGATAAATGATTGTTTCTATGGTTAAAAAGATGTTTAGATTTAGGCTTACAATTCCAGTTCGGAGTTCATAGGGGTTAGGGTTAGGGCAATCTGAGAATCCATCGTCAAAAAATAAAGGAAAACTATTTTCCTTGAATTTTACGTGAATCAACAGTCTGTCTTGAGAGACTAGGTTTATGCCTTACGCGTTGCAGAGCGTTTTGAGCTTGTACATCGACTATTTACGGTGCACGGCAACCATACGCAACCAAGTTTAAATCAGGCTTTAGGGTTACGGTAAAAGGCAAAAAATTGGGATGGAAAAATAAAATTGCCGTCTTAAACTTGTGCTGTCTAGTAGTATAGTAATACAGTTGTAGGGTACCGAGAAGTGTGTGTGTGTGTGTGTGTGTGTGTGTGTGTGTGTGTGTGTGTGTGTGTGTGTGTGTGTGTGTGTGTGTGTGTGTGTGTGTGTGTGTGTGTGTGTTCTGTCAGCACCACTGCCTTAAACAAGTAGAAATGAACACAGAAGCATCCGGGAGGAAGTGGACTAAGAAAGGGGAGGGGCCAAACCGAGTTCTTGGTATAAGGTGGTGGTGGTGGTGCCCACAGCAGCAAAAACAAAGAGAGCATCCCCCCTCACCCCCTTTTTTCTCTCAAGCAGAGATTAAAATAGGGTGCATTTTGCATCCCAAAATGCAGTTTATAGCTTTGACCTGAGATCAGATTCTAAAAATGTCTTCTACATCCCGACAGTTTTCTGAAAAAGCTATGTTTCTATGTCAGTCGATTTTTCAAAAATAGCAGACCTACAGGCTCGTAGCGCGCCACTCGGTGGCGCGCTACGAGCCTGTAGATCTGCTATTTTTCAATAGCTAAAGCATAATAATAATACTAACACCAAAAGGGGTTCCCGCCCAAAATGGGTTAAGGGACACAATAAAACAACGACCTCTGCATCCACGGGATGCACTACTGTACTGTTTTTGTATTCTAGTTTATTTTGCTAGCTTTAGTTGTAATAATCATGTTTTCTACATGAATATAACCACATTATAACCATATAAAATGAAACGGGAGTTAAATGCTGCAATTTGTAAAAAATGGCAAAATATGACTCCTAACGTTGTTGAAGTGGGACTCATAAAATGTCCCTGGGACTCATCTAAAAGACCATCCCTGCATCCCGGGACTCATTACATTGAAAACCAATTTACATCACTGAATGGGTTCCCAGATTTGTGTGTGTGTGTGTGTGTGTGTGTGTGTGTGTGTATGTTTTTTCATTGTATAGTGCGTTTGTTCTGCAGCTACCCTTTGAACAGGGTAGACATGCACCAGTGAAAAGCGTGCGCGCGCCACACACACACACACACACACACACACACACACACACACACACACACACACACACACACACACACACACACACACACACACACACACACACACACACACACACACACACACACACACACACACACACACACACACACACACACGTTTACTTTAGGCGGCTGGTAGAGTCTGGGAAATGACAAACATGTTATTAAAATGTCAAGTGTAAGAAGTGGGAGTTTGGGGGACATATTGACTGTTCTTCCATGTGTGATTGTTGTGGTTTTGATGTCATTGTTCTATAGAAGGATTTCGTTGTTTTGGGGGTAGTACAAGAAATAGCAGAGCGGCAAGCTCAGTGTGTGGAGCTATTCATTGTACAACAAATCGCTGGGAAAAGAATCGATCGTTGCAGACGTAACCGCGACATTATAACATATCGTAGTATCGCGATAAAAACGGTTAAAACACAAGCATCGCAATTTCCAGATGTCGAGCACCCGCCTTCTGCCACTGGATGAAAGAAAAAGGCAGCTACATTTTGGAACATGCAGAAGAAGGTGTAAGTAAGAACACGGCGATGTGACTGTGTTCAAGCTGCAATGTAGTCTTAATCATGCTCATTTGGCCTTTTCGGCAGGGGAGCGTGCTGCGTGTCAGTGGCAGAACAAAACAACATAGGCTATACCTCACACGGAACAAACGGTTCTACAAGAGACATTCTTTCGGTTTGTCACCTGCTGAGACTCCAGGATAAAAACAGACCTGTTTGGATGGTGACATGACCGCTCTCGCACCTCCGATCACAACACCAGCCCCAGGAGACATGGAAGAACAACGCCTGTCTGTCTAAGAAAAGCCTGCGTGCGTGCGCGCGCACACGTGCACGCACGCACACACACCACATGCAGTAGCACACAAACAGGCTTACACACATATACACACGACGTGTCAGACGGACCTGACATCTCAACGTCCACACAAGACAAATACAGTTCCAATCCACCTGGTAGTTTGATAGCTCAGACACACACATGACGATGCATTGATCTCCCTCTCCTCCTGCCTCTCTCTCTCGCTCTCTCTCCGTCTGTCCCGTCTCTGTTGGACGTATAGACAGGGCGGCGTGAAGAAATCCATTAACCCATTTAGGCCTGACGTCGAAATTTATAAAATGTCTTCTAAATCCCGACAGTTTTCTGTCAGGATTTGTGCATAGCATGTCATGTAGACAGCACAATAACAGTACAGCATAGTATAATATATATGTATAGCTTATATGTATAGTGTCATTATATATAGATATGTTCTAGTTACGTTCTTAGCTTACGCATGTTTCTTGATAAATGCTGTTTATATATGTGATGTATTCCCATGCTTTTTGTTCTTGCTTAATGTAAATCGCTCTGGATTAAGAGCGTCTGCTAAATGCCTAAATTGTAAATTGTCGAAATTTATAAAATGTCTTCTAAATCCCGACAGTTTTCTGTCAGGATTTGTGCCACATTTTCACGATTTTTCTAAAATAGCAGACCTACAAGCTCGTAGCGCGCCACTCGGTGGCACGCTATGAGCTTGTAGATCTGCTATTTTTCAATAGCTAAAGTATAACATAATGCTTAGTTAAAACACCAAAAGGGGTTCCCGTCCAGAATGGGTTAAGCCAACACTTCTCGTTTCCATTGACTGACAGGCCTTGACGGGCCCGGGCTTTTGGCCACGCTGCTTGACTGGCAGCTCCACACTTAACCCATTTAGACCCGACTTAAAAACATTCACTTTGAAAGAATATATATTCAAAGATTTGCGCCACAATACCTATGTTTCTAGGCCTATATCACTCAATATTTCATGTCAAGGACCCCAAAAATGATCTGTAATTGGCCTCCGACCCCCATCTGAAAATATGTTGTTCCAGGGACCTCCCCAGAAGCAAAGATTTGAGTTAAAAACGTTTGTTCTGAAAAAATATTCCAAATTTGAGGCACATTTTCACGATTTTTCAAAAATAGCAGACCTACAAGCTCGTAGCGCACCACTCGGTGGCGCGCTATGAGCTTGTAGATCTGCTATTTTCCAATAGCTAAATTGTAATAATGTTTAAAACACCAAAAGGGGTTCCCGCCCAAAATGGGTTAAACAAGCCCTCCGGTTGCTATAATAGTTTAAAACACTTTCAATTACCCGAGTCAAACAAATCCTGCACACGCGCGGCTCAGGCGCGTCTTCTACAAGCAATCCCACACCCCAGTGGGTCCCTCAGCCCGCCCGTATCGTTTTGGGTTACCGGTATCTGGATATGCCGCACGTTTGCTGGTCAGAGGTGCGCCAGTGATGCTATAGCAAACGGACATTGGAGGGTGGCAATTGTATAGGGTACAGACGTGGGGGATGATTTTAGTGTTAACTTGTCTCATTCCAGGACGGTCAAGTGTGTGTGTGTGTGTGTGTGTGTGTGTGTGTGTGTGTGTGTGTGTGTGTGTGTGTGTACTCTCTTTAAATATTTGCAATTGCAGTATGATTCAGCTGTAGAAGATACAAAAGAAGATTTGCTTGGTGAGATTATATTGAAACTTTTCAGTCAGGTTTGTGTCCGATATGCCAAAACTACATGTATATAAGCCACATTTGGAAATTTGATTTTGGTGATCTTGTAAACTTCGGAAATTGACAGATACGGACAGCTGTGAGACTGTCCTCTGACTCAATAGTCCTTGCAGTGGGATTCTCGCAAAAATAAAAACGAATTATGATATGAACGAACACCAAAAACCAAAAAATAATAATAATACTACATATAAACAGAATGAAAGCACTGTATACATTGTGTAGCGTACTCATGACTCGACTATCCAGAACTATATGGTAGTAAGTATTGTTGCTATAATGTAACACTATTTTCAGACGTTGTGAAGAAGGAGCTCTCAGCATTTATTAGACCTCATCCGGAGGTTTCGTTTGTTTATGCGCAATTATCCGGCATCACCAGCAGCACCCTGGGCCCCCCTGTGCAATAATACGCTCCTTGTTTCCCCAGAAACACCAGACACACACTAGCAAAACAGTGAAGTCACTCCTCCTCTCATCTGTCCTTGAGTTGCTCAGGGTTGTTCGCTTTCCTGATGAGTCTAGGAGAGAAGTGTGAGTGCAGAATATGAGAAATAATGGCTCCGGGTCAGGTTGGGAGCGATGCTTTTTTTATTCCCCCCACTATGGACTTGCCAAGCCCGTTTAGATGTACACAGATATGTACTGATCCAAATAGGTCACGGTCATCGTACAGTGCTTTAAGCCATTTTGACCTGAGATCAGATTCTAAAAATGTCTTCTACATCCTGACAGTTTTCTGAAAAAGCTGTTTCTATGTCAGTAACAGCTTTTTTTCAAAAATAGCAGACCTACAAGCTCGTAGCGCGCCACTCGGTGGCGCGCTATGAGCTTGTAGATCTGCTATTTTTCAATAGCTAAAGCATAACATAATGCTAACACCAAAAGGGGTTCCCGCCCAAAATGGGTTAATCAAAATGAGCAGAGAGAAGAATTGGGAAGACTCACATATGCGAGTGGACATAAACTACAGGGATCTTGGAACTAATTAGACACAGAAATTGCCATCACAGCCTTTTTTTTTTTTGATGGGACCGCTCCAAGTGGATTTCTTCAGCATGGGAATGCTCTAAATTGGTTTAAGGCGGCCTAATTGGGGCGACATCTTTTCAAACTCTTACAGTCTGTGTCCAGCCTAAGAGGTTGGAAACTGAGCTGTGACTTTCCGGAGGATGGTTAAATGTGTGGGCAGTGGACAACTTTAACTCATTCTTGGCGGGAACCCCTTTTGGTGTTAGCATCATGTTATGCTTTAGCTATTGAAAAATAGCAGATCTACAAGCTCATAGCGCGCCACCGAGTGGCGCGCTACGAGCTTGTAGGTCTGCTATTTTTTTTAAATCGAAGAACCACTGACATAGAAACAGCTTTTTCAGAAAACTGTCACGATGTAGAAGACATTTTTAGAATCTGATCTCAGGTCAGAATGGGTTAAGTTACCACAAAGTCGTGCGCATGCCGGGAAATGTAATATATCTTTTAGTTTGAGCCTTATAATCTAGAAAATGATGACATGGAAAAGAAATCACAAAATATTACAATACTACTTTAAGATTATTATTTTTATTATTTGTTTTATTATTATTATTACCATACATTGTGTGTGATGGGTAACCCACAAAAATAATGACCAGTACATAATGGCTTTACATACATACAGAGCACGCACGCGCACACGCACACGCACACACACACACACACACACACACACACACACACACACACACACACACACACAGGCTTTGTTTGGTGATGTGAGGAAATGCTGGCAAAATCATACATAATCAACATAATGATGCTACTGTACTTTGTTATAAGAGACATTTTCATCAGTAGTAAATTAACAGCAATCATTATCAATGAAAATGTACTTTACTATTGTTCAACATTGGAGTAATATGGAACGAATCTTAGCCGATTAATAATCAGCGATTGAAGTTAAAATACAATACATGTGTTTTGTTGTATATCCGTTTTGATTTAATTTTACAGTAGAGTACGCTGACCCGTTTGTTAAATCGCAAAACATTTTTTACATTAATTTGTGCTCTCTGTTGTTCTTCAGAAATAATGCCTAAAGGCTAATTTATAACTTTGTCAGGTTACACTTTCCTCAGATGCTTTTTTTTTGTTTTTTAAGTATGAAACCCAAAAGAATTCATGACAAAGAAGACAAAACGCAGACAGAGAATTCCTGGAGGCTTGTCTAATTTACTCTCTAGTCCATTCTGACCTGAGATCAGATTCTAAAAATGTCTTCTACATCCTGACAGTTTTCTGAAAAAGCTATGTTTCTATGTCAGTGGTTCTTCGATTTTTCAAAAATAGCAGACCTACAAGCTCGTAGCGCGCCACTCGGTGGCGCGCTATGAGCTTGTAGATCTGCTATTTTCCAATAGCTAAAGCATAACATAATGCTAACACCAAAAGGGGTTCCCGCCCAAAATGGGCTAGTCTATTACCCAGAGACCTTACTGAAATAAATGCATGGCGGAATTGGAATGTTTGAGCAAATAAGAGATTGCAGGCGTGGATGTCACTTTTTATTTGGGGGTATGATAAGTGCTGTGGAATCCGTGGGGCTTTAGAGACCCATTGGTCTGTTTTTTTGTGATTATGTGACTGTTTTTTCTTAAAATAAAACCATGAAAAGAATTGGGAGCAGCCAGGTGCAGCCCTGTATGCATATTGTAGATTTTAATTTGTACCATAAACACCTATTGTTTTTCTCTGGTGATGTAGCCCTTTATTTTTCAACCTGGCATCCCTATTTTTGTCTCCACCAGGCCGAAGGCACACACACACACACTCCGTCCGTGTGTGTGTGTGTCCGTCCTTCTGTCCGTCTGTGTACAGCTAATCTCCGGCACCGTTAACCCGGTCCATGCCAAACTTTGCACACACACTCCCTGGATGCCAACGATGAACCTCTGCCGCACATTTTCCAGAACGGCCTGTTATAGCGCCACCATGAGGCAGCTTTTAACATGTTTTACCTAAAACTGCACCGATCTGCGTGAAACGTTGCATGCACACTCCCTAGAGGCCAAGGACAAACTGTTAACCTGCATTTTCCGCATCTGCCTTTTATAGCGCCACCAGGAGGCCGACTTTTGTAAAACACATTTTTTGATATTACTCCTCCAGATTCTGTCCAAAAATCAAGATTGCCCCGTTTTGAACAAAAGCCTCAAATCATGAACGCAGCATGCAATTTACGTGAAATCTTTCACACATTTCCTTACTAGGCTGAGGAATATATCCCACCCTTTTCACATTGGCCTGTTATAGCGCCACCAACAGGTTGATTTTTGCAAAACACATTTTTGGAACAAAATGCCTCAAAAACATGTTTATATTAATCCTAAACATTTTGCCAAACATCTCACACAGTCCTATCCTCCTGGTGGAGACCTGTGCCCAGAAGGGCACTTTTTCTAGTTTGCAATGTCATTAGCTGCAAAATATATGATTTTTTTTTTTTAAATCGCAAAAATAGGAGATCTACCAGCTCACATTGCATCACGATGCAATGCGTGTGAGCTTGTAGAACGGCTATTTCGACAATACATACGTCTTCGTACGTCTAAGTATAAAATAGGGCTTCAGTGGTTTACATAGACATCCTGCAGTGGTTTCATAATATACAACACTTCATAATCACATTCAAAAACACAAACAGCTGTTTACTATAGTCAATCGTTCCCATGAATCATAATTCAGTTTCCAGGAGCTATAGTTTCATTCTCTCTTAAGCCATCGTTGTAGCTCAGGAGAAAGTGAGTTAATCCATTTTGGGCGGGAACCCCTTTTGGTGTTTTAACTATTGAAAAATAGCAGATCTACAAGCTCATAGCGCGCCACCGAGTGGCGCGCTATGAGCTTGTAGGTCTGCTATTTTTGAAAAATCGTGAAAATGTGCCTATATTCTTTCAGAGTTTCAGTTTTTAACTCAAATCTTTGCTTCTGGTGGGTCTCTGGAACAACATATTTTCAGATGGGGGGGCGGAGGCATATTACATATAATTTTTGGGGTCCTTGACATGAAATATTGAGAACCACTGATATAGAAACATGAGGTTTATCAGAAAAAAATACATTTTTTAAATTTCGACGTCAGGCCTAAATGGGTTAAGCACATAAATGCTGCTATATAATTCATTTACTGGTGGTCCCCCAGGGGGGTCTATCCGCGACTCTCTCATTTTCTTCCTCTACACAAAATCTCCTCGCCCCAAAATAGCCGACCTGCATGCTGGCCTATTATGACATTCCCAGCATAAGGATGCTATAGGGTGCATGACATGCCCAGAATAAGGATGCTAGGGTGCATGACATGCCCAGAATAAGGATGCTATAGGGTGCATGACATGCCCAGAATAAGGATGCTATAGGGTGCATGACATGCCCAGTATAAGGATGCTAGGGTGCATGACATGCCCAGAATAAGGATGCTATAGGGTGCATGACATGCCCAGTATAAGGATGCTAGGGTGCATGACATGCCCAGCATAAGGATGCTAGGGTGCATGACATGCCCAGAATAAGGATGCTAGGGTGCATGACATTCCCAGAATAAGGATGCTAGGGTGCATGACATGCCCAGCATAAGGATGCTAGGGTGCATGACATGCCCAGCATAAGGATGCTAGGGTGCATGACATGCCCAGAATAAGGATGCTAGGGTGCATGACATGCCCAGAATAAGGATGCTAGGGTGCATGACATGCCCAGAATAAGGATGCTAGGGTGCATGCAGAATAAGGATGCTAGGGTGCATGCAGAATAAGGATGCTAGGGTGCATGCAGAATAAGGATGCTAGGGTGCATGACATGCCCAGAATAAGGATGCTAGGGTGCATGACATGCCCAGAATAAGGATGCTAGGGTGCATGCAGAATAAGGATGCTAGGGTGCATGCAGAATAAGGATGCTAGGGTGCATGACATGCCCAGAATAAGGATGCTAGGGTGCATGCAGCCAACGCTGTGCTGGCATTAGAGGGGGAGGGGCTTCAACTGTCTCTCTCGTACTGTGGGACAGACCAGATTTGTTCCAATGAAGGAAACAGATTGCCAATTCAACAATGCAAGGCATGTGTGTGGGCTACCCTGCACACAAAGTACTGTAGGAACCACCAGGCTATTTAACCCATTTTGGGCGGGAACCCCTTTTGGTGTTTTAGCTACTGAAAAATAGCAGATCTACAAGCTCATAGCGCGGCACTCGTAGGTCTGCTATTTTAGAAAAATCATGAAAATGTGGCACAAATCTTTAAATGTGTATTCTTTCAGAGTGAACGTTTTTAACTCAAATCTTTGCTTCTGAGGGGTCCATGGAACAACATATTTTCAGATGGGGGTCGGTGGCCAATTACATATAATTTCTGGGGTCCTTGACATGAAATATTGAGCACCAATATAGAAACATAGGGTATTTCAGGAAACTGACGTCAGGCCAAAATGTGTTAACCCATTCAGGCCTGACGTCGAAATTAAAAAAAAAAAAGTTTTCTAAATCATGACAATTTTCGGAAAGATTTGAGGCACATTTTAACGATTTTTCAAAAATAGCAGACCTACAAGTTCATAGCGCGCCACTCGGTGGCGCGCTATGAACTTGTAGATCTGCTATTTTTCAATAGCTAAATTATAACAATGTTTAAAACACCAAAAGGGGTTCCCTCCCGCCCCAAAATGGGTTAATGGTTAATGTGGTTAAACGCTAACGTGACATGGATGCGTTCCAGGTCTCAATGGATTAATAGATGGAAAATCAAGAGTGTGCTGCTGATGAGCAGCACGGAACAAGTGAAACTATGCCCTCTATACAGTATGTGTTCCTGTGCCACTGGCTTGAATCAAAGACTTTTTACAAGAGACAGGTCTTCTGCTTTGCTCTGAAGATGGTAGAACAAAGCAGACCACACGTCTCACGCTCCTTTCCTTCCCCCAAAACAAGTTGGTCAAGGCGTACATGTTTTTGTTCAGCGGTGCACTGCGAACACTGTACTCACTGTACTTCTGAATTTATTACCGTCTATGTGCCACGGAGGAGAACTTTATACCTTAAATCCGAAACCTCGGTGATTAGCCCCTTTTCAAACTACAGTGGACAACATTAATTGGGGTAATGTGGATTACTGAATTTCTTTACAATATCCTGCCAATTCTAAACATGTCTTACTGTACTGTAAATCCAAATGTGCATTCCAGTATATAGTCTGCACAATCTCATTTGCTGATTAATGCATTTAACCCATTTTGGGCGGGAACCCCTTTTGGCGTTTTAAACATTGTTATAATTTAGCTATTGAAAAATAGCAGATCTACAAGCTCATAGCGCGCCACCGAGTGGCGCGCTACGAGCTTGTAGGTCTGCTATTTTTGAAAAATCGTGAAAATGTGCCTCAAATTTGGAATATTTTTTTTTCAGAACAAACGTTTTTAACTCAAATCTTTGCTTCTGGGGAGGTCCCTGGAACAACATATTTTCAGATGGGGGTCGGAGGCCAATTACAGAACATTTTTGGGGTCCTTGACATGAAATATTGAGTGATATAGGCCTAGAAACAAACTGTCAGGATTTAGAAGACATTTCTTTCAGGCCTAAATGGGTTAAACACAAGCTTTACACAGCTAGACAAACAAACTACCGCAAAGCAAAACAGCATATTGAATATTTTCAAATTGACGCACATTATCCATTATGTTTATAGGGCTGAGCTGTCAATTACAATGTCTGATATCCATGCAAACCAAAGCCCGGTACCAAGTGTGTCGTTAGAACAGGAACTACATTTCAAGTAATTTCCCTGAAAACGTTCATGTCGGCTCTGGCATTCAAACTAAGTCACTTCTTTGTTGTGGCTTCCAACATCCACACATTTTAACTTGATAATAAGACCTGTCTAAAAGGGTTCCCACAAGACGAAGTTCAGTTTCACATCAACACATTCCGCAAGCTTCTCTGCTTAATTTCTTTTCAACTTTGAGCTGTATGGAAAATCAAGCAAAGGGAACCAAAGCGAATGGAAGTGATCAGACGACGGGGACATAGAAGTGAAGGAGTTAAAAAAAGTGCAAAATTTTCTCTTTCCTCATAATATATACAATTCATCACACGCACACACGGCTGCCACTCGCCCGAAAACAACCGATTCTCAAGTGAAAAACATGCCGCGTCAGTTATTTTCAGCGAGCGGCACGATCGTACGACGAGCTATAAATCAGCCCCTTACCCGGACAAGCTTTGTATCCAGGTCAATACGGGCGGGCGCCACAGCGCAAACAGTCCAGGGCTCACCATGTAAAGTGACTCTACAATGCCCCCCCACCCCCAGCCTCCCACCCACCCCCTCGCGGTCACCATTCGCCCTTAACAACAACCATTGATTTTTTTTCTCTTCCTGATGAGGATCTAGCCAGCGTTTAATCTAACAGTGTAGCCTCTTGCAGCAGGACATGGCCGAGCATGTCATGTCCATCGATTAGTCACAGGAACCAGCCTAGGCTGACCGCTTAACTTTATTGAAAAGAGCCTTTTGACCGTGGATAAGCCGAGTGATAGAAAATGAGCCAACATGAAGGGAAACTAATTTATCTGGAACAATATTTGCATACGCATATGAATTCAGCATGTACATAGTATGTAGCTCATCCGCACGCACACATACACACACAAACATAGTGGTTAATATCTCACTGGCACAACTGTAAATAATCTTTAATTGTATACTTTTAAAATAAGTTGATAAAGGTATTTTTAGGGCTTGCGTAATAAAGTAAATCATCACTTCCCATTTCTCCTTATTATAAGAATAAAGAAGGGAGGGTTTATGGCTTATTCCATATATAACAGTGTGTGCACCATCTCCATCAAGCTTTGCAACTAGCCTATTGTTTACAGATTTTGTGGCCTGACCGATCCTGGCATGATCAAAACACGAGTGGGTGTCTCTTATCTTCAGTATACTGTAATCCTCTCTTTGTCTGTTAAAGAAAACCCTTCTTTTGGCAAGGACATTGCTTTTAAATACTGCCATATGCAAATCCTTGCATGCAATTTGCATTTTTAAACATTTCAAGCCCATGCGTCGGCTGGATTCTCGGGGCACACTGATCAATGATTTATGCCTTCATGTCAATCATATTTCAATATTTGCATGCTTTTAATTATGGTAATAGATCAGGGATGTACTGTACACCGACAGAAATTATTAATTAATCTCCAGAGCGGTACTATTTCTAGTGGAGAAAAAAAATACATAAATATGTTAAGGGCAACGGGAAGTCTTACTTAAACATCACTCTCTGGGACTGTTCCATCCTGGTCCCTAGTGTACATTATCAGTGATCAGCTTGGCTCATTATGGCATCCACATAAACAGGTGGGTTTGTGGCTCTTGGCTGGGATAGCATTAGCAAGTTCCTCTACTCCTCATAACCTATTGCTGACCTTGCAATCTTTTATGCATCAGTTCTTGGACCTTTCATCACCTAAACTTCTGAGCAGGTGTTAAGACACTCAGTGAGGGCTTTAGAAGGGGCGAAAGGAACGAAGATGAAGCCATAAAAATAAATAGAACTCCAATGATCCACAGCACTGGGTATATATATATAATGATCCACAGCACTGGGTATATATATAACATTAATATTATGCTTTTTGCTGATATGCATGATGTGCCGGTGTCTAAAGTATGCAATCAATTATTTCACCTTTTTATTCAATATTGGATTCTAGCTAGCTGGAACCATGTGATAAATAAAACCAACACACACATTTTAACTAGGTTTCCATTTCAGCACACAGCATTTCCATCAGTGGCATAAATAAATAACCAACATAAAGATCGCATTCCTATTGCACATCAAACAGCATCAGGGAGATTAAACTTGACAAGGCCGGCAATTAACAATTTCTCTCACTCGGAATCCAAACTATAAAGAAAGATGATCAAGGGGTGGTAGATATCCACAGACTATACATAATTTATGTGGCCAGTACAAAATACCGTTCTGTTGCAGTTCTGCTCGCTCGCTCAACTAATTCATTGAAATAAAGTGTCCCTGGAGGGTATCCGTGTAATCAAGCCTAAATCCCAGATTGATCTGAGAGGAGTGAACGACAGAAAGCTGGGAGAATCTGGGAGAGCTTTCCGTCACAGGAAAACAGCTCTTCTCCTGCGGGAGGCATGGCGACCCATAGGAACAATTCACAATCTCAGGTTCCACCTCCTGTAACTAAATAAACTACAAGCATTCAGATCAAAAGGCTGGAAAAAGTCCTCTGGTAATAATAAATAATGCTCGACGATAACAGTGGTGATACCATAAAATAAACTGCCATCATTTGATTTGAATATTTAAGAAATAACATTATCTAAGCTTTTAAATTATTTCAATTGAATGGTTTCAATGACTTGGCAAATAAAAAAATCCTTAAAGCAACAACCGCACTTTTGTATTCATTTGCAACAACCATTCATTTCCCACGGATTATCAGGGTAATCAGTGTCTGCAAAAACCTGATACCGTTAATCCACAATGCACACTTATTTGATTAGGCTTTATTGTGTATGTGAGCATATATGTCCTTCATCTGATAAGGTGTGTGTGTGTGTGTGTGTGTGTGTGTGTGTGTGTGTGTGTGTGTGTGTGTGCTCAGTCCTGGTAGCGGGGAGACTGTACAGGTGCAGAGGACTGAGACTCTGGGATCCTGCAGGAGATAGTACAGGAACCCTTTGTAATCAAAGCCCAGGGTCTCTCTGCAGTGGTCACAACACAGACGTGAGACCGCACAGACGGGGAGAAGCATTTCTCACCGCCATATCTCTCATAACGTACGTTGGACAGTGTGTATTTCATATAGACAATTCACCTCGTGTTTCACTGCCACACTCACTGCTCCTAAGTAGACAAAATGAGGCGTTACGTGATATGTCTGGTCAACAGATGCGTGTCACAATTAAGGATATCACCGCTGACCCCTTTCAGAGATTTCAAACCAACGTTTGCAACTTACTCCACATGATATTTTGATCAATGTAGTCTTCATATTATGTAGTCATATTGTATATGCAGGCCTACTGCACTGCACACACAAAAGCTTGAAAAATAGAAGGAAGAAGACTTCAATGTGCAATCATATATTCATAGTTTACCACAAAACTACAGTGGGTGAAATTCTAAAACGGTATGGTACGATTTCATGCAATGGTCAAAGTATAGCACATAATTTCAGAAAATAAATGTAATTCTGGTCTTGTTCAAAATGCATTCTAAATTCTCTCTCTCTCTGTGCACTTATCCCCAAACAGCAGTAGGAACAAATTAAGGCCCGGGTCTTTGTCCTTGTTGTAATTACCCTGGCCTCTCGACAGTCGACACACACACTCTTCTACTTTTGCTTAAATATCCGACGAGGTACGACAGTGTTCACAACAACGTGTTGCGGATGCGACACATTGTGAGCTTGTAGATTGCCTACTTTCTGCACGTGTCTCTGATGTACGACAAAGTATAAAATCAGGCTTCACACACACACACACACACACACACAGAGGAGTTCTTGACACACACACTATTCTACGCTCTCACAGAGGAGTTCTCGACATACACACACTATTCGATGCTCTCACACATGAGTTCTTGGGGAGTTTCACCGCATTGGCCGTCTTTTCTCAGGGACCCTGCAGCCTCAGCTTGCCCCAGTTTGAGTAACACACACAGAGACACCTCTCCCCCATCAACCGCAGCAACGGAAAAGACAATGGAATCTGCAGGGTGCGAAGAGTGCTGCGATGAAATCTTCAATCTTCAATACATATACAAACTAATGACAGTCTATAAATAAATGAAGAAGTTCCATTCAGTGAGTATTGCCTACTGCCAAAGCCTCATTATTGTCCATTGCCTTCTAGAGGAATCTAATTAATGTGTGATGTGGCCCATGAGATGTTTTGTTTCCCCATTCCTCAACTTTATTTTTCAGTCACAAATGTCTAAATTATGTCTACAGAGTATTTGATGAGCAGCCATTACCATATAAACATACATTATCATGTTAATGGCTGTATTTGTAAAGTCCATTAAGAACTGAGTCCAACACAGATAGAGCTGCTGTATTTTTTGTTTGTTTTATCTTTCTTTTTTTATCAAGTCTGATGGCGCCATCTACTGAGCACATGTGGCAAGTAAAACCAGATTCAAAAGGTACACATCACACATGACTGGTCTAGCTGGTCTACAAAGCTACAACATTATGTTATGTTGCGAGCTTGTAGAGCTGCTATTTTCGCCAAATGTTTGCCTTTTTCTGTCAAATGTTCTCCAATTATGACATGCCCAGCATACAGTAGGTACAAGTGTTAAGACTGTCTGGATTGGGAGAAATGGACTGACTATAAGGATCAACAAAACGACACCAATGTTAATAATGATGGACATTCATAAATGGACTGGAATATGTTGTATATTAATGATGTATCTGAACCCTTGCACTGTAATTGTCATTTTATGTTTTTTATTTTTGTTTTTGTGTCTACCTGCAAATACAAATTAAGTAAAAAAAAAAAAAGAAAAAAGACTGTCTGGATTGCTGGAGAATATTTTAGATATGTCCGACTCGTTAATGTATTTAATTAGAAGTATTTTCTGCTTCACTGTTCCCCTTGCTCATCATTATGAGCACAACATATTCCTATCAGAACATCCTGGATCAATACTGTCTTTGTGGTTCCCTGAATGTGCTCCATGTGCATCAACACCACAACTCCTTACATCAATGTGTGGTGGCTACAGCAGCTAATATTTAGTCCAATTGCAACTGCATGAGTCTGACAGAGGCAAACAATCTCCAAGCTCAGACGTGCACACACACACACACACACACACACACACGCACGCACGAACGCATGCACGATGCAATCGCAGCAAATTCTCTATTGCCTGCAACAGTGTGGAATAATCCATGCTCTGATGGCAGTGTAATGTGATACTCTATGCCAGATTTCTTCATTGGTCAATCGTGGTTCGCAAGCATTGCTTATTTAACCCCTCCCCCACCCCACTCTTGCATGTAAACACGTTGTTCCCTGACCGTACTGTACTGTCTGTACCGTACTGTATGTGGCCACACGTCACTGAACCAGGCAGCAACATCTACATTTTTGTATTATTGTTTTAAGACTTAATCAAAAAAATTCCAGGAAAAGAGAATTGTCTTTTTATTGGCTGTTGTGTTTCCTTTATTTATATATTTTGTACGTATTTCTATGGAGTCCAAAACAGTCAAACTAGTAAAGTCTAACGCAAGGTAAAATACAAAAACCAGGGAAAATACATTTCACACTTTCACAGGCCTTTTCACTTGAGTTACATACCGTAATATGAGACTGCATGTGCATTGTGCATGACCACTGTATAAAAGCAAAGTACCAAGCACTGGAAGAAAGCAGTACAGTGCCTACTATCACACCTTCCAGTTCATTATTTCGGCATAATTTCGATGTGCACCACAGAGCGGCCCGTCTCCATGGAAACGCTGACGGCCTGTCCCGGTGTCTATACCGTCAGCGCCAAGGCTGGGGTCCGCCTGAAACGGCCCTATGATGCCCAATAAGCAGGAGAGGACTCTCTCTCTCTCTCTCTGGGGGCTCAGGGGTGGCTGTTCTAGTCAAGGGTTGAGCCATATGACTACAAATACCAGTACAGTGATTGTTTCCAACCTTTGCCTCAATAACGATTAATAAACGATTATTTTTAAAAGAAAAGTAAAAAGAGCAGATCTACAAGCTCACAACTCTGACCTTGTAGATTGGCTATTTTACGCTGTTTCTGTAGGCTACAGTGGATAATCAGACTAATCAATTTAGTCAATTGTAAAAATATATATATATATATTTGATTAACCTACACGAGCAAGATGTGGTTCTAAATATTGGCTTTGATATATTTCCGATGATGCCCAGCATTATGTTCTACTCCCTCCCAAAAAAAGGATCTCAATGAAGCTTGGCGGCATGTTGACTGAGCCAAGTTGTATGGTGTGGTCTAGCAAGTGCAAGTCATATTGGATAAATACTTTTAGTTTACTGTGGCGAGAAATTGAACAGTAAAAAAAAGGGGGTGCGGGGTATATTGACTCACCCACCCATAGATTTCAGCAAGATGCCATCATCAGAGTGTGCTCGCTGGCCTCAGCCTCATCATGTCCAGGGAAATGTGTCCAGTCGTCCTCTACATCACGTCTGTCCAGTGGTTGGCGCAGGCAAGTGCAGTGGCATTTTGTTGGGCCAGCGGCCAGGTCATCTCCTCCAGTAGCCTACATTGTGCAGTAGTAGTCTACATTGTGGAGCATAATAGCAACATTATCATGATGGGTTCCGGCTTTAATACTGTGAAAAGAATGGCATAGTGTTGTAAAAAGGATAATCCAATTTCACTGTGTATTGGTGAAGATACAAAAATAGTGTGTTATTTCTCATTTTAGGCTCTTAGGATTTCCCCACATGGCTCCACAAATGTCTGTAAAATCCATGTAGGATAATAAGACTAATGGCTTATGGCTACCCCTTTCTCATTCATCATTAAGTAAATATAATGGGGCCCCAGGCAACATATCTATAGACCTTAGTAGGCTGCTACTTGGTTGATTGAATACTAAATTATAACAGTTTGCATAAAAAAGCACAGGAAAGCAGTTCAATTAAGGTCTGAAAAAAGCCTGTTGGCAATGTAAACAAGCCTGTTGACTTGTTTACATTGGGTCTTATGTTGAGTGGTTTGCTCAGAAAATGTCAGTTGGGCCCTGAGAAGAAGTAGCCTACATAGACGTAAGGTTGGACAAATATCAGCCCCTTTCGGGACCCTCGGTTACCTTTTAAACCGAGGGTTCCAAAAGGGGCTAGACAAATATCTGATTTCAGAGAACTTCAGACCTGTTTTAGGCTATTCCACGTCGTACTACGGTGTCGAGCGCCAAAAAATAGCACAAGCTCTCAACAACACTTCAAAGCAGTGCGAGCTTTTATATCAGTTATTTTCGGCAGTAATACCGCCACATGAATAAGTATAATTCGTCCATACTGTGAACTGTGGTCTAAAAATTCGTTTGTCACAAAATAGGCTATCCTGGCTACAAGAGAACATGTTTTAGTTTGGGCCTTCTCTTTTGTCGTGTTTTGCTCAGATACTTTACTCACCTCCTGTAGGTGGGTCTTCGGCCACAAACAATTCAGGAGGAAAACCTGTCCAGTTGAAAGAACGTGTTGTTTAAACTTTAAAGCGTTCTTTTTGCCATTATTGTCATGTTTACGTAGTTTGTCAACAGGTACGCTCTGGTCCAGAGCTTATCAGCAGGTGTGTACAAGCACGAAATCAAGGTCCTTCCATGAAGACAAAACTCAATAAGTGCGGGAGAAAACAAAACTGAGGATTTGTTTGTTCATATTTATCAAATTCCTATTTTTTAACGTCCTTGGTGAAAACTGTAGGCTATCTGGCTATGTTGTTGTTCCATAAAGAAGTCTGACCCTGCCAAAACGTTTGAGAAACGCTGTACTGCGTTCAACACAACCGGGGCATAGGCTAGAGCTGTCTGTTGGCGCCATCTACTGGCTGTTGTTGAATTTGCTGGACATGATCATTGCTGAAATGTACTTTGAGTGGTTTAAATAATTCACGTTATGTAGCCTACTGTTTAGTATGGTTAGGTTTAGGCATATGCTTGCTGTGATTTAATGCATTAATTTTATTTAAGGTATTAGACAGACATGCGTTTACACACGTGCTTGCTGTGGTTTAATTCAGGGGTGGGCAACTTTGAAGATGGAGAGAGGGCCACATTTCCACACTCTGGAGTGAGTGTGAGTGTAACATTGCATATTACTGTCGTAGCAAAAATAGCTTATCTACAAGCTCAAAACACGTCGCAGTGCGACGCGTTTTGAGCTTGCAGATCAGCTATTTTTTGCTATTATTTGAATTGAAATCCTGAATTATTTTGAATGCATTTATAGTTATGTTAACTTTATGAACTACGGTAAATACAAATTCATTGGACATAAAAAAAAGACAATAACAGTTTAATACTAGTAATTAAGCTACATATATAGACTGAAGTAATTAAAGCGGGTCAAGTTTGCATGTTTGGAATTGTAACAGCTGAAATCAATAATATATCAGTATTCTGATATTAACCTGCGGGCCGCATTAAGTGATGGTGGAGGCCGCATGTGGCCCCAGGCCACCAGTTGCCCAGGTATAGTTTAATTAATTAATTTTAGTTTGGTTATAGGTCAGTTGTTAGTAGTAGGCTTTATCTATACCTAAATCGTTAAGTTTAGACATGAGGTTTGGTGTGGTTAAAACATAATTATAGTACCCATTGGGTGCATATATAAACTGGCCTGGGTGACCCGGATGTGGTTTCCCGGTGCCTAGAGGTCAAAGGGGTTGAATGTAGCAGCTCAGGTCAGTTTGAAGGGCCTCTTGGCCTAGAGGTCAAAGGGGTTGAATGTAGCAGCTCAGGTCAGTTTGAAGGGCCTCTTGGCCTAGCAGTAAATGTTTGGTTTGCCATACAGATAATCCGGGTTCATCGCAGGTGTGCAATGTGCAGTGCACAGGTCAAAACAAGCAGAGCTATCACCACAGAATTAGACACTTTCAAGAAAGTGTGATGATCCTTTTCTGTGTGTTGATATAATGACTATACAGTTACAGGTCAATAGTTGTTCCGTTTTGGCCCCATTATCCACTTTGTTGTCAAAGAAATGTACACTGACTATTGACTAGCCTAACTATTCATTGGACAATTTAAGTGTTGTTGACAGGGAGCAGACTTCTACTGTAACCAGTTTTCAAGGTTCACAACCAATGCCAACCCTAAGATTATTTGTTTGTGGCCACAAAACACTCCCAGCACAACCATCAAATCACACACACACACACACACACACTCACACACACTAAGGCTGTCCCCGAACATTCGGGGTTCGAACCTTCGCTCGTTAGGGTTGGCACTCGAATCTTAATTAATGGGCTTGAACCATTCGGTTTTTTTAATTTATTATTATTATTTGTTTAACTCGAAAATATTTCTCGGCGAGAATGCGATATGCATAATAAGAATACTATGTTCATGTTGTGTTTACATGTTACATGCCGAGGTTCGGAGCTCGAAGGTTATTTTTAAAATTAATTAGAAACGAATGGTTCGAAGGTTCGCTCGAAAATTCCTGCCGAAGTTCGAGTCCTAAAAACAGGGCTAGGGTACAGCCTTAACACACACACACACACACACACACACACACACACACACACACACACACACACACACACACACACACACACACACACACACACACACACACACACACACACACACACCTTACTCTCATAGTCCGGCAGCCGTACCCTGGCTTGAACATACTAATATCACACGTAATCCGCCAAAGGCAAAAAACAATGCCACTGGCAGATTCCTGTCTGGCCACTGTGAGGCTACGGCAGCCTGGGGTGTGGAGTGGAATTTGGTATATCGTTTTTTTTATAATGTCTATATACATACATTCATGAATCCACTAGCTGACCGGCTGTTAGTATTGAGCAATTGTTTTTTATAGGGGTTTAGATGTGACCATACCATTATTTAACAACCTATATAACGCAAAAATGTCAAAATGTAATTATGCTTTAAGTAGCATGTGACGAGTGACGTGTCAAACTGGGGGGGTTTCATGATTCTGTATCCATCCATTCCAAGCATTAGTTTTGCACAAAAAACACTCCTTTGGGCACATTTGGGCAAGTGGCTATGACCGTTTTTAGCCCAAGAAGTATTGTTTGTGCAAAACAAATGCTTGGAATGGATTCAGAATCAGAATCATGAAAAAACCCTAGTCTGACATGTCACATGCTACATAAAGCATAATGAAATTTAGAAAATCTTGCCTTATATACTGTAGGTTGTTAATGGTATGGTCACATATATCCCCCTATAAATAAAAGCTCAATACCGTCAGCCATTGGATTCATGAGTGTATGCATATAGACAATATTTTAGGCCAATAAAAACACATATACAAATTTCCCACTTTAACAAAAGCCTGTTGGCTGCTGGACTATCACCTGAACCTGTTTTCTTGACATTTTTAATTCATATCTATGGAAAAACGAATTATCAGTTTATTATTCGATTCATTGTCCATACTGTATAATATATTCTGTACATATAAAGCCATGCAGTGGTGAACAGTGCGGCAAAGTAAATGTACCTGAATACTGTTCTTATTTGTATTTGTACTGAGATTCCTTTTCTTTTTTTTCTTTAAAGATGGCTGCTCCTCTTCCTGACCACATCATCAGTTTGATGCCCAATTTACGTGCTTTTAAACGATCTCCTCAACCCAGCTTGGGCTATAGCCACCTGTCTAGTGCCAGGAAGGTGTAAGAGCAGACATCTTCATTTGACTAAAGCTGGCCTGCCATCACCAGAGATGTCACAGGAAGAAGGAAAGTCCAGCTAGCTCTCGAGAAGTGTGATCTTCTGAGGTGGGAATGTTCACAGGTTTCTCAATTAGTCCATTTATGCGACTGTGACAGGCCTTGTATCCTGAGGCACCTTCACTTTGGACACAATATAGGGGTGGTTGTGGGCTTGTGGCCCTAAGCAACAGCAGTGGTGGAAAAAGTACTCAAATCATGTTTTACTTTAGTAAAAGTATCATCAATACTGTAATATAGAAATAATCTGTTGGAGTAGAAGTAAAAGTACTGGAAATTGGAAATACTCAAATGAAGTACAAATAACTCAAAATAGTACTTAAGTACAGTATAAGAAAATGTACTTAGTTACTTTCCACCACTGAGCAACAGCATAGGTGGCTTACAATAGAGCCGGACCCTGTTCACAATGACTGGTGGTGACTCACTTTGACATGAACCCTATTGATACCAAGTTACCACATAACTCTGAAACTGGTGGTCCAGTCTCTATTCAAAAGGGAAAGGTTTTTTTTTTTTTTTATTCGACAGCTCACAGGGTGCATGGTTGGAGTGTAGAGTTATTTGAGCGCACACACTTGTAAAGGTAACATGATTCATACAGAAGTCCTTCAGAAAACATCAACAAAACAAAGGACAAGTCATTTTATCAAATTGTAATCATTTAAAATGTGTTAAATTGATACATATGCAACTGCACTTGGTCATATTGGGTAGTTTTCATCATTAATTATGTTTGTCTGAAGGATTTGTTTATTGTATATTCCTCACAATCGGCATCAAGATAAACTGAACCGTAAAAAAGAGAAGACAGTCTTTTCTTCTTTTTCTTTTTTTACAAAAAGCAATTAGCCTTTTTTAATCTTACATTGCATTGAAAATTTACATAATAGATTCATACATTTTACAAATAATTTCATCATAAAAATATATTTCTGTACAAAACACTTTTTTATTCTATATTTCATCTTTTCTTTTTTTCTTTTCCTTTTTTTTCTTCTTTTTTTTTCTCAAATGGTGTATACTTCCAATGTCCCTGGGCAGGAACAGATAAAGTCTTTCAAATCGCATGGGTCTTATTG
Organism: Electrona antarctica; assembly: GCF_951216825.1. Taxonomy (NCBI): domain Eukaryota; kingdom Metazoa; phylum Chordata; class Actinopteri; order Myctophiformes; family Myctophidae; genus Electrona; species Electrona antarctica. The sequence goes on from NC_136796.1 coordinate 9,550,822, forward strand.
CAGTCAGTCAGTAGGAAAAGCTTGTGGCAAAATAGACTGAAGCTTAGAAAAAAATGACTTCTGATGAAGAAGCAGACTGGGGCGTGCGCGCGTGTATGTGTGCCTGTGTGCGTGTGTGTGTGTGGGGGTGTGCCTGTGTGTGTGTGTGTGTGTGTGTGTGCGCGCCTGTGGGGGTTTGTGTGCGTGCGTGTGTGTGGCTGTGGGTGCGGCTGTGCACGTGCGTGCGTGTGTGTGTGTGTGTGCAATGGTGAGTGACAAGGTCCCGTGGTTTTTGGTAGGCACTGTGTCAGATCCATACCGAAAAACGACGGCGACGACGGCGACGACAACAATCAAACCAACATGAAATAAGAAGCAATGCTGTGCAGGACAGTTGTATGGGAACAGGAGTGATGGCAACAGAAAGAGCTTTCTGTCAACTGACTGCAGTTACCTCCTCTCCAGGGCCACTAGACCAAGGGTGCTATAAGCCTAATTTATACTATGACGAAGTATAAATTACGCTTTAAGGTTGTTTCAGTCCAGGACCCAAACTAAGTAAATTTAGTTGGTCCTTCAACCTGGGGCCCAAGCTTGTTCCAAGTAACAAGAAAACAAAAACAGTGTCTCCTTGTCATGTACGGTACCTAATTAGACAGTCTGTCAAACTGGCCCAGGCACTGTAAAGTTGGCCTAATCAGTTTGCATCCCCGCCACCTAACGTGGGGTCCCAAACCGAGTAAATGTCGCTTCTCACCCTGAGAATGAGGCCCATTAAAACAGACTTGAAGCAACAAATAAAACTTGAGTATACTGTCTTTCATTCTGGGACGCAGGATCATTAAAACAAATCATGATGGGATGGGACACACCAGAACCGTTCAATAATGATGGGACACACCAGAACCGTTCAATAATGATGGGACACACCAGAACCGTTCAATAATGCATGTTCACACCCACTCCACAGTTTAAGACACATTCATATATATATATATTTTTTCTTTTAGACACCACACCTGTATCATCTTGTGTTCACTTGATAGTTGTCCGTTGCTGACGCCATCAAAAAGACCAGAGATTCTAACAAGGACAGCATCCCCATCTAGTGGCTCATAGGATGTACTGTATCCAGTAAAGGTTGTTCATTGCAGATGCCATCAAAGTGGCCAGTTTGGTAGGATAGCTATCAACAAAGATAACTTTTGCTGAAGGCATATACTTATATCATTATGGCAATGACAAATACAAAATAAAGTGGTGGGGGGAAATGTCACATCTGAGCTGCCTCATTTATAAATCTAGATTTATTCACCTTCAAAACAGCATCTTAAGTTCTTAATCACAGCTTAAATATGCACACATATTGGCACCGCTAGTTTCAGTCGCAATCAGTTAATCACCTCATTGATTTTAATGGACCTCAATAACCTTCAAATGTCCCCCCTCTAACCGAGGAATATATTTTCGAGTCCCAACATGCAGTGTTGTGCTACAAACAATCCTCTTATCTAGTTTGGCATCTCTATCTGGACACCTCACGCCTTTTTTTTGTCTGAAATGCAAAAGGAAATGTGCTCATGTAATGCCAGAAACTGCCATTGGTTTGGGTATTCTACATGGACTTCTAAATAGTGTGTTCCAATTTTAGTTTTTTAGAAAATAATACCAGCACTCACGTAGTATCCTGGAAGGATTAAAGCTTTAGTAAACTGAGATAACTTGTGGTGCACCCGGAACGTTATGTGCGTGACACCTAGGTCCTCTTTACATAGTGTTCTCTAGATTGACGCTGAAGAAGGCCCTCGGGCCGAAACGTCCTTACTGTTGTTTGCTGTTGGGGGGGAAACCAAATAAAGCTTTAATCCTTCCAGGATACTACGTGAGTGCTGGTATTATTTTCTATAAGACTGTATTTTCCAGAACCGTGCACCCGTGACATTATGACGTGGAAATACTCAACGAGTGCTTGCTTTTACCTTCCTCTCCAATTTTAGTTTTTGACATACTGTATATAATGTGACATACAGCATGCAACATATTTCTCTAAAATAATTCCTTGTGATTTGACTAAACCAGAATTCCCTCTTGTATTATGGTCTTCTAGAGTGGAGCAAGTAATCCTTTGAAAGTACCATATTATACAACTCTCTTGCAAAGCAAGAAACCGAAACTCCACAAATGATCTGTGAGTTCACCAAGTGACACATTCTGCAGCTACTCTGCAGTAAAGATGGACTGTGGTGATGCACAGTGGACACTATGCAGGTTTTTAACAATATTGTTGTATAGAAGCATACCATCGTATGGCATTCCTGGGAGAACACTCATTGTGTTCACAAGGATACTGCTGTTCATCTTTACACCGCACTGAACACTCCCAAGCTCACAGAAATAGCACATCAATTTTGTTTGGCGGTTGAATGTTCCTTTCCCTAGCATCCCTATTCTAGGGTGAACATTTGGCAAAAATCTTCAAGCGCATGGCGCATTGTGACGGCCATAGCTGAATGTTAGAGAGCCCGCCTGGGACGGCAAAGATCCCAGGTTCGATTCCAGCCAATGTGTCGATGTGTCAGACACCTAACCCCTAACTGCTCCCTGAGGACAAATTTCACGTATGTGCAAATATACAGTGACAAAAAAAACGTAAATTGGTTATTTTCAGCTCAGAGATTTGGTTTAGAGGGAAAATGGCTATAGAGCCCTGGGAGATCCTGGCTTACAAACAACATACTGTATAGAGCGTCGCAGTCCCGCCCCTACCATGGCCCAGGAAATGAATCCCAATGCATTTTTCCCATAGACATTTCAAAAAGTATTTATTTAAAGATGGTTACGCCGCGGACAAAGCCAACTCGAGTCGTGACAACTCATGACAACACAAACAATATTTTGGACCAAACAAATAATTACAAAGAAGAAAAACAACAAAAAAAGTGTTAAACCTGCCGTTTTCTTCTTCTTTCTAATTATTTGTTCGGCCCAAAAAATTGTGTTTGTTGTCATGATTTGTCACGACTCGAGTTGGCTTTGTCCGCGGCGTAAACGTCTTTAAATAAATACCTTCTGAAATGTCTATGAGGAAAATGAACGGAGAATCATTTCCTGGGCCATGGTAGGGGGCGGGACTGCGACGCTCTATAGGGCTTAAGTAGTTAATAGGTTCTATAAATGAAGGCTCAAATGTGAATCTGGTTCCCCCCTTTTGTAGCCTATATGAAATATCAGCTGTCACGTCCATGTCAAACTTCCACAAGTGTGCAAAAAACATATTAGGGTAAACAATAACACATATAAATTTTCAGACAACTCTAACAAACAATTATGTCCAACAGCATGTCTTTCTTGATATGACAAAATCTGACATTATCTCTGGGCTTTTAACACTGTAAGTTTCATGGGCAGCCAACTCTGAAATCCAGCTCCATAAAATGTGCCTTATAGTGAATCTGCCTGGGCCATCTGATCTTTAATAGAATGCTGTTCATCTCACCATGTCAATGTTATGGTTAGGTTTCAAGAGAGAGACCAACTTGTGTTGGTACATTTGTAGCACAATATAGCCAAACCAAACCTATCAACACTTTCAGAAATAACACGCCTGCGCCCTGCTGTGAGTGCAAACCGTTGCACAGTGGCAAACCTTGGACCCCAAAAACAATAACACTGACAACACTTATGATTGCCTCCATGGGAAAGACTGGCATGAGGAACTATACGTGTTACACAAGAAATAAAAACAAAAACGATTTCATGTTACAAGGAACCTAAAAATGATGCTGTGATTTCTGCAAAACAGCACAAAGTTGGAATATCTTTTATTCTGACATTTGTTATTTCTTTTTTATATCTTCTTTTTTTTTCTCCAAAAAACTCTTTGATATAATCTGTCTTTCCCCGTCAGTCCCTCCCCCCTGTGGTAAATATATAGCACAAAAATATAGGTGGTGAATGCTCCTGTATATATATATATATTTATATATATGCAAGTAGATTTACAGAACAGAAGATTCTGCAGCAATAACAAACAAAGGAGAGAAGCACTCGCAGAGTGCAGAATAACCAGTGGAGCAGAGTCCACATTATAGGGTGATTAAAACCCTGTCTTTTAGCCTGTCTAACTCTCTGTCTGTCTGTCTGTCTGTCCGTCTAATGCATCTGTCTGGCTCTCTGTACTTCCGTTCCGTATGACTGTTAGTCGGTCTGTCTGTCTGTCTGTCTGTCTGTTTGTCACTGTCGGTGTCTGTCCGTCTGACACAGACAGACTGCAGAATAGGACGATTCAATCCAAACTGAAGCCCACAAGCCTATGGCCCTATGATATTGTTCTATTAGCCTGCCTTTCTTTGAAAAACGTCCCTCTGTTTGTTTTGTACTGCTGTGTGTTTCTTTAGCTAGTCCGTCACCTGACATGTCTTCCTGTCTTCTCTTAGCTCTTTGCATCTGCCTCTCTGTTTGTCTTTTTATCGTAATAACCTTGTGTCCCTTAATGCTCTTCTTTTAATTGCCATTTTTGTCCCCTCTGTTCAACCTTTAGTCAAGCGGACATCTCTACCTGTCGTCTTTCATGTCTATCTGTTGTTCTGCCTGCTTGTTTTTTCTGGCTCTCTAACCTTTCCTATCTGTCCATCTTCCAGTCTATCTCTCTGTCAGTAGACAGGTAGTGTTCCTGTTTAATGTGCTTTTGTACCAGAGCTCTCCTCTGCTGCGCTTCTTCAGAGTCTATATACTCATGTGTCTGTCAATCCAGTCGGGCATCTTTGTCCTCGGGAATGTAGATTCCACAGGGGTCCAAGACACATCGTATGGAATGTAGATTCCACAGGGGTCCAAGACACATCGTATGGAATGTAGATTCCACAGGCGTCCAAGACACATCGTATTTGCATCAGGTTATGTATAGTTTGTCTGTGTGTGTACGGTATGTCCTTTTCATGTACGGCCGTCCTTTTTTTCCTTTTCCTTCTTTTTTTCTTTTTCTTTTGGGGGGTGGGACTTGCGATCTCTTAAATAGTTTCTTTACCCATTGATTAATTCCTATTGACTTGCAGCATGTTTGGTGTTGACTCGGCCTCCATCAGAGGTGTCGATATCTCCTCAGTGAGTCGGCGCTTTTATCCACTGGATGAGAGGCGGGAGTTGGGTTAGATGAGGCTTAGTCAGTCTCCACTCATCTGTTCCGTTGGAGTTTAGTTTGTTTTTCTCTGATCCCACTCCACTCAGAGTTGCATTTCTGTCTGTCGTGCTTGAGCACCATTTCAAAAGGCTTTTTCTCTACTCTCTGCTACCTTCAGTCCCTCAGACAATACAATAAAATTAAGGCAGCAGAGAGTGGCGTAGTCAGCCGCGGGTTGTCATGGAGACAATTGAGGAGGTTGTCTCCTCTGGTTGTTATGGTAACAGAGTTAAGGAGTTGTCTTGCTGTAGAGTCCGTGGTCAGGTTTACAGCCATAAGAGTGAAACCCCTGCAGGTCCAAACTGTACCCTGTTCTTCACCGCGTACCCTCCTGTACCATCCTCTCCGTGTCAGAGTTCTGAACCACGGCCAGCACGCCGTGGCAGCCATGATGCCGTTCTGGGATCTCGTGGCAAGACTAATTTCCATAGTAATTGGAGAGTAAAACCAGACCATTTTGTTGTGGTGATTTGTCTGCATAATTTAATATGTCCCCATGGTCAGACCACTGACCCCATGGTCAGACCACTGACCCCATGGTCAGACCACTGATACCAGTAATGTCCCCATGGTCAGACCACTGATACCAGTAACGTCCTCTCCCTCCAGGGCAGGTTGATGATCACAGTACTGAGATTGGGGTCAAACAAGCTTTCTTCTCGCCAAGATAGTCAGAAAATGGTTGACGTCTAATGAAATGATGTCGAGCAGAACAGGGTCTTTTTACTCTATAACTTGGGTGGATTCATGTTAAATGTTTGTGTCACGGTTAGAGTCAGATTAGAGATTGGCTTCGGCCATCAGTGCCGATCATCTGCTGTTGGATAAAGGTTAGTAAGGTTAGGAGGCTCCGGCCCTGATCTGTGGTACAGACTACTGTTTTTCTTTCCTTCTGATGTCACGACTACAGTCTGCAGAGACTGTGTAGAGGCTGCGTTGTGTCCATAAAACATAGCAGCCATTTTCTGTTGACCTATGCTTAAATTCTTCTGTGGATACAAAAACCGGATGAGTAAAGTAAACTGATTGAGATCAGGTTGAAGAAAACCCCCAAAGCCCTGACCCAGTCTTGGGGTTACATAATAAGAGTTTAGTTTGAAATACCGTATAGTCCAGATAGACCCCACATTAGACCAATGTGAAGACTGTGTTGACATTTTAGGTCGAAAGAACACTGCGCTCGTCTCCAAAAGCCGAGGGCCAGTCTTGTGTCAAAGTTAGATGTCTCAGTCTTTAGCATTGGGGTTAAGCCCATCCATATAGACCACTGTAAAGACAAGATTTGGTTTGAAGTGGATAACCTTCCATTCCACTGGGCAAGACTGAGTCTTAGGCTGGGTTGAGGATCTGGCCTAACCCATCCTTAGACCATGTTGCTGGCTGGTCTGGGTGAAAGCCCGCTGCTTCCCCCTCCATGGTCCATCGTGGCCCGGTTTAGGGTTAGATGTCCTTTAGGTAGGGGTTAGAGTCAGATGTCATCTAGCCTCTTAAACCATAGTGCAGACAGTGTTGAGATTTGGGTCGAATCGAACGGCCTTCCCCTCCACTGCCTTCGTATTAGTGTTGTACATAGGATTCTCAAAGGCGGCTTGGCCATTGTTGTTTTCGTGAACTGAGCAGCCTGTGTACTGTGTCTTGGGAGTGGTTCTGGGAAAATAACAGAAAAAAAGAAAATATATATACACTGTTTTTATTATAAAATTACAATCTAAACCAATCACATTGTGGAGATGATATCTAGTACAGTAGCTGCCATGTACAGTAACCACTTCAGAATGGATCGATAGAAGACTTTAAGAGTCAGAATTAAAGGAAGGATTTTAATTATTTTTACGATACTAGACTGGTGCCCAACGGGCCTACTTGGGAATGATGCAAGTCGGGAACTATATAATCCAAACATCAGGACGAAATATATAATGTAAGACGATAAACTGTAAATCATACCTTTGTTTGTAGAGATAGAAGCCAAAACCCGTGAAAATCAGAGCAAAGAAAGGCACCAGAATAGCGATAGCCACAGAACTGCTGTTGGTACCAAGCGGTGGAGGAGTTAAGTTCTGACTCTCTGACATATTCAGACCTGGAATACACAAGGAGGAATGAGCACACGCAACAGTGTTAATTCTGTTGACTAAGGGTGGGAAACTTATAACGATGGCGAGCCACTATATTCCACACTCACTCCAGAGGGCCACTATATTCCACACTCACTCCAGAGGGCCACTATATTCCACACTCACTCCAGAGGGCCACTATATTCCACACTCACTCCAGAGGGCCACTATATTCCACACTCACTCCAGAGGGCCACTATATTCCACACTCACTCCAGAGGGCCACTATATTCCACACTCACTCCAGAGGGCCACTATATTCCACACTCACTCCAGAGGGCCACTATATTCCACACTCACTCCAGAGGGCCACTATATTCCACACTCACTCCAGAGGGCCACTATATTCCACACTCACTCCAGAGGGCCACTATATTCCACACTCACTCCAGAGGGCCACTATATTCCACACTCACTCCAGAGGGCCACTATATTCCACACTCACTCCAGAGGGCCACTATATTCCACACTCACTCCAGAGGGCCACTATATTCCACACTCACTCCAGAGGGCCACTATATTCCACACTCACTCCAGAGGGCCACTATATTCCACACTCACTCCAGAGGGCCACTATATTCCACACTCACTCCAGAGGGCCACTATATTCCACACTCACTCCAGAGAGCCACTATATTCCACACTCACTCCAGAGGGCCGTATATTACTGTCGTAGCAAAAATAGTCGATCTACAAGCTTTGAGCTTGGGCTCAAAGCGTGTGCACGCACGCACGCACGCACGCACGCACGCACGCATGCATGATTTGATTTATTCATGATTATTATTATGAACAGATTTTAATCGATTTAATCGATATATCGGATTTGTTGTATGCCTAACACACACACACATTCTTCTCAAATAGGCAATTCTTGAGACTAGTGATCAGATTGCATTGTAACAAATTTTGCACTCTCAATATGGTCTCAATCAACAGGTATTCTAGTCAGGTGTGCGTACGCTAAACATTATACAAGAAGACGCATGCACACATGCACACGCACGCACGCACGCACGCACACAGGAATGCACAATTGCACATACCAAATGCACCAATAACACACAGAAAGGAGGTTAAAATAACAGAATGCATACTCTGTCTATCATTAGAAAATGAGTTACAGTTTTTAATTAGATTTGGTAACGACCAAAGTGAGGGTGTAATTAATGCCTAATTGAAAAGAGTATTGCACATCCGCATAATTATTGATAATGCCGTGCTTGAGTGACCTGAGATCAGATTCTAAAACATGTCTTCTACATTCTGACAGTTTTCTGAAAAAGCTATGTTTCTATGTCAGTCGATTTTTCAAAAATAGCAGACCTACAAGCTCGTAGCGCGCCACTCGGTGGCGCGCTATGAGCTTGCAGATCTGCTATTTTTCAATAGCTAAAGCATAACATAATGCTAACACCAAAAGGGGTTCCCGCCCAAAATGGGTTAAAAACAAGAGAGAGTCTGATACTGGCATGGCTTCAACTTGGATCTCTGACTTCATGTGGCTAGTCTGTGATGTCAGTCATTTATGACATCAGCCTACTGACATCAGTAATGTCAGTAGGCTAGTATCAGGATGTGCTTCCATTATGAAGCATGTTATTTAGTTGCTTCGGTGCGTGGTTTGTATGAAATGTAGTGTACTAGCAGCAGCAGTAGTACAGTAGTACTAGTACATTGTGACCTGATATTATAAATGTAATGCGGCATACTGTAGGCTTACACGTGTACTTATCAAACATCCCTGCAGCCTGAATTACCCATTGTCTTCTAGTATAACAAACAAATAAATAATAAATAATATAATAAATAATAAATAGTAAAACATATAAAATTGTATACTACACAATGTTTATGCTTTGTACCTACTTTACCCTCTTCAGTGCAAACTTGACTTGACAAAGACTATACAAAGAGCATATACATAGCCTTTTATTCTGTTGCCATACCCGGGGTGAGCAATGAGCATAGCATAATTGGAGTGTAATCACCTAATCTCTGCAGTCCAAATTGTCCATAATCTTTGCCCTGGATGAAACCCTGGAATACATAACTAGAGCCATCGGGCTCAGCTGATACCTGGGGAAGGAGGGAGATAAGGAGGAGTGCAGAGAAGGAGGGTAGAGGGAGAAAGAGAGAGTGAAAAAGGAAGGAAGAAAGAGGAAAGAGATAGTCACGAAAGTCTTGATTTAATATTTAATACATTATATGCCCTAATAACCCTGACTTTTGGACTCTGTGCAATCACAGAGACTTACGAATCCGTCCATGGTCCAGGAGTCATCTGTGATCTTGGTTGGAGAGACCACTGAATCCTTCAGCTGGTTGCCCTGGGTTAGATGGTTCACCTGGTACATCAGCAGTAAGAGCCTGGCCTCAGAGGCCTTGTACACTCCTAGAGGGAGAAATAACACACACGCCTGGTTAGAAACACAACGGAGAGGAGGGGAATGCCTGGTTAGAAACACAACGGAGAGGAGGGGAATGCTAATGCAAAGAGGTTGTCTTGGTGGCTTTCCCTTCCTAGACGTCATTATGTTGTTTTCCAGGGTCACAATAGGTGGCAATATAATCTAGGCCAGGGTAACCTAACCTTACCTGATAATTGGAAAGGTAAGAATAAAGGACAATAGGAGCCAACCAAGCACAACATAAATGTTGTTTATATCAGCCGTTTTATAATGTCTATATCTTTCCATATCACCACAAAGTGTGGGCAAGCTAGTCAATGTGTGACTTACTGACTTCAGATGGTGAAGAGATTAGTAGAACTTGGACAGATATTGGTCGACTATTCTTCTGATTGGGATGGACAGCTGGTAAAACTATAGTCTTCACCACTTTAAAATAAACTATCCCAATTTAATTTCAGACAATTTACGGACCAGTAGTAGCCAGATGATTAGATAGATATGCATCTATCGTCTGGTGCAGGTGCATATTCTTCATTATTCATCGACCAACCACGTGCCAACCACAGACATCCAGCTGCGGCCGAGGCAATCAGAGGCTTACATAAGAATTTCTCTGGCAAAACCCAGACATGCTGACGTATGATTCAGAGCCTCCATCACTGAGACGGTAAGTCTGACAGCGTGAGACTGCAGGAGCCGACCTCACCACGCTTTATATTTGTTTTCGTTCACTCTGCGCCGGTAAGGAGTGATCTGTTCAAATTAAAACGTAAAGACAGCGTTTGGTCGGCGTGAACACTGCCTCGGCGGCTATTGATCTAAAGCCGTATTGTTAGACCTGAGGACAGATGTTAAAAGTCAGCTAACTGCTTGGTTTTGTGATACAGTGCTTTTGCTCCCCGCCCGCCCTGGGAACCAATACCAGACTCAACAGGATTTGTGTCTTAGTGGAGTCTTAACCCCCCCCCCCTGCTGATATAGCTGTGGGAACATGTGAGGTTTGTGCGTGCGCGCGCCGTGTGTGTGTGTGTGTGTGTGTGTGTGTGTGTGTGTGTGTGTGTGTGTGTGAGCGAGCGTGCGTGCGTGTGTATTATAGTACAGGAATAACAGTGATGTAATAGCAGCTCTAACCATTCCTAGTTCTGTAAATTGTGTTTACTCGAGTCGACAGCATGAGGCGCACGTTGTTGTGGTTTAAATACGTTCATATTTCTACACGCATTACCTCGTCAAGGCACGTTATCATACAGTACAGTATCCTGTAGGACCGGTGGACTATAGCAGCAATGCCTCATGAATCATACACTATTAGCATAATATGCTAATAATGTATATGATTCATGTATGATAGATATATTATATCTAAATGACGGAGCAGGTGCACAAAGACCCGCCCGGCAGCACTGTTTAATGCAATTCATTTGTATATCCATAACATAAACAAGCAGCACGCTATAGCAAACAATTCACTAGTTCTTTGTTTCTTTATTATTATTATTTTTCACGGAGTGCCACAATTTTTGTATTTTTCCAGTTTTTCATGTGTCTATGAGGTGACAGTACTTCATTAGACACCCTGGAGTTGTTTTTATGTGCAATAGTGTATTAACTTTGTATTTAGGGTTTCTTCCTGGAGGCTGAACCCTTGACAGTCAAACGGGCCAATGAAATAAACAGTAATGTGGTGACATCACACTATCAGCCCCTCCCCTAAACCCTCGCCCTTTATCATACAACTACAGCTGTGGATTGGAACATGAACTAAAGTTCAGGTGGATCACCACCCATCACCACCCACCAGGCAAACCAGGCATACTTAATGAACTGGTGGGTGTGCCGCGTGTCCACATAAAAGCATGATTTTAACAAATACTGTACACTTTTTGGAAAAGGTTCTTCCTCCTTATATAATAATAATACCTGATGTTTTAGGGTGGGAAAAAATCGTGGCACGTTTTATCTTTTGACCCCAAACATGGCTCCCGACCGACTGTTTGGGAAACAGTGTCCTATACGTACGGTACTGTATATACCAGTGTTTTTGGCAGCAAATTTCTATTTTAGTTTTAGTCATAGTCTCTTGAATACTTTATTTAGTTTTAGTCACCTGGAATGTTTTAGTGTTAGTCTAGTTTTAGTCGACTAAATATCATAAGATTTTAGTCGACTAAATCTACAGGTGATTTAGTCGACTAAAATGTATTTTGGCAGGCCCTGATGTTTTTACATTTGCTGAAAATAGCCGATCTACAAGCTCACAGCGCGATGCGTTGTGAGCTTGTAGATCTGCTATTTTCAGCATGCAACCAAAATTACTTATGCTACTGGATCTCTTGTCCACTAGTTTTAGTCATAATAGCTTAGTTTTCATTTAGTTTCCGTCCGTGAAAAAAGGTAGTCGATGAACATCTTTCGTTTTAGTTTTAGTCGACAAAAACAACACTGGTATATACAGCATCTTATAGCGATGCCACCAACAATAACAGATTACATAT
>NC_136796.1:9565505-9675976 GCF_951216825.1 Electrona antarctica
ATCTATCATAACCACACACAGTTTTTGTTTTACCTCTACATATGGGCATCTTTCCGGTCCATGTACCATCACTCTTACAGACCCGGTGCTCAGAGCCCCCGGCCAGGAAGTAGCCGGGCTGACAGCTGTACACCAGGGTGTAGCCAAAACCAGGCAGGTCCATCCCAATCACGTCCACATGGAGCGGACTCTCTGGCTGCTTACAGGCATGGGCTGCGGGGAAGGGAGATGGACGGAGAGAGGGAACAGAGACAAAGACATAGGAGTGTATATAGGGCAACGTCGAAGGAGAGAGAAACAGGACGATGCGAAGAGAGAAGGAGAGGGAGGGGCAATGGTAGACGGTCGGAGGAGAGGGATGGAGGCAGAGAGAGAAGTGTAAAATAAATACAATGACAAGTGTGTTCGCAACGTGGTTGACTTGGTAGCACATTATAAATAGATATACTGTATAACTTCTGTGATACATACTTGTGGGTACAGTCCATGTTAACCCATTTTGGGCGGGAACCCCTTTTGGTGTTAGCATTATGTTATGCTTTAGCTATTGAAAAATAGCAGATCTACAAGCTCATAGCGCGCCACCGAGTGGCGCGCTACGAGCTTGTAGGTCTGCTATTTTTGAAAAATCGAAGAACCACTGACATAGAAACATAACTTTTTCAGAAAACTGTCAGGATGTAGAAGACATTTTTAGAATCTGATCTCAGGTCAGAATGGGTTAAGTCTGATGGACAGGCCGATAGGATGTACGGAAGAACTACGTATCTAACTATAGTACAGTACATGTATCTCTCTCTCTATCTCTGTCTGTCTGTCTGTTGGTCTGTCTGTCTGTCTGTCTGTCTGTCTGTCTGTCTGTCTGTCTGTCTGTCTGTCTGTCTGTCTGTCTGTTGGTCTGTCCATTGTGTGTATATATTTTGCCCTTCTATGGAGAAAGACAGGCTGGAAAACGTAAAGGGGAAAGACAGTGTGCAGTGTCCCTGACGAGCAAGACAAGCGTGTGTTTCCTGACGCCGACCATTGAATATACCTGACCACTACATTACACAGCAAGGAGGGTGTATACCTGACCACTACATTACACAGCAAGGAGGGTGTATACCTGACCACTACATTACACAGCAAGGAGGGTGTATACCTGACCACTACATTACACAGCAAGGAGGGTGTATACCTGACCACTACATTACACAGCAAGGAGGGTGTATACCTGACCACTACATTACACAGCAAGGAGGGTGTATACCTGACCACTACTACATTACACAGCAAGGAGGGTGTATACCTGACCACTACATTACACAGCAAGGAGGGTGTATACCTGACCACTACATTACACAGCAAGGAGGGTGTATACCTGACCACTACATTACACAGCAAGGAGGGTGTATACCTGACCACTACATTACACAGCAAGGAGGGTGTATACCTGACCACTACATTACACAGCAAGGAGGGTGTATACCTGACCACTACATTACACAGCAAGGAGGGTGTATACCTGACCACTACATTACACAGCAAGGAGGGTGTATACCTGACCACTACATTACACAGCAAGGAGGGTGTATACCTGACCACTACATTACACAGCAAGGAGGGTGTCTTTCTTTCTTCCTTACGTATGCACTCGGGTTGTGTCCCGCTCCACGTCAAGTCCGGCTGGCACGTTCTGGAGGAAGAGCCTTGTATCAGATGGCCTGGCTGGCATTGAAACGACACCACACTTGCCACCTATAACACAGAGGGGAGGAGGGAAAAACAGGCGAGTGTGTTGAAGTCGAGGGCTGTAGCTTGTTCAGCCTTGAATTATATGGCTTACTGGCAGTGAAATAACACAACGTCGGCTGTGTAGAGGTCAGTAGATGGTTGGATTGATGGATGGATGGATGACATGCGATAGATAGATAGATAGATAGATAGATAGATAGATAGATAGATAGATAGATAGATAGATAGATAGATAGATAGATAGATAGATAGAGATGATAACTCTGAGAGCGAACAAATAACTCAGAGTTAAGGGGGTCCGTGGTCCCGATACAGTGGTTCTCAAAAATTGTCATGCCAAGGACCCCCAAATTGACACTTATTAGCCCACAGACCCCTATTTGAAAAGATATGCCAGGGACCTCCATACGAGAAGTTTTGTACAGCTTCTAGCAGCTTGATTATCAACCATTTTAATTTCAAGGGCCCCCAGTTAAATAAATAATACATGGTGCATTTATCCATTCAGTTCCATTTCATGGCTTTTTGTTTTTGAGGGGTGCTAGCCCCTCCTATAAACAGCTATAGTGTAGATTAATGTCTTAACACAAACATTAAATGCCATTGACAATGAATGGAGAATTTATGTCTTATGTGAATAAGCAAATTGGCATATGTATGTCGGACTTGTCGGTGGGAACCCTTGGCCAATAAGGGACCACCATTCTTGATGATGATGTATGATTGTACGATGATTAGAACGCCCCTCACTTCACACGGGTGTGATTTTTATTATTATCTCTGGACCCCAATTGATATTGTCTAAAACAATGTTAATTTAACTCTGAGAGCGTACAGTACACTCTCTGAGTTACAGACCCATAAGGGTCCATTTGGTTCCTTACTATCTATAATTTAGCCTAAGCTGGGGACCCACTTGTGTTCCAACTCACTCTCTGAGTTACAGACCCATAAGGGTCCATTTGGTCCCTAACCATCTATAATTTAGCTGGGGACTCCCTGGAAACTCCCACAAGGACCCCACTTTGAGAAGCACTGGCCTAATGCACGGTAAAAAAGGGGATCCTTGAACTGAAAAGCTTTCAGAGTCTCTGTTGTGAATGACAGGTCTGTCACCTTGAATCCATACGTCCTGTTCAAGGAGCCGTAGCGAGGTGTTCCTGGGTTCTCACAGCTGGTCCTCGTTGGCTCTAAACACAACAAGCACACACACAGCAGAAATATTTAGACAGAACATATCCAAAAGAAGTAGAAAATGTACTTTAATGTCTCCCCCTCTCTCTCTCCCTCGCTCTCTCTCTCTGTTGTCATGGTTACGGCAGATTACAGTCCCTTCGCGGGGCAGCAGGGGGCAGTAGCACTGCATGGTAAAACGAAGCAGGGGCCACTTCTGAATGTGTATGTGCATGTGTGCGGTGGTGTGCGTGCGGTGGTGTGCGTGTGTGTGCATGTGCTTGTGTGCGTGTGTGTGTGTATGTGTGTGTGTTTGTGTGTGTGGGGTAGGGTCATCAGCATGTAAAGCACATCTTGACGCAGAGAGCTGGATTCAATACAGCTTCCGAAATGACAGAGCCTCTCTCTCACCCTGTGTCTCTCCACCTCTCTCTCTCTCTCTCTCTCCCTCTCTCTGCCTTCGTCTCCCTCTCTCCCTCCCTCCCTTTTTCTCTCCTCCTCATGCACTCTCTCTCTCTCTCTCTCTCTTTCTCCTCTGTCTTTCTCGCTCCCCCAACCCCCTGTGTTTCTGTCCATCTTATTTAAAGTGCAGGCTGCTTCAGCTCAAAACTCATTCCACCTCAATCACATACTAATATACAGCATGCACACACACACACACACACACACACACACACACACACACACACACACACACACACACACACACACACACACACACACACACACACACACACACACACACACACACACACACACACACACACACACACACACACACACACACACACACACACACACACACACACACACACACACACAAACAGCCTGAATCATATATTGTGATACTCCTCTGTCGCTCGCACACACACACACACACACACACACACACACACACACACACACACACACACACACACACACACACACACACACACACACACACACACACACACACACACACACACACACACACACACACACACACACACACACACACACAACACAAAACGACACGCGTCAGTGCTGACCTCATCAGAAACAGCATTAGATTGTCATTACATCCTCTTTAGCTTCCATCATGGAGTGAACAAAGCAACACTGTTTCAGCATGATTGGGCATGTGTGCCTGTATGTATGTGTGCGTGTGCGTACGTGCGTGCGTGTGTCCCTGCCGCGTGAGGTAATAATGCTATGAAACCCAAAAAGAAAGACTTCTCATAACAAGCAACATCCATTAAGAGTTGGACCAGTTCCATCTCGCCGCCATAGATCAATTCATTACACCACTTAAGCGATTAACCCAATGAAGCTGTCTATATTTAGAAGGACCACCGCGGCATAGAACCAGACAGAAAGCCACCGCGGTTTATAAGGGGGGCTGTTAAAGCCTCTATCCGTCACATAATGGCTCATTTTTCACTCCATCAGTCGCCGGCGTTCCCACAGCAAAGAAACCAGACGTACAAGCTCACGACGTGTCGCATTGCGACGAGTCGTGTGAGCTTGTAGATCTCCCACTTTTTGGGCCGATATGCGGCTAACCATATAAATCAGGCCTTATGGATCAAGGAATTAATTCTGGAGCAGGAGGGAGGGGTGGCAGAAAAAAATATAATAATAATTCTAGGATTTGTTCGATTTATACGAGGTTCCCATTTATTCTAATTCGTCACCACGCTTGATGTTTGGAGCGCCAGCGCTGAATCAGACATGTGAAGTGGTGCTCGAAACGTCACATAAGGTAGTGATAAATTGACCCTTTGGGGCCGTTCGTGAAGTGTGCTGAATATTCGTTTCTCGTTCTGGTGGCTGGCTAGCAAGCTGTCGTTTTGACGTTTGGAGGACATGTTGCTTTTCATTTTTATTTTTCTGAAGTCTCTGCAGTGAGTGTGTGTGTGGGTGTTACATTGCGCTATCATGGTTTGGAAGCCTTTTACCGCCATTCTGTTCATTGGAGTGGCATTACTGAGTATTTCTACACTGTAAAGTTTTTAGTGTCCATTTAAAGTCGAAGCGAACAGATGGGTTTAGGACTGGAAGGGTATTTTTTACACAAAATGAGACTCTGGATGTTACATTGTAGCCTATGAGCAAAATGTCTGATGTGTGATGCGAGCGTGCACATACCGTACAATGGTGCGAGTCAAATAAGTGTCCATGTTCTACATTCTTGTACGGATGACCAAATTAATAAATTATTCAAAAGGCTATTCATGCATAATTATGCACATGTGCACATGTGAGTGTGATAAAGAGAGATAGAGAGGGAGAGACATACACAGAGAGAGAGAGAAAGAGTGTGTGTGTGTGTGTGTGCGTGCGCGTGTGCGTGAGTGAGTGAGTTACCGATGCAGCGCGGCTGCGTTCCACTCCAAGTGCCGTCGCTCTCACAGAGTCTGGTTGAAGTGCCGACCAGGAGGAGAGGCGGGGTACAGCTGAAGGACACTTCTGATTGGTATATGAAACTCCGCCCCTCTCTGAACCCACCCACTGGGATGCCAGCGTCACCGCAGAACTTGGCTAAAGACACACAGGTGCACACAGGTTAGAGAAAACCACGCAAATAAACCACCTTGTATCACGTGAATAATCTCTCTAGAACAGATTCTGAGCAGCGCTACTGAATCTGTCGGCAGGAGCATTCAGAACGTGTATGCGTTGTTGTTAGTGGGAAAGAAAACATAAGCGCCCTGCCGGAAGAGGAGGGCTGAGGGGCGGGCCAACCGGGGCCAACATCCTGTTTGAGCGGCGCCCCCACAGGCAAATTCAAATGGAAACAAACAGCAGAGGGTGCTGTTTTTCCTTTTTTCTTTGCCGGTGGGTTCCCAGATCATCACATGAATAAATAAAGGTTTTCCCGGTTAACGGTGAAGTGAAGAAACACACATGCATGCTTGCTCCAGTTTGGATGCATGTCTGCACCTACATATTGTGTGTTGTTTGTTACATATCGTGTCTGTCGGGTGGAAACTTTATGGGCAGTATTATGCGTGTCTTAAGTACCAGGTCTCATTACTTAACTTAAGACCTGGAGGCGTGATCAATGCCATTTGGCTATTCTGAGTGGCCAAAGAGCAAAACCTTTTTTTTCTTTTTTTTATAATTTGGAATTAAAAAATGAAATAAAAAGGTTTCTTAAATGCGACGATACACATGTTTTGAAATGCCTGTGTGTGTGTGTGTGTGTGTGTGTGTGTGTGTGTGTGTGTGTGTGCGTGCGTGCGTGCGTGCGTGCGTGCGTGCGTGCGTGCGTGCGTGCGTGCGTGCGTGCGTGCGTGCGTGCGTGCGTGTACTCACGTAAGCACTGCGGCAGCATGCCGTTCCAGGTGCCATTGGCCACACAGGTGAGGACAGCTGGGAAGGAGAGCTCATATCCCGGCGAGCAGCTGTAGCTCACGCTGCTGCCCCACTCAAAGTCACTGCCCTGCAGCGCGCCGTTGCCGATGGAGGTGGGCGCTGCGCACGTCACCGCTGCCATAGGAGGCCGAGGGAAGATGGAAGAGGGAGACAACAAGGGAGACTTTTAACCCATTTTGACCTGAGATCAGATTCTAAAAATGTCTTCTACATCCTGACAGTTTTCTGAAAAAGCTATGTTTCTATGTCGTTCTTGGATTTTTCAAAAATAGCAGACCTACAAGCTCGTAGCGCGCCACTCGGTGGCGCGCTATGAGCTTGTAGATCTGCTATTTTTCAATAGCTAAAGCATAACATAATGCTAACACCAAAAGGGGTTCCCGCCAAAAATGGGTTAAGCAGCGGTATAGGTGACACCCCTGCCCCCCATTCAATGTCACGTCACCGCTGCCATAGGAGGCAGAGGGAAGATGGAAGAGGGGGACAACAACGGAGACTCTTAAGCAGCGGTATATATAGGTGACACCCCTGCCCCCCCGCATTCAATGCCGTCAGCCCAAAGTCAATGTCCTGCACCAACGCCTTTATTGATGGCAGGGTGTTGGGGGGGGAGTGCCTTGCACGACGCTGCCAGCTGGGTTTGAAGGCAGTAAGTGAGTGGCTATGAGAGAGAACATCTTTTGTGTGTACTGTGTAGGTTGTCGGTCCCTATTCAGCAGCACAGTGCCTGCAGTACCCCATTCCTAATGGCCCGGGTGCTACTGTGTGTAGGTTGTCGGTCCCTATTCAGCAGCACAGTGCCTGCAGTACCCCATTCCTAATGGCCCGGGTGCTACTGTGTGTAGGTTGTCGGTCCCTATTCAGCAGCACAGTGCCTGCAGTACCCCATTCCTAATGGCCCGGGTGCTACTGTGTGTAGGTTGTCGGTCCCTATTCAGCAGCACAGTGCCTGCAGTACCCCATTCCTAATGGCCCGGGTGCTACTGTGTGTAGGTTGTCGGTCCCTATTCAGCAGCACAGTGCCTGCAGTACCCCATTCCTAATGGCCCGGGTGCTACTGTGTGTAGGTTGTCGGTCCCTATTCAGCAGCACAGTGCCTGCAGTACCCCATTCCTAATGGCCCGGGTGCTACTGTGCCACGTCCCCCGTCGGGACACAGTAGTGGCACTTTCAGCAGATGCATGATGGGACACTCCTGCGCACCTACAAATCGTTTACGCCCCAGGGCAAATATTTTGTTATGTATACAATATGTCTCCAGAACATTCATTTATGTTACCATTTAGGCATTGCATGTAGACACTAGAACGATGGACATACCAAAAAGACCATTCCAAAACCATAGCCAAGAGCATCACACACATTTAACAACACCTTGGAGGCCCGGAACTATTTAATTCATTTCATCCATGTGCCCAGCTTGAACTTGGACGGAGAACTCCGCCCTGGGCCTCCAAGGTGTTAACAACTTATTTTCCTATCGTATAGACTAGACTCAGAGCGAGAGCTTGCACATTTTGGAATTCTTTCAACAGCTCTCAATGTTTGAACCTGAGGCGGCTGGACCATGGAGAATCTAATTAATTTGTCCATAATTCACAATCTGGCGTAGGTTCATGTATTGTTCATGTAAATTGTGCTGCAGATAGAATATGTTTTCCTAATTACATTTGCATAACATTGAACTTGCAATAAACGGTGTGTAAGCATAATACCAGTAGGACGCTTTGGGGGCTTTGGGCTCGTCTAGACTTTGGACAGGTATCAGTCAAAAGGGAGACAAGACAACGAAGAGGAAGGATGGATGGGGATGGATCAACATATGGAATGCCAGAACAGGTCAGCTCCATTTATGGAGATCTAAGGGTTTGAGGTTCAATGTCAGATGTAGAGTTGCTGGCCAATATTGATGACATCAGGGATCTCCCATATATTGATGACATCAGCGATCTCCCATATATTGATGACATCAGGGATCTTCAGCCCTGATGACGGACTGACGGGAAATGCATGTTTTCATAGTAAATGTGACCTGTGGTCTCAAGTAGCAGTGTGTGAAGACGTTTTTTTCTTTTCTTTTCTATTTTTTTCTATTTTGTTTGTCCTGCACATGGATACTACAGTAGAGAAGAGACCCATGCGCATCCACTGAGTGGATGTGCATGGGTCTCTTCACATGGATACTACAGTGGATGTGCATGGGTCTCTTCACATGGATACTCCAGTGGATGCACATGGGTCTCTTCTCCTAATTACAGAGTGAGAAAGTATAAGACGGCTTGTGTGTGTGCTGCGTTGATTGTTATCTCTTTCCCAATGTAAATAGAAGCTGCTTTGGCAAATGGGTAAATAGAAGCTGCTTTGGCAAATGGGTAAATAGAAGCTTCTTTGGCAAATGGGTAAATAGAAGCTTCTTTGGCAAATGGGTAAATAGAAGCTTCTTTGGCAAATGGGTAAATAGAAGCTTCTTTGGCACATGGGTAAATAGAAGCTTCTTTGGCAAATGGGTAAATAGAAGCTTCTTTGGCACATGGGTAAATAGAAGCTTCTTTGGCAAATGGGTAAAAAGAAGCTGCTTTGGCAAATGGGTAAATAGAAGCTTCTTTGGCACATGGGTAAATAGAAGCTTCTTTGGCAAATGGGTAAATAGAAGCTTCTTTGGCAAATGGGTAAAAAGAAGCTGCTTTGGCAAATGGGTAAATAGAAGCTTCTTTGGCACATGGGTAAATAGAAGCTTCTTTGGCAAATGGGTAAAAAGAAGCTGCTTTGGCAAATGGGTAAATAGAAGCTTCTTTGGCACATGGGTAAATAGAAGCTTCTTTGGCAAATGGGTAAATAGAAGCTGCTTTGACAAATGGGTAAATAGAAGCTTCTTTGGCAAATGGGTAAATAGAAGCTTCTTTGGCACATGGGTAAATAGAAGCTTCTTTGGCAAATGGGTAAAAAGAAGCTGCTTTGGCAAATGGGTAAATAGAAGCTTCTTTGGCACATGGGTAAATAGAAGCTTCTTTGGCAAATGGGTAAATAGAAGCTGCTTTGACAAATGGGTAAATAGAAGCTTCTTTGGCAAATGGGTAAAAAGAAGCTGCTTTGGCAAATGGGTAAATAGAAGCTTCTTTGGCAAATGGGTAAATAGAAACGGACACTATCAGCATCCATGGACTTTTTAAGTTATATTTTTAGTTTAACTTTGAAACACAAATTGGTTACTTCATCCACAAATGTCAGTTTTTAGATAAACATACTGAGCGACGCCACCAACATACGGAGCCAATACAATCGGTCGAGGGGCCACCGACATACGCAGCAAGCTACCAACTTGCGTTCTGATTGGCCGAGCAACGCCACCAGAAATACACAATCTCTGATTGGATTGGCCGAGCGACGCCACCAACATACGGAGCCAATACAATCGTTCGAGGGGCCACCGACATACGCAGCAAGCTACCAACTTGCGTTCTGATTGGCCGAGCAACGCCACCAGAAATACACAATCCCTGATTGGATTGGCCGAGCGACGCCACCAAAGACAATACACAATCCCTGATTGGATTGGCCGAGCGACACCAGCAAAGACATAATTGACACCTGATGAATGATTAAAGGTTGACACATTTCAAAAAGATTTTGAAACGACCACAGGATTCCCAAAAATATGATGGCGCTAGACCGGGCCGAACAGAATAGTAATAAAAACAGTGAGAAGAGAATAACATAACTGGGCTCTCTTTGAAATCTAGCCCACTAATAATCCTGTGACCTTTAGTTGTTGTTTTGTGTATTTGCCAAGTACATTTTGCACACCTGGAATTCATCGTCTGCATTTATCCATCCTAACTATTAGGAACAGTGTGTTACTATTTATAACAGTGGCCAGAGAGCAATTAGGGGTTAAGTGTGTTAAGCATCAGGGACACTTGGATTCTAAGTCTGGAGGAGCCGGGGACCAGACTGGTGACCTCCTGATTCCCAGATGGCCTCTAGAGCTCCTGAGCCATGGATGCCAAAGTGACATCTCGTTACCTCCACAGATCCAATGGGCTGCGTTATCATTGCACAGCACGCACTACTAAGTACTAAGCCTCAAGATAAAATAAAACCAATCTGATATTCATCCAAGAGTGCAGACTAGTTTAATACTGACATCACAAGAGTATCTCTTAAATTACTTTAGATCTCTGTAGGTGGCTCAAGCACTCAAGACAAGTTATTTCCATTTCATTTCCTTATGATCTTTAAAATCCAGGGCTAAAATCCTCTGGTGTTAGCTATGAACCAGAACCTTCTGTCAGCAGGACAGGCGATGGCTTGGCCATGGTTTAACTTTCATTTAACTGATTCTGTACAGCATTATACAAAGACCACTCAAGGTTCCATTTAGGCTACAGGTTATTTAGTATGCGTAGACTAGACGTTTAGCTAGGATATTTTATGCTCCATCCCATCAACCTATGAAATGCACCCCCCCCTCCAGCTGTCCAATCTGTCTGTGTATGTCTGTCTCAATGGTTGACTTACACAGAAATGTATGGGTCAAACTGTGGTTAATGTAGCAACTCCAGTACAGATGGTTTCAATAAACCTTGTGTGAATGAATACCCATGTCAACATCCAGTCACAGCTGCTTACAACACCACAAATGGAAAACAAACTGAGCGGGTAAAAATAGATGAAAGATGTTTGTAGTATAGCCACCTTTCTAGTTAATTATGTGTTAAACATTCAGGGTTAGCCGTGTTTTTTGTTTATAGCCAGGTGTAGGGTAATGTTGTTGGTTTACCTGTAAATGCATATACGGTATGGTTATGAAATATAATCAAATCAAACTTGATTTGTATAGCACATTTCCAATGACCAAGGTCGAACCAAAGTGCTTCACGTATAACATACATGAGTCTTTAGTAAGGACTTGAAAACCGCCACTAACCGAACAGAGCGAATAAGGAGCGGCAGGGCGTTCCAGAGAGTGGGTCTGGCAACATCGAACGCTCGGTCACCTTTGGTCCTGCACTGCGTATCAGGCACAATCAGGAGCCAATCTCAGGGCTCTGGTTAGGATATATGGATTAATGAGATCAGACACATATGGAGAGGCGAGGACTGGGGCGATATGGTCACGCCTATTAGTGCCAGTGAGGAGGCACAAGCTGCAGACGCCTGGGTCCTGACTGATGAATGCCTGCATGCATATAGATAATTGCAGTAATCAAGCCTCGAAGAAATGGATGACTCTCTCACGGTCGGTTGGGGGCAGATAGGTCTTTCACAGAACTGATCTGCTTGTCAAATTTTATGTTGCTGTCAAAAGTCAGGTTTGGTTTACCTGTACATATGGGCATATTGCCGCTCCAGGTCCCGTTCTGGGTACACGACCTTGCAGGTGATCCATCCTCCTCCATGCCGTATCCTGGTTGACACTGGAAGGACACGTTCTGACCAATGACAAATTCTTCTCCATAACGGAGGCCGTTAGCCGGAACACCTGGATCGCCACAGTTGATCACTATGGAGACAGATGATGATGAGGTGGAGAAGAAAAGGATTCATTTGAACCATGATGCTGCTGGCTGAGGGTTAGATAGAGTCCATATCCACTTATTTCTCCTCCATTCCTCCAGTCTGCACACGCATGCACGCACGCACGCACGCACGCACGCACGCACGCACGCACGCATGCACGCACACAAGATGTATTCATGATTTATATTGTCACCAGTTTGAACCGATTTTAATCGATTTGCGATATATCGGATTTGGTGTATGCCTAACACACACACATTCTTCTCAAGATAGGCAATTCTTGAGACTAGTGATCAGATTGCATTGTAACAAATTTTGCACTCTCAATAATGGTCTCAATCAACAGGTATTCTAGTCAGGTGTGCGTACGCTAAACATTATACAAGAAGACAAAAGGAAACACAATCAATAAAGAGAATGTCCATTATCCACAGAGGTTGTTCAGATGCATAAATCAGTCATAAAGTCATAAATCATATTATTTTGTGTCATCCCCACATGTTCTTTTATGTCTTCTCCCCCAGACAGTGAATGATCACAGCAGTGAAGCTGAACTAATTCGATGGGAACGACCTGGGACCCATTTGAGGAGTGTTAGGGTTCCCTAGGGCTAGGCCATTCTTACTGTAGCAAGCACTGTCCCTCATAGCTAATAGGCAGCTTAAATACTTTTAAACCCTAGCAGACCCTGTGATGCCTGTTAATAGCTATGGTGTAATCTGCTGTAACGGCCACAGACCACAATTTCCTTAAGTCAGGGCTTCTTAAAACTTTTTCATCCATCTTCACGGAGTTTGGTTTCTCACCACTCCACACACAAGTGCTGTTTTTATACGTATTAGACCTAAATTGAGTAGATTTTGTTTATTTTCCTGGCTGGGACATGCTTTTCTTTTCCTTTAAAAAACAAATCTGGTGCCGACATCATGTGGGCATCAAGCGAGAAGATGAATTATATTTCACTGGTATGAGACACTAGACGAAAGCAATGACCGAAAGATCAGTTGAATAATAGTGTATTTTTGATACTTGAACGCGTGATTCATTTTCTTCCTTCTGGTGTGGTGTTCATATTTATATCTCAAAATTTGCCAGCTTGGAAACGAATTTTTAGCATCCGAGAACATAAGCCGTGACTTATTGACATAATAACTTCTTTATTAACTGGGTAAAACTACACATTAGCATGCAAACTGGGGAGTTTAGTGCACAGCAAACATACCATGTTGATTCACATTTGTTCGACGATGGCTTCGTCTGAATTATATAGCAGCCATAAAAGCGTCGTACAGTACTTGCAGGTTGTTTTCCCCTCATGAATTGCATAATGGAGTTCCAGACAAAATAGGCCATAATGAATAACCATCGATGTTATTCAAGATCATTGTTATTCAAGGCTGATTTGATAGCTCTGACCCTTGTTTACCGATTGTTTACCCATTTAAAAAAAAGGAAACTTACTCTAAAATGCAATAGAGTAATGCAGAACCAGGCTGAAAGTAGAGATGCTAAATGGCTGTAAAGCTACACAGAGTTTATATATCTAGAGGTCATTGCACACAGCAAAATGTAATGGCAACACTATAACATCTGTCAGTCAGATTATCCATCCATCCATCCATCCATCCATCCATCCATCCATCCATCCATCCATAATGTGATATCTTACTGGTACAGTTGGGCTGCACTCCTGACCAGGTTCCATTGGCCTGGCATAGCCTGGTGGTGGCGCCAGTGAGCAGGTAGCCATCCATACAGGAGTAGATGACAGAGTGAGAAAATGTTGTTCCATCCAAGCGATATACTCTGCCATTACTGGGAGTACCGGGGTTACCACACTGGACAGCTGGGGAGAGTGGGTACGAGCCAATTAGTGATGAGTAGAACTTAAGACAGAGAGAGAAGGAATGTAAGGGTTCAAGTATTTTCAGCTGGACTATATGTGTCGTATACTTTGAATTATTTCAAATCTGTCCATATACAATTTTACAATACTTTAACCCATTTTGAGCGGGAACCCCTTTTGGTGGTTACATACATTATGTTATAATTTAGCTATTGAAAAATAGCAGATCTACAAGCTCATAGCGCGCCACCGAGTGGCGCGCTATGAACTTGTAGGTCTGCTATTTTTGAAAAATTGTTAAAATGTGCTTCAAATCTTTCAGAAAATTGTCATGATTTAGAAAACATTTCTTTTTAATTTCGCCTGAATGGGTTAATTATTACTGTACTGAAGCATTTCCATTCATATATGCGGTATGAACACTTTGAGCTTTTGACATTTCTTACATGCTTTTTCTGCCTTTATTGATAGAGATAGTAGACTGACAGGGGAGAGAGAGATGGGGAGTGACACGCAGCAAAGGTCGTCGGGACCGGGAGTCGAACCCGCGACACGCTGGTCAGGCTGGATTAGCAGCCTAGGTGCCCGGACCGCTAGGCCGGCCCGGGCCGACAGTGTAGATCTACATTATCCCATTCAGGCCTGACGTCGAAATTTAAAAAAAAAGTTTTCTAAATCATGACAATTTTCTGAAGATTTGAGGCACATTTTAACGATTTTTCAAAAATAGCAGACCTACAAGTTCATAGCGCGCCACTCGGTGGCGCGCTATGAACTTGTAGATCTGCTATTTTTCAATAGCTAAATTAAAACTAAAAATAATGTTTAAAACACCAAAAGGGGTTCCCGCCCAAAATGGGTTATTATCCAAGACTGCTGCAAATTCCCTATACAATCATCTCCTCTCATAATTTAATGATGTGCGTTTCAGGTAGTTGATGGTTAACTTTGTATATTTTATTTACTTCTACAATACAACATACAACAAACTGGATACAACCCATAATATGTTTGTCCTTTTCCAGCCGTTCTTGGAGTTCCTACAATTCCCATGATGCATTTCCTTGGCAAGCATAGGCCTGGCATGCCCATATATGGTCTATTGCTGCCATTACATCAACCAGATTTATATTTTCTGAAGTCAACATTTCAATTTAGCCGTAAACACAGCAAACAAGGACAATGTCTCTGCCACCGAGGGTAGCAGTTAAAAACCAAAAAGTACTGGTCCGTGGCTCAGCGGTCCAGGAACGTTGGCTGGTAACCCAGTCAGGCAGTGTGCCGTGGGCTGGACTCCCGATCCCGACGGCCTTTACTGCACTCTCTCCCCATTTCCTGTCAGCCTACTGTCTGTCCCTCCATAAATAAAATAAAGGCGAAAGCCACAAAAAAAAAAAAAATAATAATAATAATAAGGGCTGCAGTTTTCACATAATTTGCCACAGCGACATCACCGCGGACAACTTGTCTGCACAATGGTGGTATTTCAGAGTGAAAGAAGACTGCTCACTGTTATCGCCGTGTGGTGAATTATGAATCAATAATTCTTCAATATCTCATGTTCTCTTACAAAATGTGACATGTGTTTACATGCAGTAGACCTATTTTAGCTCATCCTATTTGGAGGTGTCGTCCGAGATGCTTGTCTCAAACTTCAAGCACTTGGCTCGGGACCCCCGGGGTGTGGATGGCTCTTCAGTGCCTTTTGTTTGAGTTCAGTTCCTGAGATCCTGATTCACACCTAGGGCAACCAAATGCTAAAACAGTGGATCAAAGGGCCACAGTGATCCTGATTTACCTTCTAGGAATGGCCAAATGGTAGTCTGGTCCAATGTGTATTGTGTAAACCTGTACTTAAGCTAGTCGAATTTCTATGTCAGTCAGTCAGTTCTGTCCGAGGCCGAAAGGCTGAGGAGCCTATGCCATGCTATGCTTTGCTGTGTTGTCGAAATAAAACATCAAGGAACATCTACTCTGCTGTCTGCTGCCGTCTCACAATTATCTCCGCTCTCCCGTTTTGGTTAAGTTTGTATGGTCTCGTGTCCAAAATACACGACATGTGGTGCCTAGAAACCGGTGTCTATGGTGCGTTCCAGCGCCAGACAGGAAGAATCGGCGGCTTTTTATTCAGTCTAATCAGCGAGTTTTTGTGGGAGACGACGACGGCGGGTTCCAGCGGAACGAGGACGAGGGTGACGACGGACCACCGCGATGAGGAGTGTTGCGCAGCGACGACGTGCGTCTCTTTCCAACTGCGCAGTGGACGGAGGAGCGGTCGACGAGGAGCAGCAGCCTTCACGGGGGCCTTCGATCTTCAACTCTACGCTGGGGACGGCGAGCAGAGGAGCGATGCAGCGAGGCACGGCACGGGGACACCAGCGTTCCAGGGGGGAGAGGGGTCCGCTCATCCCGACGGGGAGAGGCGGCCACTCGACGCTTGGCGCGGCGGTTTCCACTTTCGGGAATTCGTTTCGGAATGGACAAGAGGAACAGCGGCCGTGTGGTATGCGGTGTGCTGATCACGCATTGCACGCACGACACGTGCCGAAGAAGGACACATCTCCGTGGCGGTGGCTTGGCTTTCCATGGCCGACTGACCTACGCAAGCTGAGGGCCTTCACGGGCCTACGGGGTCTGTGGTGAAGTTACGTTGCGGCCTTTTTCTCTTCGTATTCCCATCTCTGTTGTTTCAGAGCTGGGAGGGGGGGAGGTGATGAGATGATGAGAGTTTGCTTCGAGAACTTTCAGCGACAAACAGAGCGGTGAACATTTTCTCAACTTGGTCCATGCAGCTGAGCGAACTTTGAGGTAACGGAATGCAGCAAACAGAAGAATTTCCTTTGTTCATATGAGGGAGACGGACATTCCTTCTTTCTGATTACAATTGTGCGTCACGTTCGTTTGTACTAATCATTTATGTTTAAATTACAGGGCAATTGGCAGCCGTTGAGTGCCGACAGTGTTTAAAGTCAGGATAGTGATTAAATTACAGGGTAATTAATTGGTAGTCGTGTAGTACCGACAGTGTTGAAAGGAGGGTTTAATTTGACTCTTTTGTGGTTTTCTAGGGCTTAAAATGTGATTTAAATTACGGGATGGGAGTTATTAGTGAGGGGTTAAATTTCTGTTGGCTTCTGTTCTGGGATATAACGTGTTCTTCCTTTTTCTTATTTTTCATGTGAATTCCAAAGAGAGTTCATGTGATTTGGTGTGTTATTGGTCCTGTGAATCTCCAAGAGAGGTTTATGTGATTTGGTGTGTTATGGTCAGGATAAGTCTAAGACTTATTTTGATTTCGGTCCTGTGAAAACTCCAAAGAGAGAGTTTCATGTGATCTGGTGCTTATAAACATGTTATCCTAGATTTGAGTAACAACAGGGAAATTATCCTCCTAATGTTCTGTAACATTTTTAGCCATAAGAGTTTGAAATAACGCAAAGAGAATTCTGATCCGATCCATCCACTGATACGAAATTGTGTTTAACTTACTGTAATGGAAACCAATTATGAATTATCCACTGATACGAAATTGTATTTGTACTTACTGTAAAGGAAATCATTTATGTCGAGTTGTGTAATCTTGAATGTCTGTCTGAAAACTATGTTGGGGAAAGCTGTTATTCTGGTGTCTTGAGTATTGTTAAGCTGAGGATCAAGGGGGGTGGTAACTGGTAAGATAATTATGGTTTCATATTTCATAGTGACAGACTAGAGTTTGTCAAAGGGGGAATGTGGTGAATTATGAATCAATAATTCTTCAATATCTCATGTTCTCTTACAAAATGTGACATGTGTTTACATGCAGTAGACCTATTTTAGCTCATCCTATTTGGAGGTGTCGTCCGAGATGCTTGTCTCAAACTTCAAGCACTTGGCTCGGGACCCCCGGGGTGTGGATGGCTCTTCAGTGCCTTTTGTTTGAGTTCAGTTCCTGAGATCCTGATTCACACCTAGGGCAACCAAATGCTAAAACAGTGGATCAAAGGGCCACAGTGATCCTGATTTACCTTCTAGGAATGGCCAAATGGTAGTCTGGTCCAATGTGTATTGTGTAAACCTGTACTTAAGCTAGTCGAATTTCTATGTCAGTCAGTCAGTTCTGTCCGAGGCCGAAAGGCTGAGGAGCCTATGCCATGCTATGCTTTGCTGTGTTGTCGAAATAAAACATCAAGGAACATCTACTCTGCTGTCTGCCGTGTCTCACACAATTATCTCCGCTCTCCCGTTTTGGTTAAGTAATTCATGGTGTTTCGTGTCCAAAATACACGACAGCCGCAAATGACATTAGCCTTATAGGAAACAACAATCGTTTTCCCTTGAAGATCATTTGACTTTCTTTCCACTTAAACTAACTCTTAGCTTACGTTTACAGAAGGGCTGCGAGCCTGACCAGGTCCCGTTGGGGAAGCACATCCTCTCTGTCGAACCAATCAGCTCGTAGCCCTCGGAGCAGCTGAAGTAAACCTTGGAGCGGATTTTAAAGTCGGTTTGCTCCCTGACACCGTGAGACGGAACGCCAGGATCACCACAGGAACCAGCCGTGTCGCCTACAGAGACAGCGAGAGAAAGTGACAGATATGGAATAGAAGGATGAAGAGAAAGACAGGGAATGGTGGCAAGAGGGGTGTAGAGAAGGAGATAAGGTTAAGCATGCTCCTTGAAGAACCACCTTGGTAGAACCTTTGATTGATATGTAAGTTAAAATAGTGTTCATCACTGTACTGTATGTGTTGCTTACGGGAGGAACAGTAGGATAATTCCATTCACAAAAACAAAATCACACCCGTGTGAACTGAGTGGTGCAACTCCCCCCCCCCCCTCTCTCTCTCATTAGCAGGCAACAATGCAGCAATATCTCTCTCTCTCTCTGTTTCTGGCACAACAGCGCCACTTTTGCCCCTACTGGTACTCATAGTCACAGAGTCACACAC
Source organism: Electrona antarctica (assembly GCF_951216825.1). Lineage (NCBI taxonomy): Eukaryota > Metazoa > Chordata > Actinopteri > Myctophiformes > Myctophidae > Electrona > Electrona antarctica. The sequence continues at coordinate 9,584,070 of NC_136796.1, forward strand.
ATACATAGTCACATAGGTTAACACATAGGTTAACACGGACATTGCTGTTCCTTGGAGTGGTTGCACCACTCAAAAAAATGACACTTTTAAACAGATACAGATGGCAAACAAAGCAGATTCTGTCAATACACAGTACACAATACAACATTACATTTCATTACAGAAAATTAAATCACTATTGTTTAGCTCACTCATAGAGCAGAAAGGGAATGGATGAAGAAAATTTAATTTAATTCATATCATAGAGAGAGAATGGTGGAAAAAGATTGTTCATTACAAATTATAATACCTAAAAGTCCCAGTTTATTAGCCACTTTCAACCTGATTTCAAAGAAGTTCAAATGTTTTTAAAAATGACAAAAACATCAGATATAGATTGGCATTCTCGCCATTCATCCTATGACAAAGTATATAGGACATACATGTGGTTAAGTTACTGTGACGTACAGTATACATAAGTATACATAATGTACAGTACAGTATGTATACTGCACCCACTATATTGTGGGCGGAACTGTCATACATTGTAACACAAGAACAGACTCTTATTTTGGTACATACATGCACACATCTGCTCCAAGACAGTCTACATGTGCTGGTGACACGGGACATATGTTGACCTTAAGTGTGCATCATGTCGAGGCACATATGTGTGTGTGTGTGTGTGTGTGTGTGTGTGTGTGTGTGTGTGTGTGTGTGTGTGTGTGTGTGTGTGTGTGTGTGTGTGTGTGTGTGTGTGCGCGCGCGCACGGGAGACCGTATGCTTATGTCGGTGCCAAAGCCTATGAGTCTGCATGTCTGTGTGTGAGTGGGTGTGCTGTCTGTATGCATCCCTTCCCTTTGCCCTTGGAGTGCTGCTTGGTCAGCAAATTCCGTCTGACAGACAGAGCATGCTCTTGGGAGTGGGAGCGCAAGCGCACACACACACACACGCAAGCTAGCATGCACGCACGCACACACACGCGCGCACAGCAAGACTAGACAAATATGCAGAGACACCAATATCATCAGCTAATACTGCCTATGCCTATTTATTTTTTTAAAGGCATAACACTGGAGATGTCTCATAGGCATTGATTTTATCATTTTGAAATTGATGCAAAATCTGCAAGAAACAAAATCCAAACGGAATACTGTCTGCACCTCAATAATGCAATACTTGTACAGTTTGAAACAATACAGAATATGGATTTAACAAGGACACTCTCTTCTTCACTAGATAGAACATAAATACTACACTACCTATGGTTTTTGAAGTAAATGTCCCTAAAGTACTAAAATGGAAACGGGAATTAAAAGAATAATTTACAGCAAAGTCTCACACAGGCGTCTCTAATCTAATGAAAGATGCATCGGCATGTTTGTTTGTTTGGGAAATTGCAAATAGGCAGGATATTATGCTCTTGTGAGTCAACCTCAAAAAGTCAAACTTAAGTACCATGAATATTAAGTGGACATTTGCATGTGTATATCGTAGTGTAGTGTCCTTATGAATTCATGTACTGTAGACACAAGGACACTTTCTGTCTGTCTGTTTTTCTGCACAACACAGCCATGAGAGTATATCTTTTGTGGTATAAATTGTATGATATTACTGGTATCATTGCTGTGTTGGTGTTCATTTTTGTACATTTCTCACGTTATGTGAGAAATGCACAAATGCCTTGCATGCATACATTTTGACATAAAATAAATAAATAATAGAAGTTATAGGCAGAGTTGTCAATACGTGAATTTAATTACGAAAAGTTGTTATCAGCCCACAAATCAATGATGTTCCCTCAGATAGGGCCTATTAGACACATGCACGCAAGTGAGCAAGCATACACACAAGCATGCACACGCACGCTTGCACACACACACACACAGCATTACCCTCTACAATACTGGCATGGGACACACAGTGGCGTGCACATGCGTATATATGCTCCAAAGTCACTATGTAGCCTCGGGTGTATCAGGCCTGAACAGGGAGAACAACCAATCTACCTGATATCACGAGAGAGAGAAAGAGAGAGAGAGAGAGAGAGAGAGAGAGAGAGAGAGAGAGAGAGAGAGTGTGTGTTTGTGTTTGTGTGTGTGTGTGTGTGTGTGTGTGTGTGTGTGTGTGTGTGTGCGTGCGTGCGTGCGTGCGTGCGTGCGTATCTGGGGGATAGAACAATGTGGAAACTAATCTCTCTGTCGTTTCCCTAAGGTGACTTTGGAACAATCTCACCAATCAGTCACACACGCACACGCGCACACACACACACACACACACACACACACACACACACACACACACACACACACACACACACACACACACACACACACACACACACACACACACACACACACACACACACACACACACACACACACACACACACACACACACACACACACACACACACACACACCGAAAGAGTTTGGTCAGGTTACACAGCTGTCAGGATTACCACAAGAGGTCCTGGGGCCGGAGCCTTAAGGCCGTAGCCTGTGAACGCCCTCAAGGCAGAAGGGGAAATGGTATTGGTGTTCTCATTTAACCTCTTTACATAACAATGTGCTCATTGCCAAATTGCCCAGTTACATCATAACGTTTTAATTTTAAACTAGCCCTGTAAGGTAATCTCTTCTCGGTTCTCGGCAATCTGGGAAGCCATCGGCTAATGGTTTTTTTATTACACATGGCAGCTTGGCCTCTGGGGGGAACAGGCGAGACCCGGTGCGCTAGATGTGGATGTTCCGCTTTAGCTAATGCCTGCTGGCTACTGCGGCTTCCTTTATCGTGTGCCAGTCATTAACCCGCAGGTTAATCTCTCTAAACAGACGTCTGCATGAGTGTAATGTAAACGGGCTACTTGTGAAATGATCCTGTGGTAGTACACCGGACTGTAAGCAATGACCAACCCGCAGAAGAGGAGCAGCCAGCGGTTAGAGACCCCCTCCTCCCACAGCCCACAGAAAGAATTAAAATAATAATAATTAGCCCATGGGTTCTGAGATTTCCACCTGGCTGTTAAGCTATGGGACGGCTGTAGCAGAGAGGCCATCTAGTAAGCAGAAGGTCACCGGTTCAACTCCCACTCTCGATCAAAGTGTCCCTGAGCAAGACGCCTGGGGTTGACTGTTTGACTTGACTTGAAGTTGAAATGACGAGTACAACTCTGTTTCTTATTAGACTTCAAGGTGTTGTACAACTGTACAATCTGTATGTATGTGCTTCGACATACATACAGATAGGCCCTGCAGCCATGAGTCTAAAAAGGTTTAAACTTGGTGTGAGAGCTGGTGTCAAATTAGAGTGAGATAATTTTCCGGCCCAAAGGACACATTTGTGCAGGTTGATCCACATCCCTTTCAACTGACAGCCCTGCATCCATCTATCTAACTATCCCTCCGGTGCACCATATAGTGGGGTTAATAAAGTATCCTAGCAGAGCGCTGAGGCCCATTGATTAGGCAGGTTGGAGATGTCTCTTCCTTTCAAGTGTCCCTCCCCTCCGCTCCTCCCCTGCAGAGAAGTGGATATTTCAAAGTAAGCGTGTTCAATAGAGGTTCAAATAGTTACCAGAGCAGAAGGGCATTGGGGAACTCCACAAGCCATTTAGCTGACAGGTCCGGGATGATTCCCCTTTCAGCTGTCTTCCTCCCAGACACGAGTATCGAACAGTTGAGCCGAACGTAAACTTCTCTCCACTCAGCACGCCGTTAGGAGGAGAGCCAGGGTGACCACAGTCTACAACTATACAGACAGATCGAGAGCGAGAGAGAGAAGAAGAGGGGGGGGATACAGAGAGGTGAATCAATGACAGATTGATGGATATTGCTTAAACTACTCAGTGCTCAACAGCAGGGGCGGGGTGTCTAAAGTCTACAGCTACAGAGATGGATAGATGGAGACAAATAGGAAGACACAAGGAGAAGGATATACGGTGCTTTCGAGAATTGGTTTAAATATATGAACCTGACCTTTTACTGTCTGTTCAAAAATGGTTAGGGGCAATTATTGGCATAATTAATTGTGAGATATATATTGCACAACACAATTCTTTCTTTTCTTTTCTGTTTTTTTTGTTTTTGTTTTTTGTTTTTAGATCAGTGGTTCTCAACCAGTGGTCCTTGAGGGGGTTCTAGGTGGTCCCCAGCTAAATGATAGAGAGTTGGTAACCAAATGAACCTTTAGAGCTTTAACTCTTGAGAGTGTAAAAACCCGTACGGGTCAGTTTGGTTTAATTTTACGCTCTCAAGAGTTACATTATTACACCTGCATTACTTAATTTATAAAACGTCTACACAATTAGAGAATGTTGAAGAATTGTTATTTTGATCAACGTTTGTCATCAGCATGGAATTGTGTGTCAACGAATATTCTTTAGTTTTGGGTCTGCGAGGCTGAATGTCATCAAATTGTGGTCCGTGACTCAAATGCCGAATAAATAATGGGCCTTGATATGAAAAGGGTAGAAAACCCCTGGATTAGATGATATCACAAATAGGAGATACCAACCTATGCATTCTGGGAGAGGCTTGTCCCACTGTCCTGTCGGCTGACAGGTCAGAACTGGAGATCCAAACAGATAGTACCCCGGATTACAGTCGTAGAACACCACGGTCCCAAAGGTGAAGTTCCCGTGTTCTATCTTACTCTGTCGAATGGAGTTGGCCGGAATACCTGGATCGGAACAATTCACCACTATACAGAGATAGAGAGAGAGAGATAGAGACAGAGAGAGATACGTAACAAACAAACAAACACACACACATAATACACAATCATACCCACCGACAGACAGACCGAGAGCGAGAGAGAGAAGAACAGACAGACACGTAGAGCAACAAAAACACATACCCACAGACGGGCAGACGGACAGACAGTTACACATACAGGGATATATGTGTTATTGGGCATAAACCAGAGAGAGTTACTGTATCTCTCTCAGTCCCACTGGCATCACCGGCTATGCATTGTTCTTCCCATGTTAGTACAGTTAACTGATGGAATTAAGTGATTAGTAATTGGTTCTGATTGATGTTGTAATTTCCCGGATCCGGCCCACTGCATTCATTGCTTATTAGAAATGTTTTTTGTTAGTGTTTTCCGCCTTGTATTTGCTTGTGTTGCCTTTATGAATTTCGTATGACCCAGTGGCACTGTGATTTTCTTTTTTTTTTGCAATGAGCTTCCTAATTGGACTTGTAATAAAGCTTCAACACCACTTAGCCCATGTTTACATGGTAGCCATGTGAGTAGAGCAGCTTTTATTACTGGGATGAACATTTTAATATTTCTTAGTGGGAAAATAACAACAGTTTAAAATGTTCAAGAATCCTACAGTACCATACGTGTACAAGTTGATGGTAGCGAATTTGAATCATTTTAATGTTGATTAATTTCAGAAAAGGGCAAAGTGAAACAGAATTCTAGACAAACTCACATTGTTTGTAAAGAAACGTTTTCAGGGTGAAATGAGCCATTGGGTTTATGATGGAAAAAGCAGGTCAGAGTACGGCATCAGGGTTAGGTACCAACAGGTTACGGGGAAATGGAGACGGGGGCTGAAGGCGTTCTCGCCAAGTTAAAGGGGGGGGGGGTGGGGGGGGGGGTGGTTCATAACAGGTTATAGGGCACGGTCACACATGCGTGACTATAACAGTCGCATGCTGTTCACTATCCCTTCTACGCAAGCAAAGGGGTGGGTGGAGCTTCCGGTTCAGGTGCATTGAGAATTTCTCAATATGCGACGGCGCAACAGCATGTGTTGATTACTCCCCTTCAGTCACGCATGTGTGGCCGTACCCATAGGGTTCAGGATTAAGGGTAAATAGGGATGAGGGTTAAGGTGGTATGGAAGATTAGGGGGGGGGGGGGGGGTAAGTAATGTTAGGGGGGAACAGACTTAACTTTTCTCCCCACCTTTACACGTTGGGGGCGGGTGGCTCCACTGGCGGTTGGCCTGGCACTGAGCATGCGCAGGCCCCTCCATTTCATAGCCACGGTTACAGACGAAGCTGACCACATCGTTCAGGTTGAAGCCATTGCCCACCGTACGGCCATATATGGGACTTCCAGGGTGACCACAGCTGATGGCTGGAGGAGAGAGAGAGATAGAAAGACATAGTGAATCATGAGGACGGCTAGACTTACAGATTATTCCCAGATAAATCGTATTCGAGGAGATCCTATAAATATATAATGTGGAACAAATACCCTGTATATCTTGTGACATTAGGGTTGTCCCGAACCGATCACGTGATCGGAAATTGGGGCCGATCATGTCATTTTCAAATGATCGGAATCGGATCACGAGCAAAAAAGCGTGATCGGGACATCCCTAGTATCAACATTATATCCATATCATGTATCGGTATTGGCATATCAAATGATAGAAATTGACAAAAAAAATTGATCGGGACATCCCTATGTCACACCTGTGACATCACAGGCGTACACAGAAGAAATAGGGTATTTATTTTCCACATACAATGATCTCCTCACATCAGAACAAAGGGATTTTGGTTTAAAATGTGGCTTTCACTGTGAATTCTAAACTGAACAAAACAAAATGGCCTTCCATTGTCACTTTGAAAGAGGAACATTTTAATCATGTGCAATGTTCCCTCAAATTTTTAATCGGTCTAAGCAAACACTTCAACCTTCTGAGCGAAACTTGAGCAACTGCTGAGCCAAGTTATGGCTTATTCAAATGTAATTACAGAATAAGTAATAGCTGTTTGATTACTTTTAATAAACTGTAGGCTACTATAAGTCAGTTAAAAAAGTTTTTGCATAGCCATTAGTATTCAGTATTATAGCATTTTTATTTAACCTTTATTTAACCAGTAAAATCACATTGAGACCAAAGTCTCTTTTACAAGTGCGCACTGGCCAAGAGAAGAGGCAAATCAATGTTACACAGCTCTGCCAGTAACAACAAATACAGGACATGACAAGACAAACATATGACATCCGTAATACCAAAAACCTACTACCAGGGAGACTCAGAGAGAGTCTAAATAGCTAACCACTAAACCAAGTACAGACTAAAAGAGACTAATAAGAACAATACATCAAGAAACTACTAAGCTAATATAAAACTAAGAACACCGCAAATTGCTACTCATCAAAGCAGGAGCAATGGCTGGAGAGTGTGCCAGAGGCAAGCCTCTTAAAAGTCACTAGGGGGATCAAGGAAGCCAATTTTAATCTGGTCTGTAGATCGTTCCAAGCCCAGGGCCCAAAAAACACAAGGGTTTTTTTCCCTGCCTCAGATTTGGTGTTGGGTACGACATAGCGCATCCAGGCATTTGATCTGAGGTTGAGCGAGTTTTGGACTAGTTCGAATTTAGAACTAATGTAAAAAGGGGAATTACCAAGAATGACTTTGTAGATAAAAGTATACCAGTGTAGCAGCCTGCGAGATGCTAAGGAGGACCACCCTACTAAGGAGTACAGAGTACAATGGTGTGTCCTATAGGTGGAGCTGGTAATGAATCTCAAAGCAGCATGAAAAAGGGGATCAAGTCTGCCCAAAGCAGAGGAACAGGCGAAACGGTAGACAACATCGCCATAATCAAGTTGCGACTTATGTGAACACATGTTGAAAAGATGTTGTGTACATTTAGTAATATACAATTAGTTTTAACCCGCCACGCATGTGGGGAGCCACGGGTGATTTTAACCTGCAGAACGGTGATATTTAACCCGCAGTACGGGTTTGTCTGACCAATGACTGTAGGACTGTTGGTATGTCTAACCAACGTACTGCATGCACCCCGTCACACATAGCTGTCTATATGAGTGATTGCACCACTCAGAAATCTATTCAGCATGAAGGAACAACATGGTAAATGTATTGTCAAGTGGCAACCATATCAGTTAGGGGACCAGGGATTGAAGTCAATAAGATTTTTCAATATGAAGAAAGAAACCAAATGTGTAATCTACTTAAGAAAATAAACTGGTTTCCGTCCAGAGGAAGTGTGTGCGCTGCCAAGCACACACAGTATGCAAATGCCCTTCGCATACTGATTAAAGACACAATGAGCCCAAAATGAGACCCATTGACTCATTTCCAGGCAGTCTGGTGGCGTGATCAATATAAAGACCATTTTCTCTTACACAACATATATATGGGTGGTTAATTCAGTATTTACAGCCTGTCTGCATTTTACTGCAATGCTCAGAGATGATACTTAAATTTGAACTTGCAAAGGAATATGGAAAAAGGTGATGCAATTCAATGGCATATGGAGCCATAATCGCATTTTTTTTCCAGGAGATTTGTGTAAAGATATTAACACAAACAAGAAAACATGGCAAGCAAGCACTTGTGAATGTGTTCTGTGATTGGTGCACCGCTTGCAAAACACAAAATCCTCTCACCTATATCAATTTAAACTACTTTGAATTGCCTTGTTGTTGAAATGTGCTATACAAATGCACATAAATATAGACAATATACTTGTCTTGCCATTATTTGAACCGTTACTCTAACTTGGTCGTTCCCAGTTATCAGACTATTCGTGTGTACGTGAAATGCTCTCGATGACTCAGTGTTGTTTTGAAGGGTGATAATAATATGGCAGATAATAACTGACAAGCAACGCATTTTTATGCTTTGTTTCAATAGCTCAGTGTAGAGAGTAGAGAAGGTAGCCGTTTCGGATGTTATCAGAAGATTTAGGGCCCTATTTTCGGCATGCTATACCCCCTTATCCTTAAACTTCTTTGCCTTTTTTTTAAAAACTATTTTGAAAACATTTTACATTTGTTCAACTAGCCGATCTACATTGACACGTTGTGAGCTTGTAGATCAGCTATTTGAACAATTTTTGTTCTGGGATAGCACTGGCGAAAATAGGGCTCTTAATCTCCGTTATCACTCAGTATGCAATGGAGACAGTATGGACATTTCCTACATACCCTATTGTGCTGAATTTTTCCACAATTGAGTCTTGAAAAATGGGGGTCGTCTTATAATCCGAGCCGTCTTATATTCGGCACAATACGGGGTATTTGACGGGGTATCAGCCATTGTCCGACGTGGCGTTGGTCACGTTGTCCGACTACTGACCCTATCACTAACCCTAACCCTAAATTGAACCCTATAACTCTAACCCTAACCTCAGTCTTAACCGGCCACGTAAGTAAACATAAAGCTAAGTTGTTGTATATAGCGCAGTTTCACAAGGTTTTCGCTTCGGCGTCAGTAATGTCACTGGGGGGGTTTTCTAGTCTAGTAGAACATGTCCATTTTGCTCCATTGCATGGTCTGTTAACCCATTTAGGCCTGAAAAAAATGTCTTTCTGTTTTCTGAAATACCTATGTTTCTAGGCCTATATCACTCAATATTTCATGTCAAGGACCCCAAAAATTATCTGTAATTGGCCTGCGACACCCATCTGAAAATATGTTGTTCCAGGGACCACCCCCAGAAGCAAAGATTTGAGTTAAAAACGTTTGCTCTGAAAAAATATATTCCAAATTTGAGGCACATTTTCACGATTTTTCAAAAATAGCAGACCTACAAGCTCGTAGCGCGCCACTCGGTGGCGCGCTATGAGCTTGTAGATCTGCTATTTTTCAATAGCTAAATTATAACATAATGTTTAAAACACCAAAAGGGGTTCCCGCCCAGAATGGGTTAAGGAACATATTGGTGATTATCGCCGGTTGATAACGTTCGAAGCAGGTGGCGGAACACCAACAGCAGAGAGAGAGAAGAGACATGCCAGACTAGACAAGACGATCAGATTCAAAGCCATGTCCTCGTCACCGGGCAGCCAGCCAAGACAGATCTAGTCACTATGATGTAGATGTAACTTTGTCACGGCTGAATGTTTGTGTTGTGTGTGAAATAATGCTATCTCAGCTGTTATTGTCATTTTGCTGTAATTGACAGGTAATTTCATCCAGATTACTGATTTGATTCAGATGTGTCTGGGGAGCGTTCACGCTGCATACCAAACGGGCTCATCGAGGATGCCTTGTGATGTCAAATGCAAACTAATCCAATTGTTTCTACCTAATTATACAAATCCAATGCTGCAGGATTTATCTCTGGTTAACCCATTCAGGCCTGACGTCGAAATTTAAAAAAAAAGTTTTCTAAATCATGACAATTTTCGGAAAGATTTGAGGCACATTTTAACGATTTTTCAAAAATAGCAGACCTACAAGTTCATAGCGCGCCACTCGGTGGCGCGCTATGAACTTGTAGATCTGCTATTTTTCAATAGCTAAATTATAACAATGTTTAAAACACCAAAACGGGTTCCCGCCCCAAAATGGGTTAATGGTTAATGTGGTTAAACGCTAACGTGACATGGATGCGTTCCAGGTCTCAATGGATTAAGATACCTGCAAACATAGCCCCGGAAGGTGAACACACACACTCACGCACACACATTATTTTTGTGCGTGCGTGCGTGCGTGCGTGCGTGCGTGCGTGCACAAAAAGCAGACTCAAATCTATTTTTGCATCAGTATCAGGCTATCAGCCAATCATGAGATCAGATTTGGTGCAGATATCGCAATGCTTAGAGAGCCATGAGAGAACCTGAACTGGCCCAGATATTTGGGGACGTGTTTATTAATACGAGAAGAACACCAGGCGAGCGAGGAGGCTTGCTATTCTATTGTACAGTAGAGATAGAGCCTGCATGCTCACAGTTCTTCCTAAGGTCAACATCTTGGAAAACGGTCCCTCGTCATTCATGAGTGTTATCTTCGTTTCACTGGAGTGCCGTATATTCATTTGGTCTACTTGTAAGCTGTATAATGTGTGCGTGCGTGCGTGCGTGCGTGCGTGCGTGCGTGCGTGCGTGCGTGCGTGCGTGCGTGCGTGCGTGCGTGCGTGCCTGTTTGCCTGTCTGTGTGTTTACATGCATATGCTCCCTGTGTATGTGTACTTTACTGTGGCAGTGTTTGCATGCGTGTGTACAGAACACTGTCTTTCTCTGTCTCAATTTGTGGCAGAGAGAGAGAGACAGAGAGAGAGAGAGAGAGAGAGAGAAAAAATAGGCAGAGGGAGAGGATAAGACGAATAGATTACAGCAGAGGAGGGGAGATGAGTGGAGGACGGAAGGGTGGGAAAGACAAGATAGAGGAGATGAGAGAAGAAGAAGAAGATAGATAGATAGATGTAAAGGTCTTTTTAAGAGTCAGTTGATGAGTGAGAATCGAAGGCGTTTGTTTGCCCGAGAAACACATTTATTTGGTGCTGTCAGCATGCTGCAGGGACATTCAGTGACGAGATGAGCAAACACGCACGCCCGCGTGCGCACGCCCGCGTCTCATCGTCATTCTACATTTGTGCCAATGAACAAGGTCCTCTCATCTCCATAATTACAGCATAATTTGGTTCCGAAACAATTTCCCTCAATAACTACTGCATGAATAACCTCAATAACACAGCCCAACAAAACACGCGCGCACGCGCGCGCACACACACACACACACACACACACACACACACACACACACACACACACACACACACACACACACACACACACACACACACACACACACACACACACACACACACACACACACACACACACACACACACACACACACACACACACACACACACACACACACGGTCTTATGATTATTATTTTTTACCAGCTCAGTGGCCTAGTGGTTAAAGTGTCGAGTTTGGGAGAACAGGGTTCAATCTCCAACGAGTGATACCAAAGACTATGAAAAAGGTACCATGCCTCCCTGCAATTGGCACTCGGCAACAATGTTTGGATTGCCGGTAAGTCCCTTATCCCACATACTAGTGGGTGTACTTGTATATCAAACTGCCTCGTGCTAAGAAAACAGCAGAAATGGCTGAAATGGCCCACCTTGCTTGAGAACCAGTGATTCCCAAGGCTACTTAATTGTTTTTGTTTTTTTTGTGATCCAGTTTTTATTTTTATTTTTTGTTCAAAGAGGGGTTTCCCCCACCCCACAGCGAACAGATAAAAAATTACAATACATCAAAAAAACATCAGAGATGTTGGCATGATTTAAGTTTTTCTAATGCTGTGGATAAAGATGTCAAGTGTATTTTCTTGTGCCCCATTGGATCCAGCTACTTACTTTTGTGTCCTCCTAAATAATCCATAATCTCCATCCATTACACTTTGATTTTCCTGCGACAACAACCTTGTGATATTGTGTAATTTGCGTCATGCCTTGGCAACCTGCTGTATAATGTTCTGCCTTTCTCATATAATGTATCAATTAAGGCCACCCGCTGTTGTCTTCAAATCACCACATGCAGTCAAGTGGTCTTAATGAACGGAATTACTTCCTGGCTGATGTCCCAATTTCCTGTGTAGCCCACACGAACGAACGGAAGAACAATCAAATTATGTTATGTTAAATTATACAGTATGTTAAAGGAGTTCGGGTGGTGTTGTGTGGATGTGATGCACCAGGGTATGGATGGTCATGGGTATACTACAGTCTGCCAATCTAAGTACAGTAAGAATACAGTATATCAATTCCTAGTCTTACATGGTCAAGTCAACGTGTACAGGTTTTGTCAGATAAAACATGGCAGGTAAGCCTTTGATTGGCTGGCTGGGCTTGAACAGAAGTCCGAATTTGGTCTAAGGAGGTCCATCCGTGGTTGGTCAATTCACGTCTATCATACATTTTCTTTGTCTTAGCGGCTGTCCTTAACCACCTTTCAATAGTTATGCCTCAGATGCTATTCGTCTGGCTACTGCGAGTAGACCTATTGATAAATATAGCCTTGGTCTTTATGGACCACGGCTGTATTATCCTAAATATCAGGAGCAGTGGGGAATTGCCATTAATGTGGCACCCAGCAGGGAGCAGTTAGGGTTAAGAGTCTTGTTCAAGGACAAGTCGACACAGACTTGGGCCGTGTGGTGCATTCCCACCTTAATAGCCCACATGTAACAGTGCTCTCAGGAAGATTCTAATTCTAAGAGGACACTTAATGTGTTCAGGGCACATCGGTGTGCTCGTTACTTGAAAGCAGAGCTATTTGCTGGCCTTATAGATTCACAGTCCGCAGAAAACTCCAGTGCAGCATATTTCTCAGTAATGCTAAGCTCGACCTTCTGCGTGAAAGAAAGGTGAGCCCTCTACGAGATTCCTGCTCAAATTGAGTTCCAAAATTGGTCTCATGAACTGTCCTGCCATTCTACATGATCAGCGTGGAGTCTGCAGACTGTAAATATTCATGCAGACTATATACAGTACAAGAGGTTCCTCCTCTAGAGAGCTATCACGTGTTTTTATGTGTCTGGCAATGATGGCATCTAAGCCTGCAGGACTTACTGCAGGACCTTACAGATTCTGTTTAACATTGCATGACTTTCATGCCTTTCAGCCTCTCTATTGCTACAACACCTTTCTACTAATTTGACGTATAATACAGTGTATGTACTATATATTCTTTATATATTCTTGCTCCGTATTGTGAAGGTAATTCGATCCCTCTTGACATCCAGATGAGTTTTTAATTACACCTACTGATCGGTGGTACTGGTTTCCTATGATACAGGTAGAACGTTTCCAGCACCACTAACCGATAGATCTGTGGTACCATGATGAGATTTAGCCTCTCAGACCCAAGAGTTTTTTGTTGTTGTTGTCGTAGGATACGATTTTGTCCACAATTCCATGCTTTATTGATGTTGGTACCATTAGGAGATATAACAGGCACACTTTGATCAAAATAACAATTCTTCTACATTCTCTAATTGTGTAGACTTCTTGCAAATTAATAAGGGCCTTTCTCGGCCCCACCCTTCTCCCATTGTTTATATTGTGTTTAGTTTCCAAGATGGCCGCAGCACCAGGAGGGGGTGGGGCAGAGGTGAGCGGGCGGGGTCGACATATGCCCTTACTGGGCTGCATTCAAGACACTCGCCTTGTGTCTGACACCTGACTTGTGTCTGAACACAGCTTTGATGGATGTGTTTGGTGGGCATATGGGCTTCCATTAGAAATGCATGGGAGTGTTGGCCTGGGCCGTGGCTCAGCGGTCCAAGCACCTTGGCCGGTAGCCCGAGTCTGGTAGTGTGCCGCAGGTTCGACTCCCGATCCCGACACTCCCCCATCTCTCTCCCCCATTTCCTGTCACCCTACTGTCTGTCTCTCTATAAAAAATATTAAATATTAAAAAACATAAAAAAAAAAAAAAGAAATGCATTGGAGCGGCCATTAAACACAGACACAAGACAAACGCAAGACAGGTGTCTTGAATTTGTGAATGCAGCCCAGTAAGGGCATATGTCGACCCCTCCTGATGCTGCGGCCATCTTGGAAACTAAACACAATATAAACAATGGGAGAAGGGTGGGGCCGAGAAAGGCCTTAATTAATACATATTTTTAACAATAATGTAACTCTTGAGAGCGTAAAATGAAACCAAATGGACCCATTTTACACTCTCAAGAGTTAAAGATCTATAGGAGTCCATTTGGTTACCAACTCTCCATCATTTAGCTGGGGACCACCTGGAACCCCCTCAAGGACAACTGGTGGTCCCCAGACCGCTGGTTGAAAAAAACACTGGTCTACAACACAGTTTATTCTGTGCTTAAGTACAGAACACTGTAGAATAGAGTGTTAACTGTTAACTAAACTGTGTACAAATGTGACCTGTCCTTTTGGTTACATGTGCATTCTATACTTGGGTAGAAAATAGTTCTCAATGAACTACGTACGTGCATTATTTTCAGCAGCCAGAAAACATAATTTCTGTACATTTAAGAGACTTTGCTGTTGAACCTTTGGGGTAACTGCCCCTACTGTATAATGTTCCCCATACTTTGGGAGAAAAGTGTGACAATGCAGAGGTAGTGGGGAGAAAAAACGATCATAGACACAATTGAACTCAACTGAACTGAACTGCACCGAAACCGAAGACATTTATCTATCCACCACTACTAATGTTCTCCTGAAGTATGATGAACTCTGGCGACAACTCTGTGTTAGTGCTGTTTACGTTAAGCCTTTGATACAATTGATCATAATATTCTGGAGGAATTGGGTGGGCACAGCTGAGACATCCCTGCCTGCACAGACTCTCATCTATTCTGTTAGACACAAATGTAATATTCTCAGTTGGTGTTTCTCCCCAGACAGACAGACAGACAGACAGACAAATATATAGATATCCTTACGTATGCAGACAGGCAGATGACCAGACCACTGGTTGTCTTGGAGACAGATGCGAACAGACGAGCCAATCAGTCTGAAGCCGGGCAAGCATTGGTATACGACCGTATCCCGGTAACCAAAGTTCTCTCCAATAACCTGTCCATTCACGATGGTTTCTGGGATACCACAGTGTCCAGCTGGAAGAGAGAAACTGTGTTAAATATGGTGGCGATACACAGAGTAACTTTTACACAGCGACTTTTAAACAGAGTCCATTTCAGACACAATTTAAGCATCCATTCATAAGGTTCTATGCACGCACAGAAGCCATATTGGAAAGAAATTGTACAAATGTGACCGGGTCTGGCAAATAGGCCCTCATCTCGACTTTTTCAGTTTTGTACAGATTATTAAAGTACAGAATGTAAGCTTTCATATGATGTATCATTCAATGAAATTGGAACATATTTGAAGGAGATATGCCCATTTTAAAATGATTGTGCCGTTTTACCCAAAGCTGAGAAAATCCCCTTTGAATGTTCATTTCAACACCTAGAGCTGGCTAGCCTACTTTGACTTATAAATGTATACATTTAATTTGCCCAAATCAATAATCTGTTGGAATGAAAACCTTCTTCAACATTCAAACTGTGTTAATATGAAAAAAACGAAAATCACAACAAAAAAAAAATCAAGTTTATTTGAGATTTTCTGCCTTTTCATTATAGGCGAGATGAGGACCATTTTGCTAGACCTGGTCACAAATGTGTACATTTTTACACTCTCAGAATAACGGGGGTCCTTGACTCTAGGAAGTAAGTAAGTGGCCCAATTTCTTTCCAATATGACTGCTGTGCACAGAGCCTGTGATGATTCACCAGTGCATTGAGTAGCCTACTGTACAGCACTGTTTTGAATTTAATATATTTAGTTAAAATATAAAAGCCCCCTTCCCCAACTCCAAAAAATGGTTAATAGTTTGTTTCATGAATTTTTAAACTGTTCAAACTGTTCCTTTTGAGGCCCAATCAACTTGCATAGCAAATAAATATATATTTGTATTGTTACTAAGCTCTTGTATGAGCAATTTTTTTTACATGCTATCAAGAGGTTTGCATTCAAGATGCACTATAAATCCACCACAGAGGGAAAATCCCATAAGCTTCACCTCCGTATTTACTGTACCTATCCTTATCTCTATTCTCTGACAACAGTATTTGTGCACGTGTGCACCATCCACAGTGCATGATTGTGCATGTACTGCACTGTTGGCTTAACCCATTTAGGCCTGACGTCGAAATCAAAAAAATGTCTTCAAAATCCAAACGTTTTCTGAAATACCTCATGTTTCTGTATCAGTGGTGCTCAATATTTCATGTTAAGGACCCCAAAAATGATAATTGGCCGCCGACCCCCATCTGAAAATATGTTGCTCCAGGGACCTCCCAGAAGCAAAGATTTGAGTTAAAAAAGTTCGCTCTGAAAGAATATATATTCAAAGATTTGCGCCAAATTTCAAAATTCAAAAATAGCAGACCTACAAGCTTGTAGGTCTATTTTTCAATAGCTAAAGTGTAACATAATGCTACAAACACCAAAAGGGGTTCCCGCCCAAAATGGGTTAAAAGGCCTTTTACTGTGTGAATAACTTATGAATGAGCACACATACTGTACAGTGTACACTGAAAGCCCCCAAATATGTGCGCCACGAAATGTGGAACAAAAACTCCAACTGCTGTAGGTAGGTGTGCATATGGGGGGAGGGGGACACACTCACACAAGTTTTAGTTCGGTCAGGAAGCACCAGACAGACATGTCTGGTTTCATGAATTAACAGGTAGATAGTGATACCTATAAAGTATCCAAATTCTACATCCACTGATCATCTTTAAAATGTGACCAGGTCTAGCAAAATGGTCCGCATCTCGCCTATAATGAAAAGGCAGAAAATATAAAATATTTTTTTGTGATTTTAGTTTTTTTCATATTAACACAGTTTGAATGTTGAAGAAGGTTTTCATTCCAACAGATTATTGATTTGGGCAAATTAAATGTATACATTTATAAGTCAAAGTAGGATTGTTTTGTGAATGTTGTGAATGTTGTGAACATTCAAAAGGGTTTTTCTCAGCTTTGGGTAAAACGGCACAATCATTTTAAAATGGTCATATCTTCTTCAAATATTTTCCAATGTCATTGAATGATACATCATATGAAAGCTTACATTCTGTACTTTAATAATCTGTAAAAAACTGAAAAATTACTCTGGTCGAGATGAGGGCCTATTTGCCAGACCCGGTCACAAATGTGTCTGTGTTTGTGCATGTGAAGTACTGTACGCAAAACACACATTTTATGAGCCTAAATGATTCCAGCCTATAATTAGCATCAGTGTACGTACCATAGCATCGTGTTTCGGTTCCACTCCACAGGCCAGACGACAGGCACTCTCTGACGGCTGACCCCACCAGCATGAAGCCAGGCTCACATGTGAAGATCGCTGTCGCACCGAAGGTGGTCTGTGTACCGATCTTCTTCCCACTGGGTGGGGCTGGCAGGTCACCGCAGGAGATGACTGAAACACACACACAGCATGCACGCACGCAGCACAGCACACGCACACACATCGACAATAATAACTATAAGAATCAAACAATATGACTTCAAAATGTTAAATTGTGGAGATGTTAAGGTTTTCAATTGCCGGCTCTGAAAAAAAGTTTTACAAGACCTGGGGCCCGTTTATGACATTCTACCACAACACACAAACTGCATAGTGTGCCGTGCCTATGCCTCGGCCAACGCCAAACCACAACGGAAACAAAATCTGCTCTGCTATGAAAAAATCTGCATTTTATTTTATTATATTTTTAAATTTTGTAATTATGTATGCATGTATTTTGTGTATGTGTGTATATATATATATATATTTATTTTAATTCCTCCAGACTGTTTTTCCGACTATCCTTGGGATTGTGGGTGGGGGGAGGGTGGGATAGGGGATTGAGTTTTATTTTTATATTTTATATGTCTGTTTAATACTTGCCCCTTGGGCTACTGTCAAAAACCTGAATAAAAAGATTTTGAAAAAAAAAGAAAAAAAAAATGTTAAATTGACTTGGCACCCTCACCGCCCTGACAGACACCCTTTGGTTTCAGCCTCGACTCAGGAACGACACGCACATGAACAAGCACACATACTGTACTGTACTGTACCGTCGCTGTCAGGTCGAAACCTAGCCTGGTTTCCAGCCCATAGACCCCACCCACTCGACTGAGCGCACTGGTTCTGGAGGCTCTCAGAGTCTGACAATCAGGCTAGTCGAAACCCTGTATGTCCAAAAGCTTTACCAATGCAAGACATAAAACCCTGTATGTCCAAAAGCTTTACCAATGCAAGACATAAAACTGAGTTGAGTTGCTGATGCACGCAGAACGCTGAATGCTTTCTCTTTTCCTCTTCAAGTTTAAAGAGACACATCTTATTGGGTAATGAGAAATGCAAGGCTCAATTTCAAAATGTCAATGAATCACTTTTAGACCAACGAGACACATTCTGAACGTGAAGGAAGGCTATGTAAAAAATTGCTATATAGCTCGACCACATTATCCCTTAAATTTTGTTGTGCTATCCTCTGCATTTTCCATGAATATATATTGTACACCTGTATGTCACAGTGTTATATATTGGTATGACTAATCAAGAGTGAAATGATTCAAGATTTAGCAACTGCATTGCCTATTTCTCGCTTAAAGTTGAATCAGAAACTGTTTTTGTTGGACAGTGTAAGTGAAATGGAGGTTGCTTCCAGGCAAACCACCATTGTTCTATCAGTACAAGTACTTTTGGAGGGACGACTGCACACGCTTTTTGGAGAGATGATTCTTTTTGTGATTTGTTATTTCATTGTTAGGCCCACTGGCTGACCAGTAACTGTAAACACTTCATCACTCAGTGACTGTCCCAATCAAGTCAGTTCATATGTGGCTGGCGAAAAAGAATGTCACAGAATCTTTTGCCATGCCGATAGCAGGCACATCAATGGAAAAATGGAAAATTCATTGTCAATTATGATATTAGAAATGGCAACAAATCCCAACAAAATGTACACATACTGCAGATGAATAATTGAACTAATTAGGGATGCACCGATATGGAAATTCTTGGCCGATACCGATGTTTAAAATAAAAGCATTAGCAGATATAGCCTATACTGATACAGTTTATTATTTCGGTTTTGTTGTTTTTATTTCCCCTTTTGAGCCAGGGAAACAAATACATCTTCAATACAATAAATAAATGTTCAGAATCTACAGCTTGGTAGACTTGGTAAACAGTATCAGAACAGCAGCACAGACATGGTTAGTTGTCATCACACAGTGTCACATGTGTCACTCACTCTGACAATGTGGTCTCTCGTTCCTCCAGCTCCACACGCCAGTGGCCAGGCACTGGATGTGGGCGGGACCTAATCGGTAGTAGCCTGGGTCGCAGGTGAACACGATGCGGGTTCTGTATTCGTAGTGGGAGCCGTTGACAATCCTCCACCGGCCATGTTCCAAGGAGAAGGAACCGATGCTTGGACACACAACCACTATTGCGGGAGAGGGAGAGAGACAAGAGAGGGGGGAGGTGAAATAACTTAGAACTAATGTAATGTGCAACTGGATCAGTTTAGACCACTGCATAATGGTTAGATAGAGGGAGAGAGACAAGAGAGGGGGAGGTGAAATAACTTAGAACTAATGTAATGTGCAACTGGATCAGTTTAGACCACTGCATAATGGTTAGATAGAGGGAGAGAGACAAGAGACCACTGCATAATGGTTAGATAGAGGGAGAGAGACAAGAGAGGGGGAGGTGAAATAACTTAGAACTAATGTAATGTGCAACTGGATCAGTTTAGACCACTGCATAATGGTTAGATAGAGGGAGAGAGACAAGAGAGGGGGAGGTGAAATAACTTAGAACTAATGTAATGTGCAACTGGAGAGAGGGAGAGAGACAAGAGAGGGGGAGGGACAAGAGAGGGGGAGGGACAAGAGAGGGGGAGGGACAAGAGAGGGGGAGGGACAAGAGAGGGGGAGAGACGAGAGAGGGGGAGGGACAAGAGAGGGGGAGAGACGAGAGAGGGGGAGGGACAAGAGAGGGAGAGAGACAAGAGAGGGAGAGAGACAAGAGAGGGAGAGAGACAAGAGAGGGGGAGGGACAAGAGAGGGGGAGGGACAAGAGAGGGAGAGAGACAAGAGAGGGAGAGAGACAAGAGAGGGAGAGAGACAAGAGAGGGGGAGGGACAAGAGAGGGGGAGGGACAAGAGAGGGGGAGGGACAAGAGAGGGAGAGAGACGAGAGAGGGAGAGAGACAAGAGAGGGAGAGAGACAAGAGAGGGGGAGGGACAAGAGAGGGGGAGGGACAAGAGAGGGGGAGGGACAAGAGAGGGGGAGGGACAAGAGAGGGGGAGGGACAAGAGAGGGAGAGAGACGAGAGAGGGGGAGGGACAAGAGAGGGAGAGAGACAAGAGAGGGAGAGAGACAAGAGAGGGGGAGGGACAAGAGAGGGGGAGGGACAAGAGAGGGGGAGAGACAAGAGAGGGAGAGAGACGAGAGAGGGAGAGAGACAAGAGAGGGAGAGAGACAAGAGAGGGAGAGAGACAAGAGAGGGAGAGAGACAAGAGAGGGGGAGGGACAAGAGAGGGAGAGAGACAAGAGAGGGAGAGAGACAAGAGAGGGAGAGAGACAAGAGAGGGGGAGGGACAAGAGAGGGGGAGGGACAAGAGAGGGGGAGGGACAAGAGAGGGGGAGGGACAAGAGAGGGAGAGAGACAAGAGAGGGAGAGAGACAAGAGAGGGAGAGAGACAAGAGAGGGGGAGGGACAAGAGAGGGGGAGGGACAAGAGAGGGGGAGGGACAAGAGAGGGGGAGGGACAAGAGAGGGAGAGAGACAAGAGAGGGAGAGAGACAAGAGAGGGGGAGGGACAAGAGAGGGGGAGGGACAAGAGAGGGGGAGGGACAAGAGAGGGAGAGAGACAAGAGAGGGAGAGAGACAAGAGAGGGAGAGAGACAAGAGAGGGGGAGGGACAAGAGAGGGGGAGGGACAAGAGAGGGGGAGGGACAAGAGAGGGAGAGAGACGAGAGAGGGAGAGAGACAAGAGAGGGAGAGAGACAAGAGAGGGAGAGAGACAAGAGAGGGGGAGAGACAAGAGAGGGGGAGGGACAAGAGAGGGGGAGGGACAAGAGAGGGAGAGACGAGAGAGGGGGAGGGACAAGAGAGGGGGAGGGACAAGAGAGGGAGAGAGACAAGAGAGGGGGAGGGACAAGAGAGGGGGAGGGACAAGAGAGGGGGAGGGACAAGAGAGGGGGAGGGACAAGAGAGGGAGAGAGACAAGAGAGGGAGAGAGACAAGAGAGGGGGAGGGACAAGAGAGGGGGAGGGACAAGAGAGGGAGAGAGACAAGAGAGGGAGAGAGACAAGAGAGGGGGAGGGACAAGAGAGGGGGAGGGACAAGAGAGGGGGAGGGACAAGAGAGGGGGAGGGACAAGAGAGGGAGAGAGACGAGAGAGGGGGAGGGACAAGAGAGGGGGAGAGACGAGAGAGGGGGAGGGACAAGAGAGGGGGAGAGACGAGAGAGGGGGAGGGACAAGAGAGGGGGAGAGACGAGAGAGGGGGAGGGACAAGAGAGGGAGAGAGACAAGAGAGGGGGAGGGACAAGAGAGGGGGAGGGACAAGAGAGGGGGAGGGACAAGAGAGGGGGAGGGACAAGAGAGGGGGAGAGACGAGAGAGGGGGAGGGACAAGAGAGGGGGAGAGACAAGAGAGGGAGAGAGACAAGAGAGGGGGAGAGACAAGAGAGGGGGAGAGGCAAGAGAGGGGGAGAGACAAGAGAGGGGGAGGTGAAATAACTTAGAACTAATGTAATGTGCAACTGGATCAGTGGATCTTTGGAAGTTCACGTTTAGACCACTGCATAATGTCTAAGCAGTGGTCTAAAGTAACATTTACTTTGTTTACAATTTTGAGTTATTTATACTTTACTTGACTATTTCCAATTCCCAATACTTTTACTCCACTACATTTATTTGAAAAGTTACTATTTACTTTGTAGATTTTGATTACTATAACAAAACATACACTAACCACTCCACTACTCCACCCTATATAGATTTCGGCCATTTGAAAATAGCTGATCTACAATCTCACAATGCTTTGCGATGCGACGCATTGTGTGCTTGTAGATCTGCAATTTTCTGCAACAAAAAATCTGCAATTTTCAAAAGATTGTTATACACTTGAAAAGTTTAAATGGGACATTCTGCATATTGAGTACTTTCTACTTTTGGTATTTATATTAAGTACATTTTGATACCAATACTTTTGGTACTTTTAGAATTCCGGATTATTACTGTTAGAGTATTTCTATATTCCAGTATTGATACTCGTACTTAAGTAAAACATTTAGAGTACTTGTTCCACCACTGTGTCTAAGGGTGTTGTGGCTATACTGTCACACAACCTGAGCTGACATTATGCAACTTTGATTATAACATGTGGTCAAATGAGTGCATCTATATAATGCACAGCATGCTGTACGCGTTACTAACCAGAACATCTAGGTATCTTATTGTGGTTACTCCAGGTCCCGTCCGGCTGACATATGGCTGAAGTCAGCTCTTTACTAGAGAGCCTGTAGCCGTCGTTACAGAAATAAGCCACCCGTGTTCCGACGGAGTAGTCCGCCGTTAAGACGCCGCCATTTGTCGGCGCTTTGGGTGCCCCACAGGACACAGCTGGAAGACAATAAGGATACACTTTGGTTAGTATTGAGACTGACACAGACGCAGAGACCAATTAACTGCGTCCAGAACATCAAATTCCCCCTCAACTTTATTGCCACATCACATGTTTACACCAAGTGTAGAGGAGTTGGTGAAATACTAATACTAATACAGTACTACTACTACTACTACTACTACTATAATAATAATAATTTGCATTATCATATATATATATACATAAAACATTAATGAGGTTTGTGTGTATGCAGTCAACATAGGGGTGGGCAGGTAAATGTACGTGTGGGAATAGTGCAAGAAGAAATAAGAGATTACAGTCAGACGTGCTGTGTACGGGCGGAGGGACTCATGGTCTGTTCAGCAGACTGTGGGAACTGTCCCTTAGATACGATGGTATCAAGAGCCTGAGCGTGAACAGATTGTGGGCTGGATGGTTAGTGTCCTTGATAATCTGTTTTGCCTCGGCTATGCATCCATACACTCCCATACTCTGGCCATTCAGCAAGAAACATTTCCACGGGAGTCGTAGTTTTAATTGGACACGCAGAGTGGCACGCACGCACGCACGCACGCACGCACGCACGCACACACACACACACACACACACACACACACACACACACACACACACACACACACACACACACACACACACACACACACACACACACACACACACACACACACACACACACACACACACACACACACACACACACACACACACACACACACTCTGAGACATTTTAGCATGCTTCCGCTGTGCTTCGATCACAGATGCTTTTACATGAAGTAGATATTAGGTTTGATGTTTACCTGCTAGCCTAGTTTCTTTGTAGCACATGCTGTTTTTGTTATAGCACTCTATAATTACTCGCTCGCTTAGGCTTACCCTGCTGTTGGTTGACTAGGATTCATTGTGCACCGGATATTAAAAAGAAACCCTATCTCATAAAGCCCCTTTCCCTGTCTGCAGGGCCTGTGTCTGAAAAGCAACATATCTACTGTTCTGCTGGAAAAGGAATGTGCAATAGAGCAGGTGTAACATTCAGTGACAACAAGCTTTGACAGGAGAACTCCACAGTGGCACACTGAATAATATAGATGACAGTCCCTGTGGAAATGTGAATTCTATACGAAGCTTGTATGGCGGTATTATGGGGTTTTGGTCGCCTATTAGGCTGTTCGCAAAGAAAAGATATCCATCTTTCGAAACATTTTGCTCTATAGGGACTTTAAATATACTGGCTTTAAGGCGACATGTCACACAAGAAGTCGTCCATATTTCCTGCTGGTGACATTGCTAGCTAGCTTCGTACCACCTAAGAGCTTCAGAATGGAATTTATGTTCCGCTGTGAGAAGTAAGACAAGAGGAGGTGAGACATGAATATTTCATCATTTCATTGAACTATAGTCCTGTGACATGATGGATTACTGTATGTCCGATAAAAGGGCCACTTTGCAACAGAGACGAGTAACAGAAGGTTAACGCCATTTCTGAAGCATTTATTTTTGTTTCCCCGCATTGCAGGCTCACCGCCACAAGGGGACAAGAGGGGGCTTCGCCCCCTGAGTTCTATTCTACAGACCCCCCTATACATGCACACGGTTTAAGTGTTATGTACCCTATAGAAAAATTGCAAAAACAACAGAAATATTGGTCAAGATACAAGTGTTACAGAGACGACAGCAATGCAACACCTTCTCTGAAGTAGTAATTTGGAATTTGAAGACCGGAAGGATCACTTACTTACTTTTTGGCATGTCACACATTTAGGCTATTTGCATAGCAGCACTGTCCCCGGTACTGAATGGGGCGCAGGATGGATAGACAAGACACATCACTTCAGTTCAGCCTTGCTTGGTAATTGTGGTTATAAAAATAACTTTCAATCTTATTTCTAGATCAGGGCCCACTTGAAAATCTCGAAAGTGTTCGCAGCCCAGCCCAGTCTGATGATTTCTTTTTGACTATATAGTTGTGTCTATTCGTACGTCTCTAAATGTTTTGATGAATTGAAAATGGTGGGCCCTATTGTGTAATGTTTTATGGTGTCGTCCACTCACTGTTAACAGTTTTTGTATTGAGTTGTACTTGAAATGTACTGTAATTCTGCAAACTGTTAATAAATCAATCAATCAATCAATCAATCAAACCATTTAACACGGCATAATGTAATCGAGTGTACTCTGGCTTGGAACAATGGAACTAAAGTAGGATACTTTATAAGTTGCTACTAATCAGTATCACAATGAAAACAAATGTTTCTGTGGTTTAAAGTTTAAAGTTTATTCTCTACATTGTGTGAGGACACAAATTTAGGCTGCAGCACTGTTGTGAAATAAATGTATTATTTGGATTGTGTAACAGAAGTCTTGTTATTTAGCCTTTCTGGGACTTGCATTGTTCGATCGATGCATTTCATTTCATTTCGTTAGACCTAACACCAGCACAATTTTATAGTGACCTGGCAATCTGGCCCAGATATTAATTTCATATTATGACAATGACACAAAAACGCACTGAAAAGGTGAGGTAGGATTTTTTTTTGATGTAGTCAAAATGCCACTATAGGCCTATATTGCAACCTACAGGATGAACGAAATACAACTTTCTGTTTTTATCGTTCTATGCTCGTTAGAGTTCTCTCTAATCAATTAATGTTTTGTTGAAAGACAACAAAATAGGGACTGATTACTAATCGATTATATTCTATAATAACCAATTACAGTGAATAGTTTGATTAACTGTTGCACCCCGACATTTACAGAGAATATATTCTCTCTATGCTTACTGTAGCAATTTACCTTTCAACACACACACATGCATGCATGCGCGCGCGCGCATGCATGTGCGTGTGTTGAAAGGTAAATTGCTACACGCGCACACACACGCACACACACACACACACACACACACACACACACACACACACACACACACACACACACACACACACACACACACACACACACACACACACACACACACACACACACACACACACACACACACACACCCTGGCATGCGGGTACAGCAGAGTCCCAGGCGTGGTTTCCGAGAGGCGTGCGGCGGCAGGTTCCCGTGGCGTTGCCTAGGAGACGGTAGCCGCGGTCGCACGCCCAGCGCACCACGCTGTTAACATGGCCGCCGGTCTGCGAGGAGATGGAGCCGTGAAGCGGAGAGTCTGGCGTGGAGCAGTACAGGGCTGGCGACACAACAACAAAACACATAAAAACCCTCAAAGAACGGCATGGCGGCTTAGGAGCGCTACAAAAACACATTCTCAATCCCAATATCACTTTTTTTTAGCCCACGATTTTTGTCACCCATTTTTGTCACCCAGTGTCAATTGACTAATGTAATCCTGGCTTACGCTCCCTCTGCCAACCTGGGGAGAGCAACGGACTGACCTCATGTTTCCTTCAATGCATGAGGAGTCCAAGCCGCTTCTTTTCACCTGATAGGGGGAGTTTCCTTGGTTGAACGTAGCGCGTGGAAGGAACACGTTATTCCAACCAGTTCCTTTCCCCTCCCTCAGGCTGGCCAGAGGGAGGCAGTTTTAGAGACGAGGATTACTGCATGTTTTTTGTGAGAGTACCTATACCCTATAGGAGATATGGGGAGAACATGCAAACTCCACACAGATAGGCCCTTTTGCCAACCCCACTATAGGGTATGGGCACTGATGACGCGGAGGAGAGAACACGCCCCCCATCGCCCACAGCGTCCCCAGCGGAAATCGAAGCCAGGACCTTCTAGCTGTGAGGCGACAGCACTACCGACTGTGCCACCGTGCCCCTACTCCCCCAATATCACATTGTAGCTTTCGGCAAATATCTTTTATCTCCATATTTAAAGCTTTTTTTAATGTATTATTGCCCTACGTCATTGTACAAGAAGCGCCGCACATAAGTAACTGAAATCTACCAAGCTCATAACATGTCACTACGTGACATGTTATGAACTTGTAGATATAGGCGATTATTATTGTTTTAACACTTCTAAAGTCACAGTGGTTAAATCCGTCTGTGGGTTATATAAATATTTAAATAATGACGTACAGTTGGGTGCCACCAATATTGTCCCTTATCATTTGACCCATTTAGGCCTGACCACAACATTTTAAAAAATCCCTCTAAATCCTCCAGTTTTCTGAAATAAATATTTTCACGATTTTTCAAAAATAGCAGACCTACAAGCTCGTAGCGCGCCACTCGGTGGCGCGCTATGAGCTTGTAGATCTGCTATTTTTCAATAGCTAAATTATAACAATGTTTAAAACACCAAAAGGGGTTCCCGCCCAAAATGGGTTAACTGTCCTTTTGCGCAGATCACGCAAACCTCAGCAAAAAGAAAAGGACAATATCGATGGCCTCCAACTGTACGTGACATGTTATGAACTTGTAGATATAGGCGATTACCTCTAGTGTTTTAACACTTTTAAAGTCACAGTGGTTAAATCCGTCTGTGGGTTATATAACTATTTAAATAATAACGTATGAAGTATTCTGACTTGTGACTTAATAAAGTACATTGGATCCATCGGAACACAGGTTCTTCATTCCATTTCCTGAAATGTAAAAGATTTGGACACACTGACAGCGACGACGTTGACGTTTGCCTGGGTGGCACTGGTGAGATACGACCGCACGTTGGATGCGGATGTTGAAACGTACCCCGTTTGCGCACCATGTTGAATGTTGATGACTAAAACTAAGACAATTGACAATTTAGTCAACAAATAAAAAACATTAAACCGTTAAAATGTTAAGGAGGGTCTAGTGCAGGGGTTCTCAACCCGTGGGTCGCGACCCCTCGGGGGGTCGCCAAATTATTTTAGGGGGTCCCCAAATTATTAAAAAAAAAAAAAAAAAAAAAATATTTTTAAATTTTATTTTCACTTTTTTTCAAAAATAGCAGACCTACAAGCTCGTAGCGCGCGCGCTATGAGCTTGTAGATCTGCTATTTTTCAATAGCTAAATTATAACAATGCTTAAAACACCAAAAGGGGTTCCCGCCCAAAATGGTTTAAGGTTATTGTAGCAGTCAATTTATATTGGGGGTCGGGAGGGTGCGGGGCGGGGGTCCCGAGACATTGCCAAAGCATTTCCGGGGGTCCCCGGCCAAAAACGTTGAGAACCCCTGGTCTAGTGGAGAAGAGATCCAGTATTTAGGCGATATTATATTGCTAATGTTGACTCACTGTGACTGTGACAAGTACATCACGTTTATTAACACAGCTGGTTAGTGAGCCTCGTCATTGTCTCCTAAATACTGTCAAAATGTGCATTCCAAACGGGGAGTTTAAGAGCCCACAGGTAGTACCAAAGTGCCACTTTGTAACATATTGATGACAAAGTTATGCTAGCAAAGCTGGTAGCAGATGACAAAGTCATGCTAGCAAGCTTACTGTCAATAAAATGACTTGCAATGAGGAAATACAAGTTCAGACAAGCACAATCAGAACAGACTTACGGTAGCTGTTTCAAGCACATCTGTTTTAAAAATATGTAATGTGACAAATTATGCTTCCCAGCATCTGGACATGCATTATTCATGCAGGTATACCTAAAATTTGAGATCTCCCTGAAATTAGATTACAAGGGGATTAAAACATTGGCAAAACAAGGACAGATGGAAAGTTTCCTGGGTACAAAATATTGATCCCCACTTTCACTTTCAACGAGGATTAAACTCTAATGTGTTTTGGCAGGTCCTGCAGCCTATCACCTCTTTCCCCTTCACTATGTGAATGTGTTTGTTGTATGAAAGCCAACCAAATCAATGATCATTTCTCATTCTGGTTAGTCTCATCTGAGATATTTGATCCGGCACTAAAGAGTCAGGGGCATATGGGACAATGCGCATTGCTTTAAATGCCAAAAAGCATTACATTCCCGTGCTCAAGAGCACAAAGCCACTGCAACCCAACTCTCGCATCTGGA
Organism: Electrona antarctica; assembly: GCF_951216825.1. Classification (NCBI taxonomy): domain Eukaryota; kingdom Metazoa; phylum Chordata; class Actinopteri; order Myctophiformes; family Myctophidae; genus Electrona; species Electrona antarctica. The sequence goes on from NC_136796.1 coordinate 9,612,937, forward strand.
GTCCAAACTACAGTATAGCAACCTTCTCATCACAGAAACAGAAAGGTTAGGGTAATCTTCAGACGTCTCCAGCGGGTCGCCAGTTTCAAAACACAGAAATATGTCAAGGAAAGTGAATGGGTGACCTAATAAACAAATCGATGTTTCATTGACAAAGCACTCAACCCCCCCCCTCCTTCCCCAGATGCAGTGGAAGAAGAGATGTTCACATGCGAATCAACAAAACTGTTTGTATGTGACGAAAACAACCTGTGCACACAGGAAGCCTTCAACAAATGGACCCACAGCAGCAAAATCTGCAGCTAATTTAACCCAAGAGATGATAATGACCAACCCGAGTTAAATTGTTGCTGGGGATTTTGCCGTGCACACACATACATAGTTATGATCGTGAGGACTTTTTCAGAGACAGACAGAGGAAAGACGATAGGAATGCAGAGACACAGAAAGCAGTGGTGGGCTGAACACACACGACATGAGCTGACATCACTGATAATACACAGTTTCTCTATGCAGCTTGTTCTTCTGCTGTCAGTTTTTCAGTCAAAAACTGACTGATTGATGGTTCTTGTGGCCTGATTTTTGTCACCGTCCTACTTTCTCAACATGACTTGGCTCTGTGTGGAACGGTGGAACCCAAACAACTTTTGCCATCTTGATGGAGAAAAAAATAAAATCATTACAGTATGTTACTAACTTCAGAATAACTTAGAGGTTTGGTGAGGCAGCGCCAATGTTTTCCCTTTCAATTATATCTCTATTTCTCTCTCTATCTGTCTGTCTCTCTCTCTCAATCTCTCTCCATGCATTTTAACGGTATAAAGTAGTATAATAAAGTTGGGATACATACTTTGGTACTCACCCACATAGCGCAATTTGAAGCCTCTCTTATTGGTGCCGTGGTCCGAAGACCAGCGAACCAGGAACTGGTGACCGGAGGTCGTAAGGTTAAAGGGCGTGGGGAGGTCGCCGCTCAGTGTTGACAGGGTGGGGCTGTTGGCTGTGGGACCTGAGAGAGAGAGAGAGAGAGAGAGAGAGAGAGAGACAGAGACAGAGACAGAGACAGAGACAGAGACAGAGACAGAGACAGAAAGATAGTATACAAGAAGTTCAATATTTGTATACGGTATAGTATATTGTTAATACTGTATATCAATTGTTAAATATAAAATGATCAATACTGTATCTGTGCATGTGTGTGTGTGTGTGTGTATGTGCGTGCGTGTGTGTCTGTCAGACAGACAGACAGACAGACAGACAGACAGACAGACAGACAGACAGACAGACAGACAGACAGACAGACAGACAGACAGACAGACAGGTTGTATGTTACCATCAAATATCTCCAACACATCAAACTCTCTCTCTGTGTGGAAAGTTTCCAAGGTGATGGTGACATTGTAGCCTTTCTCCACTGTCACGCTCCAGGAGCACATCTGGAGATTAGGATAGCTGTCCGGCCAACCAGGGCTCAGGATTACCCCTGACGAATCATATCGCACATCGTGGGCGGGGCATTGAACTGTGTGAGGGAAAAGGGCATAGAGAGATTGTGTGCTTCAATTACTTTACTACTAGGCCTATTACAAAAATCACACCCGTGTGAACTGAGTGGTGTAAGGTATTATATAGCCTGATCAGCTGTGGTCTGACGTAATGTCTGACGTAATGAAATCACACCCGTGTGAACTGGGTGACCATAGCAACCATGCTCATTTTTTGCGAACAGACAGACAGACTAACAAAGCCAGTTGTAGGAGTGGTTTACACCACTCAAAAAAACAATGTTATAATACTGATAATAATACTAGTAGGACTGATAATAGCAACAAAGATACCAGTAAAACACCCCGAGGGCGAGGTTGCATGCACGCATCCGCCTGGGTGACGGCAGACTGCTGGGCGAGCGCTGGCGCTTTGGCATGAGGTGGTCAGATCAACATTATGGAATGAATTCTGTACTGGCCATATATGGAGCGTGTCCTGAGTGTACTGGGTTTGATGAGGTCAGATCAACATATGGAATGCCAGAACAGGAAGGACGGGCGGGGAAGGATTAACATATGGTATGTCAGAGGTCAGCTCCATATACAGAGATCTAAGGGTTTGAGGTTTGAGGTCAGATGCTGGCCGGCTCCATACAGTATATGCAGATCTAGGTGATGATCCAGTATGGTAATGTATGGCTATCCAGGGTTAGATGAGGTCAGTGTCGTGATCTTCATATATGGAGATGGCTATATGGTGGCGTGACGTGTCACAAGGTATGACCATATATGGAGGCGTGATGTCATGAGGTGTGACCATATATGGAGGCATGGGGTGAAGAAATAACTAACTACCTGACAGACAGGAGATGCAGGTTTTCATAGTAATTGCGACCTACAATACGGTCGGAATAAAAAAATGTGAAAACTTTATTTTGGATGTCAATATATATTATACCCACCTTGGCATACTGGGGGTGGCCCATCCATCTGTAATCTATCTCCAAGGCGACATGTCAGAATCTCACTACCAACCAATGAGAAGCCAGGAAGGCACCGGTACCTGATGATGTCACCTGGAGAGGTGGGGTGAGGCATACAAGCACACAGCATTTGGTGCAGGTAAAAAAAAAACACTGTTTTATACTGACAGTCATTTTATTTCCATATTAAAAACACTTCATGCTCTTCTGTAACTTCCGCATCTGTGATTTCCTACGCTGTGATCAATGTGGTTACATCAGCACAGTAATGCCACTGCCTCGGCAAATAGATCGATGGCTTCTTAACTTGAAAGGTCGTTCTGTGCGTGAAGCGGTCAGACACCTTACCTATCTCCAGCTCTCCTTCGCCCATCAGAGTGTTAGCATTGGCCACCTCTGGAGGAGGCTGGCAGATTCTTAGCTGGTAGGCTGGGGAGAGAGGAAGGTGAAGAGGAGAGAGGGGCGAGGGCAGAGGCAGAGGCGTGGGAGATGACAGGAGGGGTGAGGACAGAGAGAGATGGGACAAGAAGAGGGGGGAGGATGTTAATATTGAGTCGTGACACAGCACAGGGCTTTACACTGACCTCAGTCAACCTTAAACCTTAAAGTGCATGGCTGTGCATATTTCAAAGAAAACCGGCGAACATTTCAGTCCCGTGCATTTGTTAAATCCGACTTGCCGGGGCCACATACATTCTAATCTATACACCAGCCTTTATGCAGGTCTGTAATGGCAGTCCCAGGGGCCACTATTCTTTAGAAAACCAAATAGTTATGTTATGTAACCGGGATTGCCATTTATTTTCTTTTAATCACTTACTTGATCCTTAACTTTGCTTTTTAAGTTCAGATGTTCGGGTCAGCCAAGCCCGGAATCAAAACGAGAGCGACTTTGCAGATAGCGCTCTGCCTTGAATGATAAACAGAAAGCGACTTCACAGGTCCTGAGCGGAAGGAAGGCTGTAATCAATATTACTGCTCAGCCATAGATCACTCACTAACGGAGAGACAGAGACTGAGAGGGGGTGACAGGCAGACAGACAGACAGACAGAGAGACAGACAGAGAGAGAGAGAGAGTGACAGAGACAGAGGAAGACAGAGGGAGAGAGAGAGAGAGAGAGAGAGAGAGAGAGAGAGAGAGAGAGAGAGAGAGAGAGAGAGAGAGAGGGAGAGAGAGGGAGATACACACAGAGACAGAGAGAATGAGTCAGGGGAGAATGGAAGAGAGAGAGAGCTGAGGGCTGTAAGTCAGGATTAAATTGACTATGAAAATGAGACCTGCCAATAATATCTGCTGCTTTCATGCATATCAAAGCCCTGTGGGGTGTGTGCGTGCGTGCGTGCGTGCGTGCGTGCGTGCGTGCGTGCGTGCGTTTGAAGAGGATCAGCGCAAGCAGTCATTGATCTCGCAAAGCTCCAAGACCCCTTTTTATGGCGAGCTCCGCATTCGGCTTTCCGAGTCTCACTCCAATGCAAATTTCCACGACAACATAATCAAACACTGTGCAGGAGCCACTTACAGTACAGTGTACAGATGCAGAATGTGCCCTTCCAAAAACTTGACCAAGCGCTTGATATAATCACAATCGGGACAAATTGAACAGGTCGACACGCTGGATCAATGCCGCCTTTAAAGTTATTTCTGTGATGTTTACGAAACCCCAAACTGCTCGTTGGCAGCTCTCTCAAAATACTTTTTGAATCCTAGTTGCAGCTATATTATGCTAAGACAAAACAATGCCGCAATGCGCTTCGGCTGCCACGGGGGTAAAGTTCCTGCCCACCGCTGCGGAGACTGTAGGGATTAAACTTCTCTGTGTGGCGTCCAGCTGGTCAGGACGTACAGTACATACAAACACAACTGGCTGTGTTTATGGGAGCGATAGTGGGCGTGGACCTCACTGTCAGGTGAAAGGAAGCGTCCTTGACATGACATCACACGTAGCCATCGTAGGCGACACATGATTGTCTGTGAAGGAGGTGACAAAGTGAGTAGAACACGTGGAGAATAGGGGATTGGCAAAATAAATACATTGGGCAGAAAAATACATACAAATAAAAGTAAATGTCGAAAACGAAAGAAGAAACGAAGCCACTTGACGGAGCAATGATCTACAACCTTTTTCCTCCAATTGTGACTGTGGTGTTGAAGACAGTAAAACCAAATAAAATGGAATACTCAGACAAGACAAAATGTAAACCGCTATCAGAAGGAAGGCTTCTGTGAAATCCAAACGAAACAAAAAAGGTTTCCTAGTGGCTCTGTATGCGGTTGTGTGATTTCAATCAGCGGGTTTCAATCACACTTTTGTCATGCTGTTGCACAAGATCCTCTCTCTCTCTCCCCCATCACTCCTGTCACTCTCCACAGTACAATGCGTAATAGCACGGAAATGCTTGGCGGACGATCTTGAAAACATCAGATGGTCCTGTGCCTGTGCCTGTGCATGTGTGTGTGTGTGTGTGTGTGTGTGTGTGTGTGTGTGTGTGTGTGTGTGTTGTGTTGTGTTGTGTGACAGCTGACAGTTAAAACCTGCCAACAGAAATTAATTAACAACGAGTCGTCTGTGGAAAAGGGAATGGCGCTGCTCAGTCAAAAAACAACAACTTCGAAATGACTGGCACGCGTGTTGTGTGTGTGTGTAATGTAATGTGTGAGGGTTGGCAGTGATGCTGTCAGATGGAAACATTGTTATCGCAAACATATCGACTCCAAAATCCATCTCTTGTGTCTCTTTAAACATTTCAACTGTCCCGTCTGTCAGTGCATATATTATCAATGGCAAATATAATGGCCAGTTTACTTGACAATATATGCATGTACGTACAGACAGACAGACAGACAGACAGACAGACAGACAGACAGACAGACAGACAGACAGACAGACAGACAGACAGACAGACAGACAGACAGACAAAATATCGACAAGGATGGTGCTGTTCCACCCCTCGAGCTACTGCAGGAATAATGTAGTATTTGCCAAGGCCAGACAAGAAGCCAACTATAGAGAAGTCAGTGTGGGACTGGAGTGATTTCCGGCCGCACTGCTCGGCCAACAGATTGCAGTGTTATTATTTTTTCTCCACCAGACGGACAGACGTGACACCTCGTCCCCGTCCTACAATCATTCCCCGCAGCTGCAGCTGATTGTTGTCCGTTGTTGTTGTCTTACCGTGATAACTGAGCACGAAGAAGCCAGCTCCGGAGAAGTCAGAGTGGAATTTGATGAGGATGATGTTGGAGGTTGAGTAGACCGACTCCAGCGCCGTGTTCCCATGGAAATGACCGATTTGAGGGGACGACTGGTCTGGACCATCCCTGCACATGCATGCATACGCACCCACACACGCACGGACACACGGACACGCACGCACACACGGACATGCACACACATACACACACATACACACACACTTTAAACATGTGCGAAGATGCATTGCACACGTACAGTATGTGCACAAGGAGAAACATTGGATTGGAAGATCGGGGTCTGAGCAAGGTCACTGATTCATAACCGGATCAGCCTGCTCTTCCCATTGCGGAATGATTACAAGGAGAAAACCGACGTGATTTATTCACGTGTTCTCTCTAGAGAACGATATTTGCGATGGGCTAAGAGATTCGCTGTCAACAAGAGGCTGCTGCATTGTCCGGAAATGGACGGGTGATTTCATTGGCGTAGTGCGGGTGGATTTATTGGGACCTGTGCTCATTATCCGGTTCAAAATGGTTGAGCATTACAAGGAAATAAAGCTCACATAAACATTCCAGGAGACGACAAGGCCACTCCACAGTTGCTGGTCTCTGGGCGACATCCACCACTCAGAGCCCAAGGTCTCTTGTTTCCAAGCTATTCTTAACTTTTTGCAGAGACCTATTTGCAATATAAAAACGGCACTGACCCTTTCAATAATAATAATAATAATAATAGGAATGTTGTTTGAGGGGCGACTTTAGTTTTGTCCGAGATATCAGCGGCTGCACTGTTCCAACAGCGACACCACGGTCACACAAACGCTTGTACTGTATAAGCCTCTTGAAAAATACATCACTCGCCAGGCAATTATTACAAGCATAATCTCACCTAAGTACGTTCCTCACCTTTAATGATGGCCCCTAACCGGCTGTCAGATCTCGGTATTACCCAATAGCCAGGGTCATTATCACTAATTACAAAGTATCCCTGTGAAGTTTAATGAAATGATCATTTCCTGCTGTTAAGTTTCCCGGGAGGAGACCAATTATGCCGTTGGTGACGGCCACGCATGTATGGCATGATGACATCGCTAATGCTCGCACGTGGCTAAGGCTTGTGGTGCCCCCCACATGATGCCATTCTCCCTAACAGCGGGGCCAACATCCATATCTAAGGCAACATCCGCTGTTAAATTATAAACACTCAATCTGCCATTAATTTCCTCCCTTCGGTGCTGTATGGGAACACGTATACACAGACAGTGGGGCTTTCCACGTCTGAGGTAATGGCGTGTGAGGAGGAGGACGGCACCCGCCATACCGCCAATTATGTGGCATTATCCCCAAATGTCGTTATGTCCCGTTGTTAAGGCTCTCAGTTTGAGACCAATTAGCGGAGGAGGCTGTGCTGTCAGCCCCGGGTGGAACTGGACTGTTGTCACAAACACAGCTTTATAGCTGTGCTCTCCGTGGGGAGCGAGGCTTGTGCGCTGTGTGTGTGTGTGTGTGTGTGTGTGTGTGTGTGTGTGTGTGTGTGTATTGTTTTGTGCTTCCCTGCTGGTGATCTCTGCAAACTGTGCGCTCTCTCCAGAACTAACAGAACAGTTGGGTCAGGTGCACGTTGCGTCGTCGTGCACAGGGCGTGGGCAGCTGGGACGGCACCGGGTGTGCCGTGTATATTTGTTAAGCTGTCGTGGCAAACCATCGTGACAGACGAGGATTATACCGACGGCAGAGTGGATGGATAGAGCGACACATTTAAGGCCAGCTTGATGGCACTAAAGGGACCAAGATATGGTGATTGCTATCAAATGACATTAATGCACAGAAATATTGTTATTATTACCAGTATGTGTAGTATTTTGAATTTTCACTAGTTCTGACTTCTATCTAGACTATACTGTGCGTGCGTGCGTGCGTGCGTGCGTGCGTGCGTGCGTGCAGAAAATATGTAAATATTGATCACATTCTGTGTCATTTTTTAAGGTAAATAAAATACCACTTTATATTTCATAGAAAATAAAACAGCACTAATTTTACATAATTCTTACTTGGGGGAAAAATAATGAAAAGATGTCCTTCTAGACTGTTCAAATAGGACCAAAATGATTACATTCGGATAGTTTCCCAGGGCTCATTTCCCGGCGGTGAAAACAATGTAATAATAATAATAATAATAATAGCTTGAATTGATATAGCGCCTTTCATTAACCCAAGGACGCTTTACAAAATGTACCAACAACATATGCCATAAGCCTGAGAGAATAAGTGTCTTCTCAAGGCAGCCTTAAAAGAGTCCAGTGTTGGAGCATGGCGAATCTCTATTGGGAGAGAGTTCCACAGGGTGGGAGCTGCCACACTGAACGCTCTGTCCCCGAAGGTTCGCTTGACTGCCTTGGGGACAGAGAGGAGGTCCAAGTCTGTGGACCACAGGTTCCATTTCACAGGAGGTTTATGGAGGAGGCCTGAGAGGTAGTGTGGAGCCAGGGCGTTTTGACATTTGTAGGTGAGAAGGAGGAGTTTATAAGTGATGCGGAACTTGACAGGAAGCCAGTGTAGTTGTTTAAGGGTGCGGGTGAGAACTCTGGCAGCTGAGTTTTGGACATACTGCAGCCTGTCCAGATACTTGTTTGGGATCCCAAACAGGACTCCATTGCAGTAGTCCAGGGGGGAGGTAACAAATGCACTGTTACAGCAGTAGACTATAGTATAACTTACAATAAGTAAGCAAACGTTTTAACTGAATCAGGGATAAATCTGCCCCAAACTCCTGGAGTGTGAACCCAGCTTGACTTGGTTATGAATGGCCCAAAAGCAGCAACTATAGGCTTCTTTTGGGCTTTGAAAATAGCAGGTCTCACAACACATTGTGAGGTTTTAGATCTGCTATTTTTGAAAGAAATATATTGACAAAAAGGTTAATATTTAGAATATTTTTCAAACATTTTAACAACACACATCTCATGATGTGGGTCCCTGGCACAACTTATTTTCAGTTGGGAGGGTGGTTTTGTATATGGACAAAATACTACATTAATCTGGGGATACTTGACATGAAAAAATGGGGGAACCACTGGTTTAAACAACATTAGGAAGCAAGCCCAAATAAGCAACTACACTATAGAAACAAGCCCCAAAAACCACAACCCGCCGCAACTGCCGATATTTGCAAGTGACTTAATAGAAAAACAAGCCCAATGTCGCTTAGAATAAGAAGACATGTGCACCTCTGGCTAAGATTTGGGACACACACACACACACACACACACACACACACGCAATGATCTCATGCACACAGTGAATGCCAGGTACACTGAGAGAGGAGTGGTAAAGAGACGGGCAGGGCTGGACGGCCGGTAAAATATTTATGGATCTTTTTGATGGTCCACCGCCCCGCCGGGATTTGTCCCCATATATTATGCCAGATGGCCAGTACTGTATATATGAGAGAATGAGAACGATAATGTGAACTGAAAACGAACATGACTGGTAGAACTTCATCTCCTCTTTTATTTCCGCTACTGCTGTTAGTATGGTTTTATTTTTTAAATAAATTAATATAATTAAACAGACGGGGGAATTTGGTCCCCACACACTGAGCGCGTTTTTCGGATTTCTAGCGGCGTTTCTCCGTCGGTTTTCCAAAAAACGCGTCCAGTGTGCAACCACCTTTAAGCCCCATTATCCAACATCAAACGTATATCAAAAGCAGAGGCATGGAAAAAAATGACCCCCAGCAAATCAAACTCTGACTATCAGTGTTACTACTACTACTAATATGGCCCCTTACCAGACAGTAATATAGTCGTATTGTTGTTCGGTGTTCAGCACAGTGAAGTTGATGTAGATCCCATGTCCGGGGGGAACTCTCACGCTCCACACACAGTCCTGGAAGTTTGGGTACTCCTCAGGGTGACCGGGAGAGTAGATGGTCCCGTTTAACGACGTGATGTTACCGCCGCACAGAGCTGTAAAACAGAACAACGAACAAGATGACCCTTCATTAAAACTGCTATTAAATATTAGATTCCTGCTGATGTTTTGGATTATTACGCTGGGCGGCAAGGAGAGTTGACGTTTCGGAGCGACATTTAGCACCCCCTCGAAAACGAGATCCTTTATCTCAAGGGGTTATTCCTAATAAAATGATTTCAATATATACCGAGAAGCTATTTAATGCCGTTAAGAGCTGTAAGATGGATGAACAGCATGAACCTTAATAAACCATCATTAAATAAGTTACATTAATCTAATGTTTGGCTATTCATTTAGACAGCCAGGAAAGGTAGATGCCTTCATTAGAGAATATAAGTGATTATCTGCCTTAATAAAATGCTATATATTAAAGGAGAATTTCAGACTAGAAGGCTTTCTTACCTTTATTTGTAGTTGTTACGTCCCCACCAAAGAGGTCCAGGTGTTATTTTGTGCAAAAGTGCATTATTGGCCATTTCCCCTACCATAAGACCTCAATGGGGGTTGGGTTTTTGTGCTAATTCGCTTATTTCGGTTCAATTGTAATGCACGCGTTAATGTCACGCAACGCGGGCAGTGGAGCCACCCTTCATTGATTAAAAAGGGAACATTCCCTGACGGTGACTGAGACGCGACGCTCACGCGCCCGGTGGAGCCCTGGTGTTACATTATGAAGAGAGGATATATACAAAGAAATTGATTTTTGAGCGATGGAAATAAGCGAATTAGCACAACACCCCAATGCCCCATTCAATTCAATTCAATGCAATTGAATTCAATTCAATTCAATTGATTGAGGGCTTATGGTAGGGGAAATAGCCAAAAATGCGCTTTTGTACAAAATTACACCTGGACCTCTTTGGTGGGGACGTAACAACTACAAATAAAGGTAAGAAAGCCTTCTAGTCTGAAATTGTATCAGCCTAGATAATGGGTCGTCTCATTATAAAGGCTCTCTACAGTTGGACAGTTCCCCTGACCAAAAGAATAGATGTCTCTGTGTTGTAATTAGCAGCTGCAAATTACTACCACTGCTACTACTACTACTACTACTACTACCACTATTATACAGTAGCCTTCTAATAACAATGGTGATGATAATAACATAGGATAGTGGGGGATATTTGTAATTCCATCGCTGCCTTATTTGAATCTTTCTTTTCTCTGTTCTCTGCTGAAACACTGCGATGTCACCTCTCGTGTACAATTTACAATTTAGGCATTTAGCAGACGCTCTTAATCCAGAGCGATTTACAGTAAGCAAGAACAAAAAAAACCACATATCTGCCTCGATTGAGAATGATTACTCTGTGCCACACAGAGTAATGGAACACAGACTGTGTGCCATCATGGCAGTGGCTAAAACATATGCCCTTTAATCGTGTGTTCCTTGGGCCCCAGTGCAACGAGCGACGCAGGGCCAAAAGAATGTACCGAGGGTTAGTTATTACACATGATGATACAATGGAACCATTTCTCTCATTTTCAAGTCAGCGGAAGCATTCTCCCCTTTCGTTCTTCCCGTTGCCTGGCTTGCTCTCCAGGTATCCCCAATTAGTAAGCTCCCTGATCGCAATGTGACAGCCCCTGAGGACCACTGAGGACGCGCACGCACGCACGCACGCACGCACGCACGCACGCACACACGCACGCACGCACGCACGCACGCACGCACGTTTTGGAAGTGTTAAGAAGGCAAAAGGGCAACATAAACATCAAGCTATAGATTAAGTACAAATATAGCAGTCCTCAGAGTAAAGGCTCGATGCGTAATGCATCAGAAACTATGCACAAAAACCAATTTCACCCACTTTTTGTACTTGTAAAACTGTGACGTGAGAATAAAGTTGATTCTGTTTCCGATTCTGAAAATGGAGAGTAAGAAGACAATGTATCCCATTTTGGGGGAATGTGTTTGGAGATGTTAAGGTTTTCAATTGCCGGCTCTGAGAAAAAGCCGACCTGGGGCCCGTTTATGACATTCTACCACAACACACAAACTGCATAGTGTGCCGTGCCTATGCCTCGGCCAACGCCAAACCACAACAGAAACAAAATCTGCTCTGCATTTTATTTTATTATATTTTTATTTTTTGTAATTATGTATGCATGTATTTTGTGTATGTGTATATATATATATATTTATTTTATTTCCTCCAGACTGTTTTTCCGACTATCCTTGGGATTGTGGGTGGGGGGAGGGTGGGATAGGGGATTGAGTTTTATTTTTATATTTTATATGTCTGTTTAATACTTGCCCCTGGGCTACTGTCAAAAACCTGAATAAAAAGATTTTGAAAAGAAAGAAGACAATGTATGAACCTTCACATCGCGGCAGTGGGTGGTTCCAGGTCCGACTGATGCCGTGCAGGCACGTCAGCGACGTCTCCCCGATCGGCGAGTATCCCGGCAGACATTCAAACGACACCGTCATCCCCACGCTGAAGTCTGAGCCGATCACGATGCCGTTGCGGAACGGCCGAGGATCCGGACAGCTCTGGAGCTGGTAGGCTGCATGGGGAGTGTAGAAATGAATACCAGCAGAACTCACGTTGAATCCTGGAGGGATTCTTGTTTTATTTTGTTCCCCCCCAACAGTAAACAACAACAACAGTGTGGACGTATCGGCCCAAGGGCCTTCCTCAGCGTAAATCTATGTGTGGCGAGGCAATGGACCTCTATGTGTGGGGAGGCAATGGACCAATTAAAATGACATGTTGTTGGTGGGGTAGCTTTAAAACCCTTAAGACCCCTGAGAACAGATTCTATTCTACAAAATGTCTTCTAAACCATGACAGTTTTCTGAAAAACCTATGTTTCTATGTCAGTGGTATATAAAAAATATATGTAATTGGCTGCCGACCCCCATCTCAAAATATGTTGTTTGAAGGACCCCCCAGAAGCAAAGATTTGTGTTAAAAACGTTCGCTCTGAAAGAATATAGATTCAAAGATTTGCAACACATTTTCACAATTTTTCAAAAATAGTAGCAGATCTACAAGCTCGTAGCGCGGCACTTAGTGCCGCGCTATGAGCTTGTAGATCTGCTATTTTTCAATAGCTAAAGTATAACATAATGCTTAAAACACCAAAAGGGGTTCCCGCTCAAAAGACCTGAGAACAGATTCTACAAAATGTCTTCTAAATCATGACAGATTTCTGAAAAACCTATGTTTCTATATCGGTTGCAAACTATTTCAAGGACCCACAGAATTATCTGTATTTGGCCACACAAATTATTGGCTTATAGTGGTCGGTCAGTCACCTTGATATGTGATATGAAAGCCAGGCTTGTTCTGGGAGTAGTCACTGTGGAAGAAGAAGCTGGTCTGGTGTGTGGTGCTGAACAGAGCCTTGGGGAGGAGCGGCCCGCTGAAGCGGTCGATCACTGCGCCCGTCTCCATCGTGCCACTGCGGATCTCCAGGTAGTCGTGGATCGCCTCCGTGGAGAAGTTCAGGAACTGCAGGTGGATTCCTTTCGCAACGAAACCATGTACGGCAAGTTGAGATAAGGTGATGTATACGATAAGACAGACAGACAGACAGGCAGGCAGGCAGGCAGGCAGGCAGGCAGGCAGGCAGGCAGGCAGGCAGGCAGGCAGGCAGGAGGGCAGGCAGGCAGGAGGGCAGGCAGGCAGGCAGGCAGGCAGGCAGGCAGGCAGGCAGGCAGGCAGGCAGGCAGGCAGACAGACTCTTTTATTTGGTTCTTACCAAATCCAATAGGTAAGAAGACTGTCCATGTGCAGTCTAGTCCACTGGGATAGTTACCGGGGTAACCGGGACTCATGATCACCCCACTCACATCTGTCATCGACCCACCACACTGGGCTGTGTGTGTGTGTGTGTGTGTGTGTGTGTGTGTGTGTGTGTGTGTGTGTGTGTTGTGTGTGTGTGTGTGTGTGTGTGTGTGTGTGTGTGGGAGAGAGAGAGAGGGGGGGGGGGGGAGACAAAGTGAACACAACAATTAGTAAAAGAAATTTTAATTACCACAACATGTCTGAAGTCTTTAAATTTAAACCTGACTTACTTAATTTGTGAACTTTTAAGATTTGGCAAATATGCTCTACGATCAACGTATGTATAATGGAGATGATTGCTCCAGTTTGACCTGCGTGCCGTGCACTGCAGCCTGGAGTTTATCCTAATGCTTCTGCACACTTTGGATGTTACTTTAATGGTCCCATCTATCACGGCATCATCTCAACAGTGTCACATTATGCAGATCTTCCCAGTGCATTACAACAGAGACAAACACAGGAGGTAAATATGCTAAAACGCTTCGCTAGACAACGGTTATTTCCAGAGAGGAGGCTTCCTCAACTCCTTTTTTTTTACTGCGCAGTGATCGTTTGTTTTGCTTAAAAGTGGCCTAAAGTAAAAAGACAAAGAAAACAATCTGGCTATCTGGCTGTCGACACTTTGTCGAAACGTTTTTGTGAAGCTGTTCACAAAAAGGTTTACCTAACTTTGCTACTACAGGGAAAACATGCACATGTACAGGTGTTACTATTTTTCTAGCACTCTTAATTCTATCACTTTGTTTGCTGTGCTTGCTGTGTTTTTTGTTGTTTGAATACTATGCTATGCTGCTGCATTGTCTGTAAGGAAGCCAAACAAAAATAGGTTTTACTCTTACACTATGTAACTGTACACAAGATGTAACAATAAAGTCCAACCTTGAACCTTACTTTTCTAATGTTGCTTATGGAGATTGGCATTGTGGCATGTATTGAGCTGAGCTGTGATTGGTCTACTTTGTTTGTATACATACAGAGATAAAGATACAGACAGACGGTAAATACAAATGCACATAAGGCCTCACTCGCACTGTTGCAACATGCATACAACATTTGTCTTGTGTCTTGTCATTGTGTTTAATGGCCGCCCCAATGCATTTCCAATGGAAGTCACATGGTTTGGGAGGGGGGCACAACACAGCCATCAGACAAAAATGTTTTGTCAAACCATGTGACTTCCATTGGAAATGCATTGGGGCGGTCATTAAACACGGACAAGACACAAGACAAATGTTGTATGCATGTTGCAACAGTGTGAGTGAGGCCTAACCCTCGCACATGTGTGTGTGTGTGTGTGTGTGTGTGTGTGTGTGTGTGTAAACCTGTAGTACCCTCTTAGGCACCAGGTAACAAAAACGGGTGGGCCTGTGCGTGTGTATGTACACATGCGTGTGTGTGTACACATGCGTGTGTGCGTGTGTGCGTGCGTGCGTGTGTGCGTGCGTGCGTGCGTGCGTGCGTGCGTGTGTGCGTGCGTGCGTGCGTGCGTGTGTGTACAGTATGTGTACCTACCCAGACATAGTGGTACAGGATAGTTCCATCTTCGTACAGGTCCAGGCATGCAGGTAATGTGGGCATTACCCTGTAAGCAGAATGCAACCAATTACAGAACCCTCCATTATGTAACAAATGGCAAAAAATATCAGAGCTGTTTCTGGTTTAACTTGGGCCCTAGGGGCCCCGAGACACTCTATTCAGAGCTGTTTATGGTTTAACTTGGGCCCTAGGGGCCCCGAGACACTCTATTCAGATCTGTTTATGGTTTAACTTGGGCCCTAGGCGCCCCGAGACACTCTATTCAGAGCTGTTTATGGTTTAACTTGGCCCCTAGGGGCCCCGAGACACTCTATTCAGATCTGTTTATGGTTTAACTTGGGCCCTAGGGGCCCCGAGACACTCTATTCAGATCTGTTTATGGTTTAACTTGGCCCCTAGGGGCCCCGAGACACTCTATTCAGATCTGTTTATGGTTTAACTTGGGCCCTAGGGGCCCCGAGACACTCTATTCAGATCTGTTTATGGTTTAACTTGGGCCCTAGGGGCCCCGAGACACTCTATTCAGATCTGTTTATGGTTTAACTTGGGCCCTAGGGGCCCCGAGACACTCTATTCAGATCTGTTTATGGTTTAACTTGGGCCCTAGGGGCCCCGAGACACTCTATTCAGATCTGTTTATGGTTTAACTTGGGCCCTAGGGGCCCCGAGACACTCTATTCAGATCTGTTTATGGTTTAAGTTGGGCCCTAGGGGCCCCGAGACACTCTATTCAGATCTGTTTATGGTTTAACTTGGGCCCTAGGGGCCCCGAGACACTCTATTCAGATCTTAGACACAACATGGTTTAACTTGGGCCCTAGGGGCCCCGAGACACTCTATTCAGATCTTTAACTTGGGCCCTAGGGGCCCCGAGACACTCTATTCAGATCTGTTTATGGTTTAACTGGGGCCCTAGGGGCCCCGAGACACTCTATTCAGATCTGTTTATGGTCTAACTGGGGCCCTAGGGGCCCCGAGACACTCTATTCAGATCTGTTTATGGTTTAACTTGGGCCCCTGGGGGCCCCGAGACACTCTATTCAGATCTTATGGTTTAACTTGGGCCCTAGGGGCCCCGAGACACTCTATTCAGTTTAACTTGGGCCCTAGGGGCCCCGAGACACTCTATTCAGATCTGGTTTAACTTGGGCCCTAGGGGCCCCGAGACACTCTATTCAGATCTTAGACACAACACGAATTCAACAAAGTACAGTACATCTGGCAGAAAGGAATGAGCGCTCTGTGAATGTGTGTATAAGACTGAGAATAACTATCCTACGCCGTTCATGATGCGTATCCCGCGAGCTGGCTCAGACAGGAGAGTGTTACGTAATTGGGAAGAGATGTCACCAGCAGCTGATCACCGTGGCGGTCTATTTTAGCTTCTCGTTCCGTTCCTTCTTAAGCCTAATTCATGCTTCGCCGCTGAAAACTGCATCGCGCGGGCGCTATTTTCGACGCGTGACACTGACGTGCATTGAAGTGTGAATCGGGTTTTGCTGTCACGCACCGCTGGCTGCCGTTGGAAATGTATCTCTGCTCCTACCAACACGATGCCAGCACCTGAATTCCCCAGTGGTGTTTGGGTTGTTTTTTTGTCACTGTGAGCTTTGTTTTTTGTCTCTGTGGGTTTTGTTTTGGTCCCTGTGGGCTTTGCTTTTGTCCCTGTGGGTTTTGTTTGTGTCCCTGTGGGCTTTGCTTTTGTCCCTGTGGGTTTTGTTTGTGTCTCTGTGGGCTTTGTGATAGTATATGCTGCTCCGCTTAAACGGTTTTCTTCTAATTGCTTTAGGTGGAACATGGAGTGATACTGTATGCAGCAGAGCCTGAACAAACGCCAATGTCAAATACAAGTTCACACCTGTATTTACATTCCATTCTATGAAATAATCGCATACTGCACTGTACATCCGAGACATATAAACAGTTTTGTTGTATTTATGCCTATCGATGTGCAATAAAAAGCAAGGGAAACTGAATCGATATACCCTGTGAATGGCTAACCAAGGGGCCTGACTTTTTTTTGTAAGGTATTGTCACTTTAAAGATTATGATACAATTGTGAAAAATTATATCAACCAAAAAACCTGAATCGCACATTTGCTCGAATTATTTGTTTTACCTGAAGAGAGTATCCTTGTTCACAGGCAAATTGTACAACGTCTCCAACCATGAATCTGTCTCCATGTCGGACTCCACAGTTTGGAGTCTGAGGCTCTGGACACGACTCCAAACCAATAGCTATTAGCAACGTGTCACACGCACACGCACACGCACACGCACACACACACACACACACACACACACACACACACACACACACACACACACACACACACACAGAAAAGCAAATACATTACAGTGCATCTTATTATTGTTATCCATGACTTACACTGTTGACACCAAGCCACATGCATGAACACACGCACGTAGTGGTACACGCACACGCGCGTGCACACACACACACACACACACACACACACACACACACACACACACACACACACACACACACACACACACACACACACACACACACACACACACACACACACACACACACACACACACACACACACACACACGCGCACACACACACACACACGCGCGCACACACACACACAAACGCACACGCACAAACGCACAAACGCACAAACGCACGCACGCCAACAGACACAGACAGACACCCACACGTCACATCACGCACTCAGAGGACACAAGCACAACTGCCACCCTGTGGAGATCACAGTCAGTGATGTAGCGGTGAGATGGCGCTACCTGTGTACTCCAGATGGAAGCCTGCTGCTGAGACACTGATGTCAGAACTGAAGCTGAGATACAGGTTGTTGGAGGTGCTGTTCAGGAGAGGAGGGATGGTGGTACCTGAGAGAGAGAGAGAGAGAGAGAGAGAGAGACAGAGACAAGAGAGAGAGAGAGAGAGAGAGAGAGAGAGAGAGAGAGAGAGAGAGAGAGAGAGATTATTCCTGATTTACTTACTTGGTTGAGATAAATGCAGAAACTTAAGTAATAGCAATGCTAAAATGTATTTTGATTTCTTTTTTTTGCCAATTTAAAAAATGTCCACAGATTCAGAGACCTGCAGATCCATAAGTCATTTTGGTTCAACGATATCTGGGGACCCATACAGTATCCCCTCATGACCACAACCAGGACCCTACAGTATCCCCTCATGACCACAACCGCGACTGCAGATATCGTGGCTAAACATCGACTTCCTCACTCCTTCCTGCACGTATATTTCAGGACGCCAGGGTGCAAGTTCAGATCGATGGGTCACCTCACTGAGGAGAATGTTAAGGATGGACGGACTGACGGACCGACGGACCGACGGACGGACGGACGGACCGACGGACGGACGGACGGACCGACGGACAGACCAACGGACGGCATTTGTTCATTTCAGGATATTTGTGATTCATCCTTATCAGACAACAAAAGCATGTCTGATCCATTGTAATGGCTTTGATGTAATGAAGTGGTTTTCTTTTATATTATGTGAGTTTGAGTGGCGGAAAAGTCAGTAAGTATATTTAATTGAGATGACAGTAAACACTTTTCAGTTGTTAGTTTGACCTACTTAGCCTGAATGGTGTTAAATACTAATATATGCAGTACTGTGTCAACACTGTAAGTGGAGACGTTTATTAGCTGTTTTCCATGTTAATAGAATGCTGGGCTTTCACATTTGCATAATGTAAGCTACATGATTCTATGGAATGAACCACTTAAAACCTATACTTAATTCATTGACGGGGGGGTCCCCCAGGGGTTTGTTCTTGCTCCAGTCATCCCCTCCCCCCCCCTCTACACCACATCTCTGTGCCAAAAATAGATGATTTACAAGCTCACAACTCGTTCCAATGCAAAGCGCTGTGAGATTGTAAATCTGCTATTTTTGACAAACTATTCAGGATGCAAGCTTTCATCCACGACCTTTACCAGTAAAAGCTATTTTGACCAATCTGTGTGGTAGAGTCTGTTAATGCAATATAACTAACACAGTTACGGTGATTGAATGTTGTCTCTCTGCTCTTGTATTGACAAATGTAGATGGGGTTTGGTAGGACCGCTACTGATTGACAAGTGGTACTGCTGCGAGTGCGGAATCGCCTTTGTGTTTGAGTACTGTAAATGGTCACGCCCCCATCCTACTAGAAGCAGGGGATAAAGTACAGTGTTTTACAGCCCTTAAGATACCACGAGAGACACCACTGAGCGCTCTAAAGCGCACAAATTGCCGCGTCGAACATTGCGAAGTTCGCTTAGCCGACTTAGCCCCGTTCGAGTTGCAACTCGAACGGGGTCTTCTTTATGCCACGTAATGGACAGGGAGAATTGAAGAACTCAAACACAAAAAAGACGTAGATGCAAGTCATTCTGTATTGTTGAATATGTGTGAATATTTCTGTGACCTCGGGTCACATTCATACTGGATAAAATCTGCTTATTAGTAGCAAAGTAATCGTCCCACTAGCAGACATGATGAGTTCCCTATAAGTATAATTGAATGCACGAGTGTGCCGAACAAGTTGGCAATGACGTTTATCTTCATCTGTCAGGACCTTTACCCAATCAATAACCGGGAATTGATTTAAGCGGGATTGTCATGAGCTTGTATAATGGCTATTTTCACTATGTCATTCCACAAAGTCTGACAAATCATTAAATCGAGAGGAGAGGTGTTATTATGCCCAACTAAGACGACTGGGGATTTACCAGTCACACAATCATCTTTTTATACTTTTGGACTGATCGCAAAGTAAACTGCAGAATCAATATGCTGCTGTGCACAGTGTGCAGGCTCTGCCGATTAGTTTTTTTTAGCTGGTGCAAGAGGTAATTCTCTACCCCTGCTGAGCAAGAGACGGGTGGAGTTATTGCATTCATTTTTTTTCAACACTTGGCTTCTTGCCAGGGAGGTTTCATGTGTGGAGTGGACATCCTTGGAAACACACACATTTCATTCATACAGTTGATCCTATGGTGACAAGTCAAGCATGACACTGCAGGTTCTCAAACCAAAAAGGACCTCTAATTTGTATTTGGCCACGGACTCCCGTCTGAAAAGGTTTTGTAGAGACCCCATAAGAGAAGATCTGTGATGTAATTTATTTGGATGCCATATGATATTAGCACATTATGGGCAGTATTATGCGTGTCTTAAGTACCAGGTCTTATGACTTAACTTAAGACCTGGAGGCATGATCAATGCCATTTGGCTATTCTGAGTGGCCAAACAGCATTGACCACGCCTCCAGGTCTTAAGTTAAGTCATAAGACCTGGTACTTAAGACACGCATAATACTGCCCAAAGTCATAGTTGCGTTCAATTCAACAACCACGATGGGAGCAACCACAATGTTTTTCTCAGTCGGTACATTATTGTTTTGTTTTTTTTACCTGAGTAGCTGCCCAATCTCGGCGCATGATTGTCAGCGCCATCGTAGAAATCCAGAGAATCCCAGTTATGCTCTGTAGCAAAGCTGACCACTTGTATCTGAAAACACAGGGACAGGGTGAGTGTTTACATACTGTGCGTGTGTGCGTGCGTGTGTGTGTGTGTGTGTGCGTGTGCGTGTGTGTGTGCGTGCGCGTGTGTGTGTGTGCGTGCGTGCTGTACAGACATTAGAGAGAAGGCAGCAGAAAAGGTTAGGTGGTGGAAAGCACAATAACTAATCCATCACCAGCCGTGCGATCAACAGTGTGGGAAAGCATGATATAATATTTTTAATCACTCACTACTTTCCTTCAAACCAATAATTCCATTCTGGGTCGCTTTCTGGGTCGCCACAGGCTGTCAGGCTGAATGAACAACCTGCCCCCCGCCCCCCCCATTCCCGAGCCCTCTCTATAGTATTAAATGGACTTGGTCTTGCAATGAACTTTGGACTTTGCACTATTACATTGCACCAGCACTATTGCACTTTGGCTTATTGTACAGTATGTTTATATTTATTTGTATGCCAGTGGTGAAGCTCTAAATTGAATTTCGTTGTTTCATGCAAGCAATGACAATAAAGATCTATCTATCTATCTATCTATCTATCTATGCTTTCCTCAAGAGGTCATGGAGGCAATAACATGCACTGCTCATCCTGACTTAACAAAAGATGTGCAAAAGCACAAAAATAATTGCAAAAATGCTCGATCTACACGGTGACCTTGTAAATCTGATATTTTCCACATTGGGATTCTGATGAAAAAGTTGTAAAACCAATGTACTGGTTTGATAGATTTCCAGACAGACAGAGACACTGTTAGACTTCATGGCTGACTGACAGCTAGGCAGATGGATTTCTGCCCCTGGTAGAACATTACATTGTCAACTACAGAAACATTTGATTCCGTTTGTCTTGTTTTATTCTGTCTAAAAGATCTAGTTTGATCAAATTAGTTTTACTTTAATTTCTAATGACAATAAACCTCAAAACGGAACAGAATCAAGGGTTCATTCCACTTTTGCACCATGGCGTCTGGATTCCACTAGACGAGGTTAAGGAATGAAGGAACCACCGTCATGACATCTACCCATAAATACCCATAATGAAACTGCTATGCTTGTGAGGTATTGACGCCGGTGTGCCCTGGTCATAGATCAGCAGCACACAGCAGCACTCCCTTGTGTGTATTATACGGCGCGAGTAAAATACTGGATCTTCCTATTCCTACAGTTTATTACAGTCGCTATACAGTACAGCCATCCAGGCACGTGCGCACATAAACATCAAAGGGGGCTAGAGCCTTTTTTTCCCCGAACGCAGCATTTTACGTTGAAAGAATTTTGTCTGTGTGTAGAAATCCATGTCGTACGACGCATCTCCAGTAGCTAAAGAGTGCTGCGACGCGTTGTGAGTTTGTAGATCCGCTACTTTTGCTAAAAGTACCCTTTTAGGGAGTTTCAGCCACTGCCTCTAAACATTATTTGCACATCCCTGCCTCCATCTAATGAGAAGAACATCCATGTGCCCCAATAGACTTTAGTTTTTAGTTCTTTCCACCCAAGACAGTGTGGAGTTATCTCAGCCAGCCAGCCAGCCTAGATGAGACTAAGGGCAGGTGTTACCTGTATTCCGGCCCCCTCTGGAACTGAAACTTTCCAAACACAGTTCTGGTTGTTGTCATAAGGCTCCGGGTAGCCGGGTGACAAGATGGTCCCACGGCGTAAAGTCAACGCACCCCCGCAGGGAACTGTGTGAGAGAGAGAGAGAGAGAGAGAGAGAGAGAGAGAGAGAGAGAGAGAGAGAGAATGAAGCGTGGTGTGAATGTGTACAGAATGTTTGTGCGTTTAAGGTCCAGGCACTCCCACTGGGAGCTACAGCAGGAGATAGGTTATGTGAGGTTACATCTGTAAGCAGCTGCAGCACTTATAAATAGTTTTCCATGATGTTAGGGACTGCCATGGTTGAATAGTAGTAGAAGATATTTCTTTTGGAAGGCATTCAGATCAGGGTTTACCTACAGTACCAGTGGTGTAGTAGTACTTTTACTTTACTTTTAAGTACAATTATGAGGAACTTGTACTTTTTTTAAAACTTTTTTTAGACTTATAATCCACTACATATAGAGGCAAATGTACTTTTTACTCTATAAGGGCCCATTTGGTTACCAACTCTCTGTCATTTTGCTGGGGACCGCCTGGAACCCCCTCAAGGACCACTGGTTGAAAACCACTGAACTAAAACAAATCCAAGTACACGTTCCCCCACTCACCTATACAGGTGGGCAGAGTGTCCTTTCCCACTCACCTATACAGGTGGGCAGAGTGTCCTTTCCCACTCACCTATACAGGTGGGCAGAGTGTCCTTTCCCCACTCACCTATACAGGTGGGCAGAGTGTCCTTTCCCCACTCACCTATACAGGTGGGCAGAGTGTCCTTTTCCCACTCACCTATACAGGTGGGCAGAGTGTCCTTTTCCCCACTCACCTATACAGGTGGGCAGAGTGTCCTTTTCCCACGGACCTATACAGGTGGGCAGAGTGTCCTTTCCCACTCACCTATACAGGTGGGCAGAGTGTCCTTTCCCACTCACCTATACAGGTGGGCAGAGTGTCCTTTCCCACTCACCTATACAGGTGGGCAGAGTGTCCTTTCCCACTCACCTATACAGGTGGGCAGAGTGTCCTTTCCCACTCACCTATACAGGTGGGCAGAGTGTCCTTTCCCACTCACCTATACAGGTGGGCAGAGTGTCCTTTCCCACTCACCTATACAGGTGGGCAGAGTGTCCTTTCCCACTCACCTATACAGGTGGGCAGAGTGTCCTTTCCCACTCACCTATACAGGTGGGCAGAGTGTCCTTTTCCCACTCACCTATACAGGTGGGCAGAGTGTCCTTTTCCCACTCACCTATACAGGTGGGCAGAGTGTCGTTCCCCCACTCACCTATACAGGTGGGCAGAGTGTCCTTTCCCACTCACCTATACAGGTGGGCAGAGTGTCGTTCCCCCACTCACCTATACAGGTGGGCAGAGTGTCCTTTTCCCACTCACCTATACAGGTGGGCAGAGTGTCGTTCCCCCACTCACCTACACAGGTGGGCAGAGTGTCGTTCCCCCACTCACCTACACAGGTGGGCAGAGAGTCGTTCCACTGTGCCAGCTGGTCTGGCACGGTCTCACAGCGTATGGCCACAGAGCCGTGAAGAACGTAGCCGGGATTGCACTCAAACTGCACCGCGGAGCCCACCGCAAAGTCGTTTCCCAGGCGCTTCCCGAAGCGCGGCTCGGGGACCGAGCTGCACTGCGTGGAGCTGGTCCGGGGGACAGCTGGAGACATTAAAAAAAGGAGACGTTAAAATGGGCATTAAAATGTGTCCATGTCAGCAGTTTTGCCATTAAAGCCATTTATTCCCACAGGGAGGTTAACAATCTCTCACTATCCCCTTGTCAACGGGATGCGTTCACTCACTCCACCAATTGTCCCCCGTACTTACTTACTTATACATATTTATATACATACTTAATGCTGAGGATTACATAGACCCTCAACTCCAATGTGGGTGATGGGCTTAAAAATGAAAGGTTGCATAATAATGCCTACAGTTTTGTTTCCTTTTTATGTGTATATTGATAGGTATGTTATGCTATGCTAGGTTCTGCTATGTCCTTTATTTTCTTTATCGTATCTATTTTTTCGCTATGTCATTGTTTCTGGTTTTATGCCTTTATGTTGTCTTTATGTTGTCCTAATTATGTTTTTGTTGTATCTGTATAACCACACCGTGGTGTTCACAAAAAAAGAATATATAAAGTATAAAAAAAAGAAAAGACCTAGTGTCTTATTTCTGTGTGTGTGTGTGTGTGTGTGTGTGTGCGCACGCTCGCGCGTGTGTGTGTGTGTGTGTGCGTGCATACTACTGTACATGCATCCGTGCGTGCGTGCACTGTGCAGGTGTGTGAATACGTGCATGTGTTTGAGCGTGCGTGCGTGGGTAAGCATGTTTATGTGTATGTCTAAATGAAACACGGCATTTAAATGTTGGATGATGGTTACAAATACATTGCCATTAGTCTGAACATAATTGTGTTTTAGCCGATTCCTCCAACAGCAGCAGAATGCACTGACTGACCTTGGTAGACAAAGTGGAATCCTTTAGCTGTTTCTGGACTGGCTGTGGTGAACTTTATGGTGATCTGGTTGCCAGAACTCAGAGGTAGAGATTCACCTAGAGAGAGAGAGAGAGAGAGAGAGAGAGAGAGAGAGAGAGAGAGAGAGGGAGAGGGAGAGGGAGAGGGAGAGGGAGAGGGAGAGAGGGAGAGGGAGAGGGAGAGAGAGAGAGAGAGAGAGGGAGAGGGAGAGGGAGAGGGAGAGGGAGAGGGAGAGGGAGAGGGAGAGAGAGAGAGAGAGAGAGAGAGAGAGAGAGAGAGAGAGAGAGAGAGAGAGAGAGAGCGAGAGCGAGAGAGATAGAGATAGAGATAGAGATAGAGATAGAGATAGAGATAGAGAGAGAGATTGATTTTGATTAATAGATTTTTAACCAATCATTTATTCATAAGAAACTCAACATCACTGCTCAGTCAAGCACTCGGAATCGCACCATGTTTAACCACTTGAACCCTAATGTCCCTATTTTGTAGTGAGCATTCTGTGAAAATAGCAGATCTACAAGCTTATAAATGAAACACAGCATTTAAATTTTGGATGGTTACAAATAAATTGCCATTAGTCTGAACATAATTGTGTTTTGGCTGATTAACAATGCGTCGCATTGTGAGCTTGTAGATTTTCAGAGAAGACATTTGGTGTAGAGGGAAATTGGAGAGGTACAGTATACAAGTATACAGCCCTGGGGGGACCATGGTCAATAAAGGGTTTAAGTGGATAAATGGATTAAAAACAAATTTGAATAACACAAAGAGGGACTAACACACGCCATGATGCCTTGAGATATTTTAATCCCACACGGCATGCAAAAACGGCATGCAAAAACAGCATGCTGGATTTGACAATAACATCTTAGGTGATTCGGTTGACTGAAATACAGATTGTCAGTCTAGTCTAAACTGCCAGCATTTTGATTAGATTGTGGTCAGAGGTGGTTGGAGACAATAGAAATCCCCCATTTGTGTTCTTCCGCGGCGGTTAATTTCTGTGAAAGTCACAGTCCATCTCCATAACTGTGTGAAAGCCTTTCCCTCTGTCCGGCTCTTGCCTTTCTGGCGTATTCAATCTAATTTGCGAGCTCATCTCTCCCCCATGCAGTATCGATGTGGACACCACATTAAAGATGGCTTCAACTGGCCCCGTCTCGGCGTACAGGACATTCCTGGGGGCTGTGTAGAGAAGTGGTTCTCAAAGTGGGCTCCGGGGACCCCCAGGGGTCCTTGAGGGGGTTCCAGGGGGTCCCCAGCTAAATTAGTTAAAGGGGTATTTTGACAGGTGTGGGTCATCTACTCAGGCTTTTGTGTATGCCTTAGACACGTCCTTGGTTCTGAAGACTGATATAGTCTCCAGGGGGCCGTGTTTTTGGAATTGCTTTTGCATTTTCTTTTTTTACTAAACATTAACATTTTAACAAAGAACAAGAAAAGGAAAAACTGTTTTGGAGGCTCAGACATGCAAACAGAGTGACACAGCGGCTTCATTGCATGCAGGAACCAATGTGATAGGAATCGGATACTTGGTGTAAATAAGACGGATCTGGTAATTTACCAGAGGCTGAAATCCATCTGCCTAGCTGCTCTATCTGTCAGTCAGCCATGAAGTCTAATAGTGTCTCTGTCTGTCTGGCAATCTATCAAACCAGTACATTGGTTTTAAAACTTTTTCATCAGAATCCCAATGTGAAAATATCAGATTTACAAGGTCACCTTGTAGATCGAGCATTTTTGCAATTCTTTTTGTACGTGTGAAAAGAAATGTTGCCTATAATGACATGCGTAAAATATGGGTGAATGAATATTTTCTAGGGTATAGAATTAGCCTCTGTATTACAGTAGTAGATCAATCAATCATTCATGAATCATATCATATAACCTTTTTGTATAGTTGTGAATATATTACACAATATAATGTGTGGTTCTCACAAAATACCAAGGCAATCCTGGACTGTCCTCACGGCACAGCAATGTGCCTCTCCTCCATCGGCATTCGGCACACCGTTTGGGTTTGGGTATGTATCACTGTATCAGACCATTCATCCTTACCCGAATGAGAGCCAGACATGGAGGAAAGAAGGGTGTTCTGCTGGGTGGGCCCGTCGTAGATCTCCACCACATCGTTCAGAGAGGTCTGGAACATGACAAACTGACCAAAGAGAACTACAGGGAGAGAGACAGGACACAGAGAGGCCGAAACAACAGACATAGTCAGGAAAATGTAGAGAGAAAGAGAGAGAGAGAGCGCGAGAGAGAGAGAGAGAGAGAGAGAGAGAGAGAGAGAGAGAGAGAGAGAGCGCGAGAGAGAGAGTGCTGAGTTACAATATTATCATTCAACGCCACCACCTGCCCTCCCAATGATTAATCTCAATTCGCACTATAATAAGTCATCTAAATGTCATTATGCTGGCATGTCATCTTGTATTTGAAGCCAAACATTGGTGCAGAATTACAAACCGCGACACTTGCTCGCCAAAATGTGACCTTAAATTTGCTGTGCACAACACAGCAACAGTTTGCTGGCTGAGATGTCGGCTAACACGGAAGTCACATAAGGTGTATGTATTGTTCATTTCGACATGTTTTTGTATTTTCATTGATTGAATAATATATTAACACCATTATTAACAGTACAGGTAGTACAGTCAAAGTTTACGCTGAAAGGATGACACAAAAATACCCAGGCGCTTGTTTCCATTGTAGGTCTATTGTACTCAATTCAGTAATACATACAATACAATACAAATACAATACAAAACCTATTTAATAAAGCTCAGTAGAATCATAAGGTATTATTTACAGAGAAAGAATGGGTGATTAGAGGATTCTACTATCCAAGGTGTAAACTCTGTTCACTTGTATTTTAAGGACAGGAATTCTTCTATACAGTAGGTTCGTTTTGAGTTTGGATACGGAGTAGAGAAGCTTTTGTCTTTTGGTAGGCCATTCCACATTTGGGTGGCAGCATAGCAGAATGCATTTTGAACCCATGTTTGAGCCACATTTTTGGGGAACTAGGTCAGATGATGTCTTTCTGGTGTTATGCCTATGGGCATCACTTACTCTACAGAAGTAGTTTGACAGGTATCGGGGCGCTGATCTTAAAGACCATGCAGGCCAATTGAGAGATGCTGAATTCTGTCTTCAACCTTGAGCCAAACCAGTCTAGCGAAGCGGGCTGGGAGAAGGTGAGCCCATGGGGGGGGGGGAGGCCTAGAAGCAGTCTTATTAGCTTTGTTTTTTAGAGGGCTGCAGTTTTGTATTTAGTGACATTGAGATGCTAGTGAACCATGAGGTGCAAGCATAGTCGAAATGACATTGAATGAGGGCTCCGGCTAGAGGCCTTCTTTGCACTCTTGTTGATAACAGAGGAGATCCTGGCCCAATCATTATCTAGTTCTTTGGTTCAATTGTTTGACTATCACAATCACCTTTGATACCATTTTGTTCCACTGGAAAGTGTGCATGGTAAATGCTATATCATGGTTCAGCAACTGTGCATCAGTTAATAAAAAACATCACACCTGTGTGTAGTGAGGGGCGCTCTTATCATCATACATCATCATCATCACAATTTGTGTCCTCACCTTCGTCTTCAATGTTAAACACTCAAAGCTGGCCATTCATTGTCAATGGCATTCAATGTTTGTGTTTACAAAGCTCAAAACTGGACATAGGAAATAAAATGTATTTACTATTCATTTGCTAGGAAATATTGGGGGGGGGGGGGGGGGGGGAGAGAGAGACACTTGACGAGCTGTGATCAGAATCCAAGCCCCCAACATCACAAGCACATGTCATGTCAGCATCCCCCCCCCCCCCTCCCCTCCCCCGTTCCACTGAGCCCCTGTGACATGGTCACGTGCCGGTGGGCGTTCGCGGTTCCATCTTCATTCATACTGTAAGCCTCCAAATCCCTCGCTGTCATTCTCCTGATCGGCGGTGTCACGCGACCTCTCACCGAGAGCCGCGTTGACGCGGTGCGGTCATGAATACAAACACAGACGACACATCCATGCTCATGTAAAGCAGGGGTTCTCAACCCGTGGGTCGCGACCCATCCGGGGGTCGCCAAATAATATTGGGGGGTCCCCAAATAAATGTAAAAAAAAAAACATTTTTTTTTTTTTTTTCAACTGAATGGCTGGAAAATGGAAATTAAGAGTTTACATATAGTACACATAGTACATGCATACACCTTCCCTAATGATTATATCTGGTTTCAGTATTTATTTATGGTGTATTGTCTATTATTAAAGTTATTGTAGCAGTCAATTTAAATTGGGGGTCGGGAGGGGGCGGGGCGGGGGTCCCGAGACGTTGCCAAAGCATTTTCGGGGGTCCCCGGCCAAAAACGTTGAGAACCCCTGATGTAAAGGAGCGTCTAGTGTTTGTTTCTCGGGTCACGAGACGGAAAGACGCTTTGAGATAAGTCACTGTAGTGCAGCCTCGGTGAAACCAGAACCACCAAAAGCCTGATTTATACTGTACTTCAGACGCTGTGCGTTGTGAGCGTGGAGACGGGCTATTTTCGGTGCACGACACTGCCTTAAAGCTAGGATAAATCAGTTGTAGCTAGAACATGCATGCACATACATTATGCACACATGAGCACACACACACACACACACACACACACACACACACACACACACACACACACACACACACACACACACACACACACACACACACACACACACACACACACACACACACACACACACACACACACACACACACACAAAAGCCCTGAGATGTACACACACACACACGCATACGCATACATACTGTGTAATACAAAGAAAACACACACGTGCTCGTGCAAGCACTCTTTCGTCCCTGAGGGTGAGGTGTAAAGGATTAACGCTGCACATTCCCAAGGATATATCCTGCTATAAGAAGGTCACCGGTCACTTTATAAACAGCTTTCTTTTTGCTTCTCCGCAGAGCTCTTTTGAGACGTGACGAGAATTTCTCCCGCACTGACTCACAAAAACGGTGTGTGAATCACCGCTCCCATTAAAGTGCTCTCTGCGAATGATCCAGGGTTGAATATGGCAGGGCGGCAGGTCGACAACAAAGCGAATGATCCAGGGTTGAATATGGCAGGGCGGCAGGTCGACAACAAAGCCGGCAGTATGTACCGAACATAGACCTGCAAAGTAGGTGAGACCAGAGACGTGGATGAAGAAAGAATGGCTCCCTCTACTCAAAAGGTCCCAAGTTCAACTCCCACCTGGCCGACGGTGAGTCCATTCAGTCCAGGTGTCCACGGACAAGGCACAGAATCCCTGAACGCTCTGCATAAAGACGCTGCAGTGCTTCAGTGCTTCTCAAATGGGTGTACGTGGACCCCTAGGGGTACTCGGAGGTACTGCAGGGGGTGCGTGAGAGATCCATATCCATCCATCCATCAATCCATCCATCTTCAACCGCTTATCCGTAGTCGGGTCGTGTGGGCAACAGCTCCACCAGAGAGCTCCAGACATTCCTCTCCAGAGCAACATTAGTGACTTCCTCCTAGGGGATCCCGAGACGTTCCAAGGCCAGTGAGTCGATGTGTTTCTCAAAGGTGGCTTAACCACACCTTTTAAGGCAAAACCACACCCCTCGGGGGGGTGGCTCCAAAAAGTACCTCAGAGAAAGTGACATCCATAGGTCCCTCTCTAGAAGGAACGAAGTGTACTGTACTGTATGATCCTAGCAGACTATCTCTATGCATTTGATGTATTACCTTGTATTGTACTAGCTTACTGTAAATCGCTCTGGATTAAGAGCATCTGCTAAACGCCTAAAACAATTAGGAAAAGTTATAAAACAATAACGTATAGTGGAAGAATAATGCTATTAGGTACAACAGTCAGCAGTGTGCGTGTTTGTGTAGCCGTTCAGCCAGGCGGTGGCTCAGCAGGGGGTAGCCAGGGGAGGTGGAGCACGTACGTTCTTCTGGGGGTGGATGTCGGGGGACGTACAGAGATGGATGGCATTGGACTCGTGAGCAGAAATTGCTAAATGGCCTCCCCTGAGTGTGTAGGTTTCAAGGTAACACGGTGAACACATGCAGTGACTCGTCTCGCCACCGAGGCCAGCCGAGTACAAGATGACAAAACACACACACACACACACACACTTAACCACTTACGGTTAATGTGTACTAACCCCGCCCAACAGGGCCAATTTTGTGGCTGGTCACTCTACTATAATGACATAGCCAAATTTGTTAATGTGGTTAATGCAGTCCACAGTTCAAAGAGACTCCACACAGTGGCAGAAGAGGGCTGGATAGAAAGATCTGACCCACCCACCCACCCACCCACACACACACACACACACACACACACACACACACACACACACACACACACACACACACACACACACACACACACACACACACACACACACACACACACACACACACACACACACACACACACACACACACACACACACACACACACACACACACACACACACACATTGCGTGTAAAGATTAATCTGTTGCATCGATGCATTGATTTTGAATTCCAACGACCCAACTACATCGATATCTAAACGGCAACTCATTCTTCTAGTCTGACGTGTTTCGATCTAAAATGGAGCTTTTGCATTGCAATTAATCGATTGTATCTATCTTATCAAATTGCGCCCTGTAAAGCATGGCAAACGTTGGCGATGTGGATGGATGTTTCAGACGTATAGTGGGGGGAGAAAAAAACCCCATTTCAACTTTATTCCAGTTCATTTTCTCAAGATGGTGATGGTTGGTAATTAGTGAACAGAGAGAGTCCGGGAGAAGTCGAGGGAATTAACAACATGAACCAGAGCGTCTCTATTCTGGGCCGAACATTAAGGAGAAAAGTAGCCGTTCTACAACGCTTTGCAAGGCCATGCGTTGTGAGCTTGTGGATCGGCTACTTTCGACAAAGATATTTGGTGCAGAGGGAAACAACGAGGGGCAAGTATAGAGCCCTTGGATACCTTAGTCAACCTATAATATATAGGTTTAAGTGGTTAACCACATGGACCCTAGTTCTGGGCATGTCATAATAGCTGAACATCTGGGGAAAATACGCTGAACATTCGCTGAGAATAGCAGATCTGCATGCTCACATAGTTCGGCTATTTGAGATTTGTGAAAGAAGTATGGATTAAATCCTGAACTTGCGTTGTCAACTTCATTTAGTAATAACAATGTTCTTTAAACAGCATCCGACCACCAGTTGGAGTGCCTGGAAGTAATACATGATGAGGAAAGTGTCACTACCTATTACTGACTGTCTATTATATTGTCATTTTGTTAATCTAGCTATGGAGAGCCCAATTTGTATAAAGTTATTAGTGGCATATGTTATTTTAATGTAATTGTACTCTACCGCCACTTACTGATGCCACAAGCCCTAGAAGAGTTGAACCCAATTTCCTTCGGTATCCGAGCACTCAAAACATGTGAGGAAGCACTTCCTCTCCTCCACATTGTTTGAGTGCTTGGATCTCTTTTTCTTTTTTCAAGTCTTTATTGTCTCGTTGATCCTAGAAGCACTATACACTTTAATCTCCTGTGAGCACCCGGCTGGCCTCTGCGTTTCTCTCTCCAATGTCCTTCTCATTGAGCTGAAAGGGATGCAAACATTGTTCCAACCGCTTATCATAATACAATTTGTGTGGGCAGTGTTTCAGACATTTAACCAGAGTTCACACAGTTTTACATGCAGTATACTTGCCAGGGGAAAAGGCTGGAGGCAGCAAAGACTAATTCAGAGTTGTCAGGAAACAAGAGACGATTTGTGTAAGTCAGAAATATCTCTTAGTAGACATTACATGGTGGTCAAATAAAATATCCATGTAATTGCTGTTGCTTCGCTGTGTTTATTAATTGTATCCAGAATAAGTTTCAGTGTTATGTTGGGCATTTTGGTTCAGTATGGGTGTGTACCACTACCGAACAATTTGCAGAAGATAAATACACTGACATATCAAGCGAAGGTACCATAAGTTAGTTTTCCCCAGGAGTGTTCAGGAAGACAACGTCCTTAAATCACTTGACAACAAGTCATGTGTGCAGACAGTGCAGCCTTGAGGCTTGCAAGCCACGACCGAGCGATGAGCGATATATGTTGGGAGCTAAGAATCAAGAACTTGAAGATCCCCAGTGGCGTTAAGGTCTCGGATTTGGGAAAACTTTTGGTTTTCAACAATACAACAAAGTGCATAAGACAAAAGCAGTGTGCCACCATTATTCTACACTTGTCCGATCATCTGCTCTGCTGTACATACAATGCAGAGTTACCGAGAGGCGAGGCAGTGCAGTGACTGCCTCATCACATCACCTCTGAGTGGAACATGTAAACAAGCCATGTTCTGCAAACTCACCCTATATATGACTTATTTATGAGCACAAATCTGGCAGAGGGACTTAAGGAGGCAGTAGTGTGTTGTGACACTATTGTGCCATCCTGTATTGCTGTGGTTGTGAATGAGAGACTGATGTTGCATGTTCGCCGAGAACAAGCCAATGTCAAGTTGAATACAGTACAGCACACGCAAAATATGAGCTTTGTGATTTCGGTTTTATAAGTTCCTGTATGGCTGACATGGGGAAACTATCAATTCTCTGGCTTTAGAGTGGTACTTCTTTTTTTCACTTTGAGAGGAATGTGAAAAGTTTGGTTCTTTAACCCATTCTGACCTGAGATCAGATTCTAAAAATGTCTTCTACGTCCTGACAGTTTTCTGAAAAAGCTATGTTTCTATGTCAGTGGTTCTTCGATTTTTCAAAAATAGCAGACCTACAAGCTCGTAGGGCGCCACGAGTGGCGCGCTATGAGCTTGTAGATCTGCTATTTTTTAATAGCTAAAGCATAACATAATGCTAACACCAAAAGGGGTTCCCGCCCAAAATGGGTTAAAATATGTATTTAGTTTATTTTTTTATCATTTTGTATTCTTTTATTTACTGGAGAACTTGGTTTGCAGCAGTATTCGTTCTTTCTTTCTTACTGTATTGAGAAGAAGAAACACCACTCCTCCCTGACAGCTGTATCTACGGAAATGAAAGCTAGCATTAATATTAACCTTTTTTCCCCCCTTATTAAATCAGTCCCGTGCTTCATACCACTGTTCCTTCCTGAAGACAACATATCCCCGTCTCTCTTTATCTCTCTCGATTGCTGCACTCTTATTCTGCTCGAATACTACTCTGCCTCCTGCTTAGAACTGATACTCTCATTACCGGGAGGCCCAGGGATAGGACATATAACGTGACTATATAAGTCTACAGTTGGAGGCCATCGATATTGTCCTTTTCTTTTTGCTGAGGTTTGCGTGATCTGCGCAAAACCCCTTTTGGTGTTTTAAACATTATGTTATAATTTAGCTATTGAAAAATAGCAGATCTACAAGCTCATAGCACGCCACCGAGTGGCGCGCTACGAGCTTGTAGGTCTGCTATTTTTGAAAAATCGTGAAAATTTAGAAGGATTTTTTTAAATTTTGAGGTCAGGCCTAAATGGGTCAAATGATAAGGGACAATATCGGTGGCACCCAACTGTATGTGCAATTGAAACAATGTCCAAACTACAGGCAATACATTACTTTATTGCCATGGTCAACCAGTGGGTGACCTAGCCAACAACAAGGTCCAACCATGGTCAACCAGTGGGTGACCTAGCCAACAACAAGGTCCAACCATGGTCAACCAGTGGGTGACCTAGCCAACAACAAGGTCCACATAGTAGGGAGACCACGTCCAACCACTGCAGATGTGTTAGTTGTATAAATGGTAAATGGTGCATTTATATAGCGGCTTTATCCAAGGCGCTTTACAGAGATTGTGCATCACATTCACCCATTCACACACACATTCACAGACACACCAATGCCGGAGGAAACCATGCAAGGCACCAACCTGCACATCAGGAGCAATTAGGGGCGACTGTGGCCCAAGAGGTAGAGCAGGTCGTCCAATGATCCATGGGTCGGCGGTTCGAATCCCGGCTCCTCCTGTCTACATGTCGAAGTGTCCTTGGGCAAGACACTGAACCCCAAATTGCTCCCGATGTGCTGGTTGGTACCTTGCATAGCTTCCGCCGCAATCGGTGTATGAATGTGTGTGTGAATGGGTGAATGTAATGCACAATCTATGTAAAGCGCCTTGGATAAAGGCGCTATATAAATGCACCATTTACCATTTAATTAGGGGTTCAGAGTCTTCCCCAAGGACACTTCGACACTAACTCTGGGGGAGCCTGCGTTCCAACTGGGAATCCGGTCAGATCTACCCCTGAGCCACTGCCGCCCCGCGGTGGTATATTCTATTAAAGCCTCAATCCCCGTGTTTTAAATCCATTCTCACACTTTCCTGATGGGGAGAGGTAATACAAACTACATTACAGCACAGTGACACTTTGGTAGATGTTTGGGTTGTGTAGTTACTGCACTTTGCCATGATGTAACTACAACTATTAGTGAGATTATATCGGCAATAGTTGATTAGAAATGGATATTCCAATGGAAATAGCACTCATTGAGGCAGGTATACATGTATGTTGACTACGGTCACGTCATTTCCTCAAATAAAAATAATTGAAACACAAATATTCTGCAGCGCCGCTGGGTTGGCGTCACAGCACCCATTCTGTGCAACCCTGCTCTACCATAGAGATTGGTTAAAATTACATTTGGTTCATGAACCACTCAAACACTTAAAAAAAAAAAAGGAATGTGAATCCCTATTCTCCTTCAAAACTGTTCACAAAGAGCACATAGGGGTGCTAGGGTTCATGCGGTCAAACTAAGTCATGGATTTCAGCTTTAAAGAGATTTCATTACACTAGAGCGGTGCCCGGGGGGCCAGTGCCCGGGGGGCCAGTGCCCGGGGGGCCAGTGCCCGGGGGAGCCTGGGCAGGGACAGAGGCCTTGTGATGTCAGCTGTGGCCTGGGCAGAGGCAGAGCCCGGGCAGAGGACTTTTTGGGGCGGTTCTGGACAACCGTGGGTCCGACCGACTCGACACCGGGCACTGCACTCCCTGTGGTGGGGTGGAACGCATGTGTCGAATTTGAAGTCGGTGGGGCGAACGGTTCTCGAGTTACGTGGATTACAGACATTCAGGAGTATGTACGTACGTATGTACACACACAGAGACTTGGTGCATTTATAGTTAGATAGCAAATTACACATTTAAGACAGACACATAACTTACTGGGTCACTCTACAAGCAGAAAAGAAGTTTAGATTAGAGGTTGGCCATTTTGATTTTCCTTCATGTGCTGATTAATGTGAGGTGATAAAATGCCAGATTAAAACTAATCAGCCATATGTTTAGGGGGTGGGGGTAGAAATTAATGGCTGATGACGCAGAATAAATATGTTCTAGAGTTTCTTTTTAATTATATTTGACTCGCGGCATGTTGTTTATTGAATTATTGAACAAACGTCAGGAGTATTTTACAATGTGAAGTGATTGTAACTTTGAAAGAGCATTGCTCTGCCTCCACTGTGACCCTGGTTGTCATGACACTTAACAAGGCTTGTTAAAATCAAAGACAAAGAGCTGTAAAGTGGACAGGATTGCATGAGGATAGAGCTTCTATGTAGAAAATCTGGCATTGTTCGTGTAGCAAGATTATTTTCCATTACACAATTTAGGAATATATGTACCATACTAATTATACTACAGAATAATTAGCAATTATGTACACTATAGCAAGAGTTCCCAAACTTTTCATGCTGTGACCCCCCAAAATAATATTTGAACTGTAACAAGCACTTTTGTAATTGTAGGCATTACATTTAGTTTTGACTCGGCTCACAGATCAAATGTGAGGCGTTGTGAGCTTGTAGATCGGCTTTTTTCCACAATGTTTCTTGGAGGCAAGTGAAACAGAATGTTATCAGTGGTGTCAATGTTTATTATAAGTATTCCAGTGTTCAATTGTAATCTTGGTGTACGTAATTAGCGATCACTTACATTCTCTTCTCTCTAATAAACTACTTTATTTAGCAATGGCATTGGAAGTGTTGTGGAAGGAAGGGGCAGAGAAATGCCATGTTTCACTGTAGAATATCCCCTTTAAAGGACACCTTTTTTCAACCAAGGTTCATGTTTTAGGTTGTTATGAGAGAAAGTAAAAGATGAGTGTTCATTTTTTTTCATTTGCTGCTTTCTTTCGTTTTAGGGATTTTAGCTGTTTTTGACAGGGGGGCGGGGGCATTCGAGCATGGGGCTAAATATGTATTTCTTTACAAAATGTTATAGCGATTATTCTTTACTATAGTCCTACTAGACCCCAATAAATTACATCTGGCTACAAAAGATCACAGGATCTATACTGAATGTGAAGGTAACCTACTGGGGGAAGCACTGTGTATCATAGGCTCTTCTGAGGTCTAGTAGGACTATAGTAAAGCATAAAAAAAGAAATCGCTATAACATTTTGTAAATAATAAATACATATTTAGCCCCGTGCTCGAATGCCCCCGCCCCCCTGTAAAAAACAGCTAAAATCCCTAAAACGAAAGAAAGCAGCAAATTGGAAAAAAAATACACTCACCTTTTACTTTATCTCAGAACAACCTAAAACATGAACCTTGGTTGAAAAAAACTAAAGTTGTCCTTTAAGTGAAGAATCTTTCTACCTTCAGACCTTGTCGGTTATGACAGCTCTCATGGCCAAACGTGATAAGATTAAAAACAGTCTCCTTTCCAAATGTCACCGCAACGATGACAGCCTTTATCAAACTCAATACCTGGTCAGAAGTGTCTGGCTGTGTCTGGCTGTGTGCGATTCCTCTTCTACAAGTACTGCATAAAGTAGCAAACGACGACGCGGAGCCTGCGGAGATATGGTTCCGGCAGACAACTCAAGAGCAGCGCCAATGAGGGGATCAGTCGCATGCACACTCCATCTGATTGGGTTGAGCAATTTAAACCTCCCTGCCTTTCCTTATTGTCTCCACCAGGCCGAAGGCATGGGGAGAGAGTATGTTTTGCACTCCGTCCGTGTGTCCGTCCTTCCTTCCGTCCGTCTGTGTACAGCTAATCTCCGGCACCGTTAACCCGGCCGATGCCAAACTTTGCACACACACTCCCTGGATGCCAACGATGAACCTCTGCCCCACATTTTCCAGAACGGCCAGTTATAGCGCCACCATGAGGCAGCTTTTCACATTTTTTACCTACAACTGCACCGATCTGCGTGAAACGTTGCATGCACACTCCCTAGAGGCCAAGGACAAACCTTTGACCTGCATTTTCCGCATCTGCCTTTTATAGCGCCACCAGGAGGCCGACTTTTGTAAAACACATTTTTTGATATTACTCCTCCAGATTCTGTCCAAAAATCTCACAAATCATTACACAGTATCTCTATGGTCATGTGCTCAAGTCGGATCTGTCCGATATTTCATATTCCATCCTAATTGGCTATAATTGGCTTTCACAGTTTGCAAGATTGCCCCGTTTTGAACAATAGCCTCAAATCATGAACGCAGCATGCAATTTACGTGAAATCTTTCACACTTTTTCTTACTAGGCTGAGGAATATATCCCACCTTTTCACATTGGCCTGTTATAGCGCCACCAACAGGTTGATTTTTGCAAAACACATTTTTGGAACAAAATGCCTCAAATCATCCAATTGCCATCAAAGGCGTATGAAGAAATGGCAATCGGTACACATGATCTCTGTAGTCATGTGATCAAGACGAGTCTGTTGGATTTCTCAGATTGTACACTGATTGGCTAAAATAGCCTTCCAAAGTTTTCAGGAGTGGCCTGTTTTGTACAAAATGCTGCACATGTCCTGCTCATCCAGAATTCTATCCTCAGAGATGCTATGAGTGATCTGGCTCTGCATTTCCTCAACAAAATTAATTGTTGCAAAAAAAAAAAAAACATCCTCCTAAACATTTTGCCAAACATCACAGACACTCCTATCCTCCTGGTGGAGACCTGTGCCCGGAAGGGCACTTTTTCTAGTTACTGCTCATTCTTTTTGCTTTTCTGTTATGCTGCTGCTCTGCTGCTGCTTTTCTGCTTAGCTCTACGACGTTTGTTTTATTGCGATCA
Source organism: Electrona antarctica (assembly GCF_951216825.1). NCBI lineage: Eukaryota > Metazoa > Chordata > Actinopteri > Myctophiformes > Myctophidae > Electrona > Electrona antarctica. The sequence continues at coordinate 9,651,600 of NC_136796.1, forward strand.
CGCCAGCATCCACCCGTTGGCTCTGTGTCTATACGATCCCCTTAACCCATTTAGGCCTGACCTCGAAATAAAAAAAACGTTCGCTCTGAAAGAATATAATATTCAAAAATAGCAGACATACAAATTCATAGCGCGCCATTTTTCAATAGCTAAAGTGTAACATAATGCTTAGTTAAAACACCAAAAGGGTTCCCGCCCAGAATGGGTTAAGGGGGGTCTATTTCATTCCCTGTCAAATCTATTTGGCAGATCACTTATTTGTTATGATGTTTTCATGCTTACAGGGAATGAAAGAAATGAGACAGACACTCGACGCCAGATATGCTAATAGATATGTTACTGTACGCCATCAGTCAGACGGCTCTCTGACTGAAATGTGGCCCATAAGATGGGTTCAGAGGAGATCCAGTTATGGCTCTTTTCAACCACTCAACCAAGCGAACATGCAACACCATGCCATGTATTTCACAGCCAGGGGCGGCAGTGGCTCAGGGGTAGAGTGGCCGGTAGAACGACCGGATGGGAGATACAAGGTTCCCAGTTCCATCCCAGGCTCCCCCAGAGTTAGTGTCAAAGTGGGGTGCAGTATACTTAGTTTAGACTAGTCATTGGTTGAGAAACACGCTGAACCCCTAATTGCTCCCAATATGCAGGTTGGTTGCCTTGCATGGTTTCCTCTGCCATCGGTGTATGAATGGGTGAATGTAATCCTATTTAAAGCGCTTTGGCTAAAAGCACTATACAGTATAAATGCACCATTTACCATTTACAGCCAGGTTCTGGATGTGTTTCCATACTACAGCTTCTACCAAGTCTACAGCTTGGTAGATCCTGTTTAGGGCCCTTCTTAGGTGGTTAGAAGTAACCACCTAGGAACCCATGAGCAAGCAGCAGTGCTGTTGGTCTGGTCGAGCTACAGTTAAAGGAGAATTCCGGATTATTCTATTACCTTAAACTGATGTTATTATCCAATAACGAGTGGTACAGGTGAAACATTACATACGATAACTCCATCCAGATCGCACTGCAGCTCCGACACTGGGCCATGTGCTAAGTCACATATTTTGATCTCAGAAACACATGTACAGTGACTTCTGATCTCACAACCTGTCTCTCCTGTCAACCCCCAACCCCTGTCTCTCTACAATTTACAATTTAGGCATTTAGCAGCTCTTAAAGAGCAATTTACAGTAAGCAAGAATGTTTCTCTCGACATTTTGTTCTCTTTGTACCATTTAATGAAGCACAAGTTCCTACTCTCTAAGAAGAAGACAAAGTTAAACCATGATGGGAAAAAAGGGTGATCTCATTTCTCATTATGAACACTAGAGGCTGTAATTAAAATGTTCCGAGGTGTGAGAGCCTTGGTACAAGATCTTATCTAATGGGGTTCATAGTACAATGTGCATCCATTAAAGAAGTGAAAAGATTTATTTTATACTACTGTGTGTGAGTGTGCGTGCGCGCGCGCGTGCGTGCGTGTGTGTGTGTGTGTGTGTGTGTGCGTGTGTAACTTACCAAACTCTCTGGGCACAGATATAGAATAGACACAGCTGTGTCCAGAAGTGTAGTTTCTGGGAAAGTTTGGTGATAAAACGGTTCCCTCTGTACCTGTGGACCGACTGCCACACGGCGCTGGAGGTGGAACACACACACAATCAAACGCACGTACGCACGCACGCACGCACGCACGCACGCACGCACGCACGCACACACACAGTACAAAGATGATGTAGGAGATTATAAGTACAAGGGTATGTGTGTTTCCGTGTGTGTTTGTGTGTTTGTGTGTGTGTGTGTGTGTGTGTGTGTGTGTGTGTGTGTGTGTGTGTGTGTGTGTGTGCGCGCGTGTGCGTGCGCGTGCGCGTGTGCGTGCGTGCGTGTGTGCGTGTGTGTGTGTATGTTTTTCAGACATGTCTAGTTGAACAATGTAATTATCTCCACAGTGAACTGTTCATGCATGATGACTGTTAATAGACTCCACTCCTAAGAGTGTGTGAGTGTGCTACCTTGACAACATGATCATTTTCTCTTTCACCCATGTGTGTATGAAGGCTAAATAACGTGGGCGCGCATGAGTGTGTGTGTTGTGTGTGTGTGTGTGTGTGTACAATATGCACTTCATGTGGATGTGCGTGTTACCTTGACAACTCGGTAAGACTCTATTCCATCCTGGTCGCCCATCGTCGCCCATACTGCAGGTCAGAGTTGAATAACCCTTGAGAGAAGAAAGACGGGAATAGAAATCACACCCTCTATCACACACGATGTGTGTGATAGAGGGTGTGATGTGTGTGCAAACACCCTTGAAACACCTCCAGAACAGAAACATCAAACACCCTTGAAACACCTCCAGAACAGAAACATCAAACACCCTTGAAACACCTCCAGAACAGAAACATCAAAACAAAGATGTTATGCCTCGTTCACACTAGCAGCGACCAAAGCTGCAAAACAACCAAGCCTGAAGGTCAGCTACAACAGTGGTTCTCAGCGTTTTTGGCCGGGGACCCCCGAAAATGCTTTGGCAACGTCTCGGGACCCCCGCCCCGCCCCCTCCCGACCCCCAATATAAATTGACTGCTACAATAACCTTAAACCATTTTGGGCGGGAACCCCTTTTGGTGTTTTAAGCATTGTTATAATTTAGCTATTGAAAAATAGCAGATCTACAAGCTCATAGCGCGCCACCGAGTGGCGCGCTACGAGCTTGTAGATCTGCTATTTTTGAAAAATCGTGATAAAAAAAAAAAAAAAACATATATATATATATATTTTTTTGAAAATAATTTGGGGACCACCTAAAATAATTTGGCGACCCCCCGAGGGGTCGCGACCCACGGGTTGAGAACCCCTGAGCTACAACAGTGGTTCTCAAACCTGTTTTTTTCAAAGATCCCTATAGCTCTGAGTGTACAAATGGAACCAAATGGCCCTGTAAAGGTCCATTTGGTTTCCATTTGTACACGCTGTCAGAGTCACAGACCTTTAACGTTTTGGAAATCTGTCAAGGAAGCCTGATGGTCCCTGAAGCCCACTTTGAGAACCACTGACAGAGGTGCGATTAAATTGTTGCTCAACATGCTTGTTGACGTCTACAAGCATGCATCATCCGCGTGTCGGGGCGATGAGTTAGAAAGCGAGACAGAACCTTCACCACGTCACTGTAGAGCTGAAGAAAGTTGAAGCCAGTTTAAAAAATGCTGTGTAGTTTTTGTTGCTCATCACACCACGAAAGTGACTTTAACCTAACCTGAACCCACGAAAGCTGAGGAAACAAACCGGGATTAGATACCCCGCTATGCCCAGCCGTAAACATTAATAGGTACCCCACAACACCTATTCGCCCGGGAACTACAAGCATCAGCTTCAAACGCCGTCGTGTCGCTTTTCTTCCACTGCAAATGATTTGCTAGCCTCGCGTAGCCAGCCTTCAATCTGCCTTTGCGATGCATATTGCCCCAGGCAGATTGAGTCTGGTGTCGCTCAATTGGGGCCGTGTTTCGGCGAACACAGCAGTAGCGGAGGAACCAACCAGGGTCCAGTATGCAAATATAGGGCAGGCTTACCAGGCTATAACCAACCAGAGCCCAGTATATGTGTGACGTAGCGGGTTGCGCTGCTCTGATTAATTGTAGGTCTAACCAATAGAGTCCGTTTGAATCTTTTTGTAACCGCCCCTTGGGAAAAAATCGAAACGCTGAGGGGAACCAGACTAATATCCACGCATCTGTGTTGAAGTTGCAGTACAGTACAGTACAGTACAGTACAGTACAGTACAGTACAGTACAGTACAGTACAGTACAGTACAGTACAGTACAGTACAGTACAGTACAGTACCTGCAGAACGTATCCGGCCTCGCAGTAGAAGGTGACGGTGGAGCCCAGCTTGTAGTCGGAGCCCAGTCTGGTCCCGTTCAGAACCACACCTGGGTCAAAACACGACTCCCTCAGCTTGGCTGAAAGGGAGAACAGGGACGAAAGCAGAAACATGGAGGTTTAGTGATAGAATGGTACATAAAGAGAGAGAGAGAGAGAGAGAGAGAGAGAGAGAGAGAGAGAGAGAGAGAGAGAGAGAGAGAGAGAGAGAGAGAGAGAGAGAGAGAGAGAGAAAGAGAGAGAGAGAGAGAAAGATTAATGTGAGTGGGGGTTAATGTTCTATATAACAAACAACAGTAATGAATTTCACCCACTTCATTACATTTACCTTGTAAAACCAGTGATGTGTCACAATAAATAACAGAACAGCGTCACCCATGCATACATACCTTTGTACTCCAAGTGGAAGCCGGTGTAAGACACGGAGCCGTCGCTGCGGAAGGCCAGATGCATGGTGTTGGAGCTGCTCTCTATGCGCTAACAGAACCGCGTCACCCATACATACCTTTGTACTCCAAGTGGAAGCCGGTGTAAGACACGGAGCCGTCGCTGCAGAAGGCCAGATGCATGGTGTTGGAGCTGCTCTCTGTTGGAGCTGCTCTCTAATGCATACATACCTTTGTACTCCAAGTGGAAGCCGGTGTAAGACACGGAGCCGTCGCTGCGGAAGGCCAGATGCATGGTGTTGGAGCTGCTCTCTATGCGCTAACAGAACCGCGTCACCCATACATACCTTTGTACTCCAAGTGGAAGCCGGTGTAAGACACGGAGCCGTCGCTGCAGAAGGCCAGATGCATGGTGTTGGAGCTGCTCTCTGTTGGAGCTGCTCTCTAATGCATACATACCTTTGTACTCCAAGTGGAAGCCGGTGTAAGACACGGAGCCGTCGCTGCGGAAGGCCAGATGCATGGTGTTGGAGCTACATACCTTTGTACTCCAAGTGGAAGCCGGTGTAAGACACGGAGCCGTCGCTGCGGAAGGCCAGATGCATGGTGTTGGAGCTGCTCTCTGTTGGAGCTGCTCTCTATGCATACATACCTTTGTACTCCAAGTGGAAGCCGGTGTAAGACACGGAGCCGTCGCTGCGGAAGGCCAGATGCATGGTGTTGGAGCTACATACCTTTGTACTCCAAGTGGAAGCCGGTGTAAGACACGGAGCCGTCGCTGCGGAAGGCCAGATGCATGGTGTTGGAGCTACATACCTTTGTACTCCAAGTGGAAGCCGGTGTAAGACACGGAGCCGTCGCTGCGGAAGGCCAGATGCATGGTGTTGGAGCTGCTCTCTATGCGCTCGGGCAGCTTGCTGTCCTGGAAGCTACCGATTAAGGGGCTGTTGCTGTCTGGACCGTCGTAGATATACAGGAAGTCATAATTAGGCTCGATGCTGAAACTACAGACACGGTGGAGGGGAAAAACAAAGAGGGAGAGAAATGTTAGAGAGAGGGAGAAAGGGTTTACATATCTCTTTTTAATATACATTTTGACCCGAGATCAGATTCTAAAAATGTCTGACAGTTTTCTGAAAAAGCTATGTTTCTATGGTACAAGATCTTATCTAATGGGGTTCATAGTACAATGTGCATCCATTAAAGAAGTGAAAAGATTTATTTGATACATTTTGACCTGAGATCAGATTCTAAAAATGTCTGACAGTTTTCTGAAAAAGCTATGTTTCTATGTCAGTCGTTCTTCGATTTTTCAAAAATAGCAGACCTTTAACTGCTATTTAACTGCTATACTTTGAGAGTTTTTCCAATGTTATGTAATTATTGTTTTCACTCAGTATTCTGAACCTTATCACCTGCTTAGTGGGTGTTTTCAGATATAGCCTGGTTGGTTTCCAGCCCGATTCGTTCGCGATCCGTGAATTTGGTTAAGTCACTTTGAAGTGACAAAACAAATTCACGGAACGTAGCGAATCATCAGGCTGGAAATGTTTCAGATGCTTTTATACACACCTATTTAGCAGAAACATTTACCACTAGAAATCGCTACCGTGGCTGATGTGAATTTGCCATAATTAGCCTCATCAAGCAAATATTTTAAGTTGTCGCTTCGTTGGATAAGCAGACGGATTCAACATGTTCTGTTGATGTGGCTGTAACTAACTGTGCTGATGCCGTTTTTTTTTTCCAACAATGTATTTATTTTCCTTTTTACACACAAATGACAATACAAATATACAAAAAAAAACAACAATGAACATTACAAGACAATTACTGATATAAAGAAAGCAAAACAATAACCAAAAAACAAAACAAAACAAAAAAAACAGCACTACTCCTCTTCAGCTCCATCCATTAATGTGACAAATTATTGTTCTTTATGTATCTTATAAAACGGCCCCACACCTCCTGAAACATTTCTTGTTTGTCCTTGAGAATGTATGCAATCTTTTCCAAAGGTAAACATAAAGACAATTCCCTGAAGCACTGTGTAATACGTGCTGATGCTGTTTACCTGATGAAGGCCAACGATAGGACGTAGTCAGAGTTGACAGCGATGAGCCAATCACAGTCCTTGGAGTGTGGGTAGGGGTGGGGGAAGTTTGGAGACAATATGAAGCCATTGGAGCCGGTTAGGTTCCCTCCACAAGGAGCTGCAGGGAGGGGGAAGAGAGCACAAAAGAAGAGATGATGCTTTTCTCCTAGCCAGTGATAAGAACAGTTGGTTGGCTCACGCACACTCCAGGTTCTAGGTGATAACCTACTCACCGCGGTAGTTTCTAGGTGATAACCTACTCACCGCGGTAGTTTCTAGGTGATAACCTACTCACCGCGGTAGTTTCTAGGTGATAACCTACTCACCGCGGTAGTTTCTAGGTGATAACCTACTCACCGCGGTAGTTTCTAGGTGATAACCTACTCACCGCGGTAGTTTCTAGGTGATAACCTACTCACCGCGGTAGTTTCTAGGTGATAACCTACTCACCGCGGTAGTTTAGGTGATAACCTACTCACCGCGGTAGTTTAGGTGATAACCTACTCACCGCGGTAGTTTAGGTGATAACCTACTCACCGCGGTAGTTTAGGTGATAACCTACTCACCGCGGTAGTTTTAGGTGATAACCTACTCACCGCGGTAGTTTTAGGTGATAACCTACTCACCGCGGTAGTTTTAGGTGATAACCTACTCACCGCGGTAGTTTTAGGTGATAACCTACTCACCGCGGTAGTTTTAGGTGATAACCTACTCACCGCGGTAGTTGTTAGGTAGTTTTAGGTGATAACCTACTCACCGCGGTAGTTGGGAATACTACTGAATGACATGTCGCTGCAGTGATAAGAGTCTCACCAATCACCCCAACACATCTCTCCGTGTTTACTAAACCACCTAAAAGGTGAGTAGCTTATCACCTAAAACTGGAGTATGCTTGCGGGCCTTCCAGATTTGTTGTACCTGTAGGTATGAAGGTTAAGATCAGCTAGTCCTCACTGACAACACACTGTCACACTGACAATGCACTTTGCTGCTCTGCATGCAATTTATCGCTTTTGGGATGGAGTATGTACATACCTGTATGCTGTCTTTCGCATAAGAAGACGCCCATAAGATTTAGAGTAGCCAAATATTTTACCCCCTCTCAATTAGTTATCCATTTAGCATAACCTTTGACTGTACTACCTGTACTGATAACAACACTACATGTAGTGTACATAAGTATGTGTACATAAGGTGCCATCGGCATCTAATCTATCACACAATTAGATATCCAAAAGTTTGAGTTCAGGTAAAAACATGATTCTCTCCCAATCCAACAAACAATAACCAATCAAACAGTCCCCTGCAATATGTTCATTGGAAAGGTCTAAATCATATTAGTACCAGTACTAATATCAGTACTACTGTACTTTCTCAAGGGTGCTTTTTGGTGGTATTAGCAAGAAATAACCAATTATATCCTATATACTTTAATAATAATAAATTACGCTAGTATTTTCCTCTACACCAAATGTATAAAATACAATAAAATCCTGCAATCTGCTATTATCACTGGAGGTTCTCCCCAGCATACTGTAGCCGGATGCTAGGGTTCATGTGGTTTCCCAGCCACCAGGAAGGTTGGTTAATCCGTCACTCACCTATGCAGACGGGCGGGCTGGGCTGCCAGTAGTATCTGTTATCCACCTGTATACAGGTGATCTTATCGTCTCCCTGGAGCTCGTAGCCTGGGTCGCACTGAAAGGACACGGAATCCCCCGGCTCACGGCCATCTCCACTACGACTGCCATTCATGGGCACGCCGGGATCCCGACAGGCCGTAGCTACTGAACCTATAGAGGAGGAGAGGGGAGGGGAGGGGAGGAGAGGAGAGGAGAGGAGAGGAGAGGAGAGGAGAGGAGAGGAGAGGAGAGGAGAGGAGAGGAGAGGAGAGGAGAGGAGAGGAGAGGAGAGGAGAGGAGGAGACAGAAGATTTAACCTGTTCTTATAAACAACGTTGGGCAGTAACAAGTTACTATAGTAATATATTACCATATTATTACTTTACACAGTAACAAGTCAAGTAAGATATTACTCTGCCAAAACTGTAATATTATACCTTACTTTGTAAAAATTACCATTACCTATCTCAAACCCTCACCCTAAACCTAACCTCCCACGGGGCAGCACACCTAAACCTAACCTTAACCCATGTCTAACCAATGACTAGTCTAAACTAAGTATGCACCCCTTTAAAAGGTCAAGAGAGATTGCTGCCGGAAACTGCTGGTATTTTATAGCCTTTTTGGCTAATTGGTGACTCTTCTTCTTCTTCTTATTATTCAAAACAATTGGATTCAGTTAAAAAAGAAGCTGACTGTGCAGATTGTGTTGTAGGATCCCTTTTTTGCGGGTGGGGAAATATATTTTATATATATATATCTTGAACCAGCTCAGTGGCCTTGTGGTTAGAGTGTCCGCCCTGAGACTGGGAGGTCGGGGTTTGATCCCCGGCCGGGTCATACCAAAGACCCAGTGCCTCCCTGCTTGACACTCAGCATCAGGGGTTGGATCTCTGCGACATACTAGCGTCATGTCCAGGGGGTATACTTGTACATCAAGCTGCCTCACGCTACAGAAACAGGAGATAGGCTCCTGCCCTATATGGGCTCGGCAAGGCTACTTACTTACTTACTCTTGATTCCAAATAATACGTAATATAATATTACTTTTTTAAGGAGTAATATGTAATAAGTAACATATTACACTCTTGAGTAATATTGCCCAACACTGCTTATAAAAACAGAGGTTTCAGTGCTATACAAATAGTCTATACATGCAAGAAAGGGCTCAGCAAGTATGTAACTAGAGATAGGGTAGTGGTCATTGTGAATAGATTGAATAGATTGAAGCATTAGTCCTTACAGTTACTTACTGGACCACTGAATAGCAAACCCAGACTTGCTGATGTAGAAATCGGTCTCAAATTGAACAGTGACGGTGTTGAGTGTAGAGTGGAGTCCCTCGGGGAGCAGAGAGCCACTGATCTCGGACAGGGACATGTCATTCTCCACTGGGCCGTCCCAAACCTTCAGCATATCATGGCTGGCCTCTGTGTCGAATGCCAAGAACTGGAGACTGGAATTCACCCCCACAAAAAAAAGCAGATATTAAAACCCATTTCGGGCAGGAACCCCTTTTGGTGTTTTAAGCATTATGTTATACTTTAGCTATTGAAAAATATCAGATCTGCTATTTTTGAAAAATCGTGAAAATGTGGCGCAAATCTTCGAAAGTATATTCTTTTTTGTCTTTCAACGTTTTTACTCAATTTGTTTCTTCTGGGGCGTCCCTGGAACAACATATCTTCAGATGGGGGTCGGCGGCCAATTACATATATTTTTGAGGGTCCTTGACATGAAAATGTTTGAGAACGACTGACATAGAAACATATGTTTTTCAGGAAACTGTAAGGATTTAGAAGACATTTGTAGAATCGTCCTCAGGTCTAAATGGGTTAATCAATCAAACTTCATTAGAAACCATAACTAATATTGATGTTAGTTAAGTTAGTAAAGTTAGTAAGTTAAGGCTAGCAAAAGTTTGTTCGTATTCCAAACCAAACCTCCTGATATTTCTGAGGTTACACAACTCTGGAACACTGCCGCTGTTCACAGGAGTGGGATTCATACTACGGTAGCGTTTAAACAAAGTAAGAGATGTTTATTTTACCTCACAATATTTCCAGAGTCCACCTCGATGGTCCAGGTGCACCGCAAGTTGTTGTCGTAGGGGAACGGGTACCCGGGAGAAAGGATCCTCCCGTTAGACTCTCCTTTAAAACGACCGCCACACTCCGCTGCATTATGACACACACACACACACACACACACACACACACACACACACACACACACACACACACACACACACACACACACACACACACACACACACACACACACACACACACACACACACACACACACACACACACACACACAGAAAAGCAAATACATTAGAAAGAAATTCTTTCAAAGAATACATACTGTACACTTACATTACTATACACAAATACATTGTATTACTATACATTTAAACACGATTCAAAAACATGCATCTGTGTTGCTCTCCAGCTCTCTCTCTCCCCATCTCTCTCTCGTCTCTCTCTCTCTCTCTACTAGGCACTAGCCTATGTGTGGTTAACATGGCTATGGGAATGTTGACATGACAACAACATGAGTTTAAAACAGACAGAACCATTCATCTGCACAATGTGTGTTTGTGTTCACGAGTGTGTGTGTGTGTGTGTGTGTGTGTGTGTGTGTGTGTGTGTGTGTGTGTGTGTGTGTGTGTGTGTGTGTGTGTGTGTGTGTGTGTGTGTGTGTATGTGTGCGTGCGTGCGTGCGTGTGTGCGTGCGTGCGTGCATGCGCACACGTGTGTGTTCCAGTGCATGTGTGATGTATGACGGGTCAGCCCCGCTATCTGCCTGCCACGGTACTTTATCTAGCCAATCACATCCACTCAGCACACCTCAGCAGCCAATGAATAGTGATTAAGTGATGCCCACAGTGACAAATGGGACGGGCACTAATCTAACTCCTAGGTCCTTCACATTCACACAACCGCAATGAAACACACACGTTTAAGAAGAGAGGAGAGGAGAGGAGAGGAGAGGAGAGGAGAGGAGAGGAGAGGAGAGGAGAGGAGAGGAGAGGAGAGGAGAGGAGAGCTGCTGGGGGGGGGGGGGAGGTTATTTCGGATAGCGCTGAGTCAGCATTCCTCCCTGAAGAATCAGTGCGTATAATATCACAGGGAATAATCACACCGTTCTCTCTCTCTCTACCTCCCTCTTTAATATCTTCACCTCTTCCTCTTAACTTCTTCTCCTCCAGCGGTCACTTCCTTCCTCTCCCCCCATAATCCACATGCCTCCACTCCTTCACTAGAATATTCTGTACCAGTACACAGCAACAGGAGAGGAGAGGAGAGGAGAGGAGAGGAGAGGAGAGGAGAGGAGAGGAGAGGAGAGGAGAGGAGAGGAGAGGAGAGGAGAGGAGAGGAGAGGAGAGCCACATGCCTCCACCGACTCCTCCACTAGAATATTCTGTACCAGTACACAGCAACAGGAGAGATATTAACACTGGGGAGTTGGAGGAGCAGGAGAGAGCGGCGGACGAGTGGAAATGAGAGTGCAGGATAAGTCATAATAAAGTAATAAGAGACGAGGCAATGCGATATTAAGACCGAGGGGTTTACTCGGGTCAAAGTCAGTCATTGCTTAACCCATTTAGACCTGAGGACGATTCTACAAATGTCAAACTAAATTCTGACAGTTTTCTGAAAAGCCCAGTCTTTTCTCAAAAATATATAAAATTGGCCACCGACCCCCATCTGAAAATATGTTGTTCAAGGGACCTCCCAGAAGCAAAGATTTGAGTTCAAAACGTTCACTGTGAAAGAATATATATTCAAAGATTTGCACTACATTTTCACGATGTTTCAAAAATAGCAGACCTACAAGCTCGTAGCTTGTAGATCTGCTATTTTTCAATAGCTAAAGCATAACATAATGCTTAAAACACCAAAAGGGGTTCCCGCCCAAAATGGGTTAAATATAAAGTCAGAGAATATCAAGCCAGCGGCTTTATATGACTGTTTCATTATTGATGTTGGAGCGGAGAGACAGACTTATTAGACTGAATCAGATATCAGCGAGGGCTGAAGCGGGGCTAAAAAGGAGGGAAGGTGCTTAAGGAAGACAGAGGAACGTGGGTTGGCATCTAACAGCTCCCATTTGACTGCAGATCGCGGCAGCCATTTTATGTCTTTCCACACGTTTAGGCAGTGGTGTATAGTAACTAAGTACATTTACGTAGTACGTACAGTAGTACTTAAGTACAATTTTGAGGTATTTGTACTTTACTTGAGTATTTCTAATTTCCAATACATCTACTACACTACATTTCAGGTCCAAAATGTGTTCTCTCACAATGAACAGGTTTAGATCTGCTATTTTCAAAAGAGTTTGTACACATTTTGAACTTGTGAAATGGGACATTCTGCCATTTGAGTACTTTTCCTTTTAGTACTTTTACTCAAGTACATTGTCGCCTTTATTTTTTATATTTTTTATAGAGGAATAGATAGTAGGCTGACAAGAAATAGGGGAGGGAGATGGGGGGGGTGACATGCAGTAAAGGCCGTCGGGATCGGGAGTCGAACCCGCGGCACGCTGCCAGACTGGAGGACCAGCCAAGGTGCCTGGACCGCTGAGCCACGGCCCGGGCCATTACTCAAGTACATTTTAAATACGGGACTTCTACTTGTAACAGAGTACGTCTACATTGCAGTAGCCGATTGATACTTTTACTTAAGTAAAACATTTGAGTACTTTTTCCAGAGACGAGACAGAGAAAAGTGGGTTAAGCTCTAACAGATCTCCCATTTGAGTGCAGATCACGGCAGCCATTGTGTGTTTCCACACGTTTACGTCTACACATTTTCATTTGGCTGAAGTTGCGGCGAGCCACACCAGGTGAGCTGTTCACTCAGTTCATTTTAACGTCTCCCAATCAAGAGATTAAAACACAGCCTTTCTGAGGGGCGCTCAGATTAAAACACAGCCTTTCTGAGGGGCGCTCACTGCCGCTGCCGTCAGCAGAAATTAAAAGTGACACTTGTATGGAATCACATTATGACAAATTGGGTTTCTGCAGTGCATAACCTTCCGAGGCTACATTCTTTGATTGATATCATATTAGCAATGATTCTCCCAGCGGGGTTAAATAGCGTGGTTTATTCACGCCCATGATGTGAATAAACCACTTTCAACCTGGTGTACCTGTTTCGAGGTCATTAAAGGTAAAAAGAAAAATAGCGAAACTGTGAAAAGTAACAATAATCCCCTGTAAAAAAAAAAGTTGTGTATATGATCCTATCAGGATATGAAAAACTTGTAAAAAACCGCAAGGTCGAAGCGTCGTTCTGTTGCTGCTGTAAATAAAACAGGAGCATTTTAAAAGTGAGTTGCGATCCCCCCCAATCCCTGCCTATCAGAATAAGTTCCTCAATGTGCTCTGTGTGCACGTGGCCGTGACATGCCTGTGCTGTGTGTGTGTGTGTGTGTGTGTGTGTGTGTGTGTGTGTGTGTGTGTGTGTGTGTGTGTGTGTGTGTGTGTGCTGTTTGCAGAGGGAACATTACTCAGTGTGTTTATTGGTCCAAAACTTTTATTCCTATTCAGACAGCAATGGTGGTAGATTATGAGTTGTGTGCGTGCGCCGTGCACACATTTGTGTGTGTGTGTGTGTGTGTGTGTGTGTGTGTGTGTGCGCGCATACGAGTGTGTGTACGAGTGTGTTGACGAGGAAGGTTCAGATCAGGTTACGAATCCGCTGAAGGCTGACTACTAAGAGGTTGAGTTCTCAATGTAATAATCAACTGTGTCATTTATATTGTGCCAATGGTGAAACTGCATGGCTAAATAAATCATCATTATATCTAGGCTCACCACCATCATCATCATACTGTACATTTCCATATCTGCAGTGAGCGCTTTGCCGCCAGACGAAGCTCTGAACTCGAACAAAACAATAAATAAAACGCTTCCATAGCCCGGTCGCAACAAGCTGCTGTGAAATCAAGTCAAGACGAGTCAAATTCAATTATGAAACGCTTTTTAGGGAACAGATTGGTTAGCGGGTCCTTTTCAGAGGAACAAAGGACATAATTGCGGTTAAAAATTGGACAGGGCTGCGGCGTTGCCAACACAGATAGTAGAGATAGTGGAAGTACAATGGGCTCTCAGTGTCAGATGGGCTGTATCTCTGTGCGTGCGTGCGTGCGTGCCTGCGTGCGTGCGTGCGTGCGTGCGTGCGTGCGTATAAGGAGCGGCTGGCTATGACAGTCTATGACAGGCATTGGGCTAGATTATAATCTACAGTCCAGATGATTCTACACAGTACAACAAACCGTCTTTGATCATAATATTTAGAGCAGTGACTCCTTAATTTCAAGGACCCCCAGATTGATATGTCTCAGGTCACTGACCCCCACTTGATAGGATGTCGTATCTCCGGGACCCCGATCTACAGTGTAAAATCCAAAGTGTTGATTTAACTCTGAGAGTGTACAAATGGAACCAAATGGCAGAAGGCATATATTTCTCACTGGAAATATATATATTTTATTATTCTAATATATTTCTTCTCATGAGCATCACACCTGTCTGTCACAAACATGCGCAGAGCAAATTCAGTCAGGAAACTGACTGAAAGTTGCCAGCGGCTGTTCATTGGGTCACCTCAGTATCATGTTCTCATTCACATGATTCACTTCATCCAATCATTCCATCTTCATACCAGCTATTTAAACTGGAAGTTTGCACTGCTCATCCTGCTTGCTTGCTGCTGCACACTGATACTGCTGCGCTGCTGTCTGTTTAAACCTTTGCTACTCACCCTCCTCCACCCCAGCTACCACCTGTCATTTTGGATCTGCTGTTTCGGTACGGGGGATTCGGAGTCCCTATGGTTGGGACTGATGCGCTTGATCTGAGTACCTAAAAAGCAGATCCAATTCATCGCCAAACCATAATAAATATATTGCTCATTTTTATATTCAATAAATATATATTCCTTCCATTCATGAGTTGTCCTGACTGAATTATTATTATGTCTTGGATGTTGCACAATCTTTTGCGGAACAAGTCCCAACAGCATTGCTTGTATACTTGACAAATAAAACCTTGTTTATCCTTGATTCACTTGGTTCAATTTGTAGACGCATAGTTACAGGGTCCATTTGGCTGGGGACCGCAAGCTATTAAAGAGTAACACCAGTGAGTTAACCCATTTTGGGCGGGAACCCTTTTTGGTGTTTTAAGCATTATGTTATGCTTTAGCTATTTAAAAATAGCAGATCTACAAGCTCATAGCGCGGCACCGAGTGCCGCGCTATGAGCTTGTAGGTCTGCTATTTTAGAAAAATCGTGAAAATGTGCCTCAAATCTTTGAATATATATTATTACAGAGTGAACATTTTAACTCAAATCTTTTCTGGGGAGGTCCCTGGAACAACATATTTTCATATAATTTTTGGGGTCCTTGACATGAAATATTGAGAACCACTGATACAGAAACATAAGGTTTTTCAGAAAAACTGTCAGGATTTTGAAGACATATTTTTTTATTTCGACGTCAGGCCTAAATGGCTTAAGGTCTGGGAAAGGCTCTGCCTGTACTGTAGTTGTTTAATGCAGGACAATAATGCAATGGTGGAAAGTAACTAAGTACATTTACTAGTACTGTACTTAAAGGAGCATTCAGTGATTTGGGTGATTTGGAAAACCACCCAGCCCGCCCCGGTAACAAAATGTGCACATGCACACTCTATAGTAGGGAGGATTATCCAGAAAAAAAGAAAAAATAAGTGATATTTGAATTAAGTCAAATCACTGAATATACCTTTAAGTACACTTTTGAGGTATTTGTACTTCCAATTACTTCTACTCCGCTACATCTCAGAGGGAAATATTGTACTTTTACTCCAGTACAATTATTTGAAAACTTTAGTTACTAGTTACCTTTAGAGATTTAAATTTTGATTAGAAAACATACATTAACCACTTCAACAATATACACATTTCGGCCATTTGAAATTAGCAGATCTACAAGCTCACAATGTGTCGCCATGCAACGCATTGTGAGCTTGTAGATCGGCTATTTTCAAAAGATTTTATACACATTTTGAACTTGTGAAATGGGACATTCTGAAATATGAGTACTTTTACTTTTAGTACTTTAAGTATATTTTGATGCCGATACCTTTGTACTTTTACTTGAGTACCTTTTGAATGCGGGACCTGTAACGGAGTACGTCTACATTGCAGTATTGATACTTTTACTTAAGTACAACATTTGAGTACTTTTTCCCACCACTGAAATAATGTGCTTTCTTTTAACTCAATGGTCGCCAAGGACTTATTTAACTTCTTTTTCATGATGTCCTGGAGCGCAAAGGACGTGTTTTTTTTTTTTTTTTAGACTTTTTTTTTTGAAAAAAATAAAAATATATAAAATAAAATAAAAGATATATGGTGGCGGTCTGGGACTTTTGGCGCCCCCTGGTGGCGGTGAATGAGGTTAACTTAGTTTAGTTTAGGAATGGACAGAGCTACACAGAAACGCGTCTACTCCATGATACGCTCACTAGCGCCCCAATAATGTGCTTTCTTTACTGGTGTGAGAGGAGAGTTCACGGCAGGTTTACACAGCTGGGACCAAGGGAGTCAGTGATAGTGGGTCAATCCCACGCCATTCTTTGTAATGTTTTGCAATCGATATACAGTTCGCACGTGCTGGGAACAAGGGTGGACAACGTGGTCATGCTTTTATATACGATTTGTGTGTGACTGTGTGTGTGTGTGTGTGTGTGTGTGTGTGTGTGTGTGTGTGTGTGAGTCCAGAGAAGTGTCTGTATTAGAGATAGCCTGCACCTTTGACCACAGCCTAGAGGAAGCCTTTATGACCAAGGTCATAAAATACCAACCACTTCTACATAACATCTCAGAGCTGGGCTATAGGTGCAGACTATTTGTCTTTATATTTGGCAGCCTAGGGCATATGCACAGACTGGTTGTTAGAGGGTTCCAACAACTTGGGATGCCCAAAAAGGAGGCAAAAAGGCTGGCAAAGTATTGTGGTGTCTCTGCTATAATTGGCAGCCGTCATATATGGCGGAGACGCTGTTACTTATACCCATAGAGTACTGTGTGACATGCCTGTTGTATCACGAAAACACATGCCATGACTTTGCAGATGTAACTTTAATGCACCTATAATATTTGTGTCCTTGTATGCATATCCTTTGTGTGGACATAAATAAATGGTTAAAATGTGTGTGTGTGTGTGTGAGAGTGTGTGTGTGTGTGTGTGTGTGTGTGTGTGTGTGTGTGTGTGTGTGTGTGTGTGTGTGTGTGTGTGTGTGTGTGTGTGTGTGTGTGTGTGTGTGTGTGTGTGTGTGTGTGTTCTAGCTAATGGTTTTGAATTGGACTGTTCTGAGAACTGGTGGAGTCAGAGAGAGATATTCCGTCGTACATAAATTTGAGTTTTGAGTGTTTATCTCCCATTTGCGTTGGCAATGCAAACCTATGTTTACTCATGCCAATAAAGAGAGAGAGAGAGAGCGAGAGAGAGAGAGAGAGAGAGAGAGAGAGAGAGAGAGAGAGAGAGAGAGAGAGAGAGAGAGAGAGGGGTTATAGGACAGAATGGAAAAATGCATGGTAATCTCATCACAAATGAAACAAAGTGGGAGGGAATCCGAATAATTGTCCCTTTTCGACTGAGTTGAGAGCGGCGCATATTGGCATAATCAATTCCGGAGGAGAAAAACAAAACATGGAGCAGTTTTTTCTTCTGGGTCAGCATAGGAGAGAGAAGAAGTGCCGAAGCGTCAGAATGGAGAAAATATGCTGTTTTGGATAATGACTTAATGTGGCTGTCAAACCGAGGTGTCTGGAGCAAGTTAATGGCTAAGACTGTGACGATCTGACATGCAAGATTTATTGGAGGGAAGTGTGCAGCTCCTGCAACCACATCTAAATCACTACAGCTACTATAGCTGTGGCATCAAGTGACACCAGGGGGTCCCCAGTGAAATCACTACACCTACTATAGCTGTGGCATCAAGTGACACCAGGGGGTCCCCAGTGAAATCACTACACCTACTATAGCTGTGGCATCAAGTGACACCAGGGGGTCCCCAGTGAAATCACTACACCTACTATAGCTGTGGCATCAAGTGACACCAGGGGGTCCCCAGTGAAATCACTACACCTACTATAGCTGTGGCATCAAGTGACACCAGGGGGTCCCCAGTGAAATCACTACACCTACTATAGCTGTGGCATCAAGTGACACCAGGGGGTCCCCAGTGAAATCACTACACCTACTATAGCTGTGGCATCAAGTGACACCAGGGGGTCCCCAGTGAAATCACTACACCTACTATAGCTGTGGCATCAAGTGACACCAGGGGGTCCCCAGTGAAATCACTACACCTACTATAGCTGTGGCATCAAGTGACACCAGGGGGTCCCCAGTGAAGTCCTCAGTAGTCATCAATATGGTGGAAAAACTTACTCAAACGTTTTGCTTAAGTAAAAGTATCAATACTGAAATACATAAACACTCTGTTATAAGTAAAAGTCTGGAATTAAATGTACTTGAATAAAATAACAAAAGTAGGCCTATTGGCATACTGTATCAGTACTCATTATGCAGAATATCCCATTTCACAAGTTTTCAAATGCGACGTAGCCTACGCGTATTGTGAGCTTGTAGATCGTCTATTTTCAAATGTCCGAAATGTATATAGGGCTGAAGTGGTTAATGTATATACAGCCTATTGTAATGAGAGTCCAAATCTACAAAGTCCTCAGTAACTACGGTTTTAAAATGTAGGATCTTGCGACCGATCTGGCTATCCAAACAGCTCTCTAACAACACCAAGCTATCGATATTTAACACCAACGTGAAGACTGTCCTGCTCTATGGCTCCTCTGAAGCCCAACACACACCGTCTGTGAAGCGGGTGCGCAGCGGCGCGGCACAGTATTGCCGCGCGTCATAGCCGCACATCCCACAGGACGCGGTGCGCTACCGCGCGGCTGGCCAGCCACGCCCACGGATTCCCGGATTGAGGCCGCGCGGCAACGCCTGGAAAATAGAACAGCGGCGTATCGGAGCGTCACGCCAGCACGCGTCTGACGCCGCCGGTGTGGGATAGGTTCATTGAAAATAACGGAGGCGGCTGTTTTGACGCGCAGCGTTCACAGACGGTGTGTGTTGGGCTTGAAACATGCTCCAGGTGTTTGTTATCAAATGCCTGCGTTACATCCTCAAGCTATGGTGGCCCAACAAAACCATAAATGAGGAGTTATGGAGGATCACAAAACAGGACAGTATAGCTAGCTACTGTAGTACCATCAGAAGGAGAAAGTGGAACTTTCCTGAGAAAGGACACAGATAACACCACAAGACAGGCCCTGGCCTACAACGACCCCACAGGGGAAGAGGAAACTGGGTAGGCAGAGAAACACCTGGAGACGTTCCACTCTCCAAGACCTAAAGAACATTGGAAAGGAGCTGGCAGGAAGTAAAAGCCCAGGCCTGAGTGAGATGGAGAGCTCTGGTGGACGCCCTGTGCCCCTCGGCGAGGTAAAGAGGATCACGTCAAGTAAGTCAAGGTTTTAAAATAAATGGAGTGGAAAAGTACAACATTTGGATCTTTCTGAGATGCAGTGGAGTAGAAGTGAAAGTATTGAAAATGGGAAAGTATACAGTACAAATAACTCAAGATTGTACTCAAGTACAGTACTTGAGTAAAAATGTACTTAAGTTACTTTACACCACTTCATAAGTGAATGAACACTGAGTGTGTTATGTAGTGTATATTGGGGTCCCAGAAATAAAAGAGTATAACAAGCCGAACAGCCGAATACACATCAAACTGGGGGTCAGGCGGGGACTTGCATGGTGTATGTATTAGCTAGGTGTAAAGGTAAATGCAGTCAGTGCACGTGCGTGCGTGCGTGCGTGCGTGCGTGCGTGCGTGCGTGCATGCGTGCGTGCGTGCGTGCGTGCGTACATACCGATACAAGAAGGCAGGGGGTTATCCCAGGCCCTGCGTTCCCCCGTCATGCATTTGAGCGTGGTGGCTCCATGCAGAGTGTATCCCGGTTCACATCTGTACGTGATGCTGCTCCCGGAGAAGTGACCTTGGTCGTTGACCTTGAAGCCGAACTGAGGCACGCCGGGGTCCTCACAGTGAGACAGCTCGAAACCTACGGACGAGAGAGATATGGAGGGAGTGAGAGAGTGAAGCGGAGAGAGAGAGAGAGAGAGAGAGAGAGAGAGAGAGAGAGAGAGAGAGAGCTCCAAAAGGATATTCTTTATCTTTAGTTTTTTTTTGTGGAATGGGCAGCGTATAATATCCTGTGTACTATATAATCCGGTTAAGCTCCTATCCTCAGAAAACCTGAGGAAGATAACCAGGATATTCTAGCTGTCGGGCATAAACCTCTTATCTCCGTATTTTACTTTTTAATGTTTTTTTTTTCTTCTCCTAAATTAATGCCCTACTTCTTCATACTACGGTGTTACCAAAAAAACAGCGAAAGAAAATCTACAAGCTCATTTTTTGGAATCCTGGAAAGTAACAGTTTTGGACATGTGAGGTTTTCTGTCCCGACAGCGACGAGATACTCAATTATAATGGAAAGGATTAGCTTGTTTACTGTTGATTAGAACAGAGTGCGCAGTTTACATTATTCAGCGAGCACAATTATTCACAACGGGCCCTTTGTTCATATACGTTTGATGAGCGGCGATATTAACCCATTTAGGCCTGACGTCGAAATTTAAAAAAATGTCTTCTAAATTCTGACAGTTTTCTGAAATACCTATGTTTCTGTATCAGTGGTGCTCAATATTTCATGTCAAGGACCCCAAGAATTATATGTAATTGGCCACCTGAAAATATGTTATTCCAGGAACCCCTCAAAACCGTAAATTTGAGTTAAAAATGTTCGCTCTGAAAGTTCAAAGATTTGTGCCGCATTTTCATGATTTTTCAAAAATAGCAGACCTACAAGCTCGTAGCGCGGCACTCGGTGCCGCGCTATGAGCTTGTAGATCTGCTATTTTTCAATAGCTAAACTGTAATATAATTAAACACCAAAAGGGGTTCCCGCCCAAAATGGGTTAAGAACTGATTGGCATGAAAATGCTTGCCCGCGCAGATATGAGTTTCTTTTACCTGGAGAACAATGTGCATGTGTAAACACAACCTTTTCCCTTATGAAAGAAAGTTCTAAAATGACGCGCTCGTTATTCTTCAATTTACACTTAATTGTGCACAGTCATTTGAGGCGGTTCCCTGGACGTCACCAAACCACAGGCTGACAAGCGTTATTTAGTGAACCCCAATTTCTTTTGCTTATTATTATGATTATTATTACCCTATATATACCCTACAGACATAAGAAATGGAGGTGGGAACACGCTGGTCTAATGTTTTTCTTTCCTCCAGTGTTCCTCAAAGTGTCTTCTTTCAGCCAACGCATTATTCATTTAAAAGGATGTAGTAAATAAAATAAAAAAGTAAGAAAATACAAAATAATTGAAAGTGTAAAAACTGACCCTTACGGATAAATGTTTACATTAATAATAATAGTCTTTATTGTCCCGAAGGATATTTGTCTTCACAATCTGTTCAACACCCACATCAAAAACAACACAGAGCACATAACACCAAGACAATACAAAAACAAAAACAAAACATGAGGTCCCCACTGTGTACAGAACCATCCTTTCACAACAATCATTATCACGTTTAAATGAACACTCCGGATGGAGCTGCGTTGTTGGTACAATATGAGGAGCAGTAGCCATACAAGTGAGTACAACTATAGCATTAGAAACAGTGCTGCTTCAAAGGGCTAGGCAAACCACTTAGGGCACAGTTTAACCACTTAAACCATACTGATCACAGCCCCCAAGAGGTCTATATTTGGCCCCCTCCTCCCTTTCCCTCTACACTAAATAGCTGCGTGTTTCCACGTTGTGCATTGCATCGGGAGGCCCTGCCTGGCATGCGGGTGTGTCTTTTGCTGTGTGCTCGAGAATATGTGGTCGTCCGACTCCGACTCTGCATTCCAAGCTGCGAGAAAGTTTCATACATCAAACACGGCCTGTTTCCTTCACATTCACCTTGGATGCTTATTTTCGCCACTTGCAATTTGTGTTGGATTCTTCAATGCCTGTGGGTGGGGGGGTTGGGGGGGGGGGGGAGGGCCAGCCAATGTCAGAGTCATTCACCTTGTCACTGGTGGAACATGCCCTCATGTTCAAAAGAACAATGCAAAAGTGCCCTCTTGGATCTCCCCGCGGAAGATAAAGCATGATTGAGTAAAGTACTCTCCAATGTGCAAGGAAACACGACAATGTGCAAAACAATGTAATGACGTTCCCTCTATAGAGGGTATGCGCGTGACATCATCGTACCTGGAAGTTATGCGGGAACGCCCACTGAGTGGCAAAAAACTACTTCCTGGCCTTGACAGCCCATTCATCCAAACAGAAAGGTCCTGTCTGATTGCATTAAACAATGTTAAACTCACCAACATTGCAGCTGTACGAAAAGCTTGAATTATCCTCTTTCTATCTAAGTTTTTGTTTAATACAAATCCACCATAGAAACGTTATGAGCTACTTTCTGTCAAGAAATGCCCTGCATTTGATTATGCATTGGATTAAGTGTCAGAGTTTGGAAGTGCTTGTTTTCAATAACAAAACATTTTGCTGCCTGCTGCATTATGTGACATATAGAAACAGGTGCTACGCAGGACGGTTGAGTGATTTCCAACGAGCGCTTCCAAACTCCAACACTCCATGCTGCTCAATGTTTTGCCACTCAGTCTAGATGAGAGGCGCGTGTCCTGATGGGAAAATCATGCATGTGCATACACTCTATTGCAGTGGTTGGTTCTTAAAGTGGAGTCCAGGGACCCTCAGGGTTCCTTGAGGGGGTTCCAAATGGACCCTTACGGGTCTCTAACTCCGAGTGTGTATACAAATCATTCCATTGTGTATACTCTCAGAGTTATGGGGGTCCTTGGAATTAAAAGGTTTGAGAGCCACTGCTCTATTTGTGCTCTTCCACTGGAGAAAACGTGACGGTGTGCCCTCTGGGGTGTCCTTCCAGTGGAGAGAAATCAATATACTGTAGACTCCAGTATTATCGTAATGTATGTAATTGCACTGTTGCTGTTGCACAATTTTTCGCTGTATGAGTGATCAACAAATAAAAGCCCTACATGCTCGGACATTAGACAGCCTCTACATGCAAGACAATAATGTCCTCATGGGATGCATGTGGCCAGAGAGTACATGAGGTGGAAAGGCTTGCAGAGGGGAAGATGTAGAAAGACTAGACGCTTCCACAGCTGCGGCACGCTAACGTCTATAACGCCACACGTCCGTTGTTTTTTCCTTGTGTCTGAGTGATTTTGAACGAAGGCAGACAGCGATGAGCAGCCACTGACTGCGTTTTCTCCGTGCTGGGCAGGTTGTAATCGTCGATCGCAGAGAGAGGGGGGGGGGAGTAGAGCAAGGATAGAGAGAGGTAGGGGAACTACAGGGAGAGGCAGCGTTCCTTGCTGAGCAAAGTTTTAGGAAAGCCCCGCTGTGATTGGCCAGTAGTCGAAGACCCACAAATCTGGGTTTAAAACGCAGAACTAAAGTCAGTGACGTATCACGGCCACGAAGCACTGTCGTAAACGGCACTTTCACATACTCGGCATTCGTCACTGCCTATGACTTGGCCAGCCGAACCGTGCACAAAGCTGTAACGCGCACGAAATAATTTGCATTGCACACAAATAAATGCGGGCGTGTAATACTAGATGTGTTGGCCTCTACATACACACGGCTGAGAGTGATCCAGCAGACTCTACTGAAGGCGGTGCTCTTGCAAGGCAGCTTTTGGATGTATTCCATTGCCATGCATGGAGAGTTGGAGACTGCCGTTGCTTTCGATCTGTCAGTGCCATACATTGTGTAATGGCTCATGGAAAGGGTATACTGTAGTCTCTCAAGCCAGACAACTCCACAATCTTCAAAATGCAACTACGCCTTGTAAAGGTCGCGGACAGGAAGCTGTCGACCA
This sequence comes from Electrona antarctica, assembly GCF_951216825.1. Taxonomy (NCBI): domain Eukaryota; kingdom Metazoa; phylum Chordata; class Actinopteri; order Myctophiformes; family Myctophidae; genus Electrona; species Electrona antarctica. Next base: position 9,675,629 of record NC_136796.1, read on the forward strand.
ATCACGACGCAGCTACTGTAGCTAGACCGACTTTGACTAATTATATTTATAGTAGCACATAATTATGCAACTGCAAACGCTAAACAGAAATGTTTGCATGGGGCAGGGGGCATCCCAGCCACTTTATTTTCTTTGCCTTTTCAGCGCTTCCGATGTACAGACAGTTAGACGGAAACGCTTGAAGATTATGTGATTCAACAGTCTGTCGAGAGAGAGAGAGAGAGAGAGAGAGAGAGAGAGAGAGAGAGAGACACCCAATTCGCTGCATTCCGTGAATTTGTTTTGTCACTCCCTTCTCAGTCTGGGAAATCTCCTAATTCCAAGGTAGGCGTGACATGAAAAAGGGAG
>NC_136796.1:9676176-9681176 GCF_951216825.1 Electrona antarctica
GTGACATGAAAAAGAGAGAAATCGACCCGGGGCTTCTGATTGGTCTGTGGTGCGGGTTGGGACAAAAACACCAGTTTGACGTCGTATCAATGCGCCTACTGCATGCTGTTGTCCTGCAACGTCCCCTTATCATTCACCAAACTCACCCCACACAGCTACTGCTGTTGCCCTAGGCTGCAACGTCCCCTTATCATTCACCAAACTCACCCCACACAGCTACTGCTGTTGCCCTGCAACGTCCCCTTATCATTCACTAAACTCACCCCACACAGCTACTGCTGTTGCCCTGCAACGTCCCCTTATCATTCACTAAACTCACCCCACACAGCTACTGCTGTTGCCCTGCAACGTCCCCTTATCATTCACTAAACTCACCCCACACAGCTACTGCTGTTGCCCTGCAACGTCCCCTTATCATTCACTAAACTCACCCCACACAGCTACTGCTGTTGCCCTGCAACGTCCCCTTATCATTCACTAAACTCACCCCACACAGCTACTGCTGTTGTCCTGCAACGTCCCCTTATCATTCACTAAACTCACCCCACACAGCTACTGCTGTTGCCCTGCAACGTCCCCTTATCATTCACTAAACTCACCCCACACAGCTACTGCTGTTGCCCTGCAACGCCCCCTTATCATTCACTAAACTCACCCCACACCACAGCCACCAGTTTGACGTCGTATCAATGCGCCTACTGCTGTTTCCCTGCAACGTCCCCTTATCATTCACTAAACTCACCCCACACAGCTACTGCTGTTGCCCTGCAACGTCCCCTTATCATTCACTAAACTCACCCCACACAGCTACTGCTGTTGCCCTGCAACGTCCCCTTATCATTCACTAAACTCACCCCACACAGCTACTGCTGTTGCCCTGCAACGTCCCCTTATCATTCACTAAACTCACCCCACACAGCCACCAGTTTTTTTTTTGTACTACTGAATCTGACAGTGGACTACTCTTTATTACCGTAGGTTTGACTCTCGAGTCTCGAACTGGCGCTATTTTTTTCCAACAGTGAGAAGCATGAACATAGTGGCGCTGGCTGATGACGTACTGTATCAGCAACAACGGGGCTACATAACAGGTAGCCTGGGGTCCACCTATGCTTTCTATGGCATAGGCAGCTCCCGGCAGGATCCCCCGGGAGAATCTAGACACAGATGCGCGACATGAGACTAATTAATTAGAGCGACAGAGAGAGAGAAGAGTGTGTGTGTGTACGTGTGTGCGTCAATTTAACAGGTGCAGACGATCAGAAATCAGCAGAGAGTGATCGACGTTTGCGCTACTCTATGCCGAATTGAAGTGGACTCAGTCCCAGACTTTTTTTCTCTCCCTGGAAATAAAAACGTCTAGGTTTCCGAGGCTACATAACAGGTGACGTTACAAATTCAGGGAATGCAGCGAATCAGGCTGGAACTCAGGGTCCTAACTTTTCAAAAGCCAAGCAGCTGGCTTTGAGGTGTGTGATGAAGCACAACCTGGCCAAGCCGGAGAGAGCCAGATACCGTATCTCAGAGGTACAAGTCCAGATCGCAATCTTCCACAGAGGACCATCAGGCACAGAGCTCGGAGGAACATTACCAGCGAAAGGTGTTATTTACTTTCCTTGAAGTCCTCTCCAAGGAGCTAAACCGGAGATCAAGGGCCAAATGGGGCAAATCCCATTAGGTCTTCACCGCCTTACCATCTCAAATCACTGCATGCAGGGAAGGCATGATAGACGGCCGAGCTGCCATATCTGGTAGAGAACTCATCCTATGCTATTCCCACCAGCAATGTGCTTTAAAGAGGTTAAATAGTTAATAGTTCCCTACTGTGTGTTATATTTTCTTCGCCCAGCAATGTGCTTTAAAGAGGTTAAATAGTTAATAGTTCCCTACTGTATTTTCTTCGCCCCCCTACACAGAGCTGAGACCATCACTGCACCTTACTAGGCATGTAACGATATATCGTATATCGATATATATCGATATTAATCCCAATTAAAAAAAAATACTTTTCTTTTTTTGGCGGGGGGGGGGGGGGGGGGGGGGGGGGGGGCTAGTGTGTGATGTGAAATGTGAGCTTTAGTCATATTCCATCAAATTCAAGTGCTTTTGGAGAGAAATGTTAGTCACTTTCAGTAGTAGAGCACTGTAGAGGGGAGCTGTGTGCGTCTGTGACTGTGCCCAGGTGATGATGGTCGTTGATACTCATCAAGGAAGGAAATTATGTTTCTGCACTGTCAAAAGTAATGCTACTTTTTTGCAATGTAGTTGCAGATAAATTATATAAAATTAAAAAAACTGTAGTTTTTCTTTAAAATATATAAAAAAAATATCGTGAAAAATCGTATCGTGAACCTCATATCGTGATACGAATCGTATCGTGTGTTGAGTGAATTGTTACATGCCTACACCTTACACATTTGGCTGGAATTTATAACCAGCAGGTCATAGGCCTTATGTACTGGCATAATGCACATTACGAATCAGTTGGTTTGATTTGATTAACTGCACAAAAGAAAAAAAGGAAGGAAAAAAAAGGAAATAAAACAGCATATAGACAATAATACAGAAAATATCAAGGAACACAAGTGGCCTTATAAGGGACCCTCCCCATGAAGGATGTATTGTATACGATCAACACGTAACAGCAGAATCAATGTACAGTAATTCTGATTCCTATTCTACAAAGACTCATATCAAAGGTCAGTCTGCGTGTGATTCCTCAAGGGAGTCTCTCCAAGGCTGTGAACATCGCTAGCCTTCATCTGCACTTTATGGCAGGCCAAGCAGAATGCCCTGCTATTGTACCTTAGTATGAGATGTGGTTCATAATAGATACCTAAAGCAACAACTCACAAACTGTAGGCCAAGTGGGCCGGCAAATATCTGGCTAAACACTTTGACCCCTGACTTTGTTTTAATATTAGAATTATGAAATTATAATTATAATAATAAGAAGGTTAAATTATGTTATTTTTGGCCCGGACGGCTGCTGAGCCAGCCTGATGGCGTGCCACGGGTTCGATTCCCGATCTCGACGGCCTTTGCCGCGTGTCTTCCCCCCCATCTCTCTCCCCATTTCCTGTCAGTCTACTTTCGACATATCAATAAAGGCAGAAAAAGGCAAAAAAAAACAAACAATTTATTTTTATTTTGAAGTGGGCCCTGATCCTGAAATGGTTGGGAAGGGGAAGCGTCTACCTTATAGTGTTGAACATGCATACTATATTTTACTGTATCACATCGGAGCCCTCATTGGCATTTTATTTGACAGTAGTACACGATGGTTGATTATTGTACGGGAATATACCAGTCTAGTGTTAGTTGAAAGAGCATGCTAGTTTGTAGTGTATCGTGCATACGTACTGGAGTAGACCAACTTGAATCCTTCCCCCGTGCTTTCCGGGTCGCTGTAGAACTCCAACCACAGGTGATTTGAGGTGGAAATCAGCGTCAGACCCAACATGGACGTCCCGGTGAAAGCTCCAAGGACGTGGGTGGTGCTGTCTTTACCGTCATAGATCTGAGACAACAACAACGATAGATCGATACATTGATCCCTATGGATGATCTAATAAACACTCCAAGGACATGGAGGCAAATGCATTGCTTTTACTTTCATTGATCTGTTTATGGGAGGAGACGGGAGGAGACAGGATGGTGGAAGGGTATGGGAAGGGGGGGGGAGGGTGGTGGCGAGGAGGAGGAGTGATGGAGGATCTAGTAAAGCTCCTGATGCATTGTGGGCCGCCTCGTATGGACGCCCGTAAATCCGGGAGACGAGACGGCGAGGACAGTGTTACAGCTGCTCCGTCGCAGGATGATGTGGAGACGCGGTGAAGACAATGGACAGACGCCATGGTAGACGTTTATGTGCTTTCCCTCTACGCGTTGTGTGGGGGATGCGCGTGCGCGCACACGTGCGTGTACTGTATGCACGTGCATGCGAGCGTGTGTGCGTGTGTTTATGTGCACAAATATGCATTACGTTGAGTGTGTCCTGATGATGTGACAGATGGAAGCGTTCTACCGGAAAAAGTTGGTTTTATAGTCTGTGTGTGCGCATGTGTGTGTATGCCTGAAAGTGTACCCCCGTGCGTGCGTGCGTGCGTGCGTGCGTGCGTGCGTGCGTGCGTGCGTGCGTGCGTGCGTATGAGGTACCTTGAGTATGTCCCCCTGGGCTAGATGGAAGGTCCTGGCAGAGATGTTGATGCCCTTCCCAGCCTGCACCTGTATATAGAGCACATAAAGTCAGCATCAGATTTATGCAACAACCAAGCGCAGCCTAAAAGTACTTGAAGTGGTCTCTGGGTAGCCCGTCTTCTGTGAAATACCATCATGATTTCCCTGATTCATGTCAGCTACAAACAGGATTAGCTTTTTTATTTCTTTTTTTCTTTTCTTTTTTTCCTTTTACTGAAAACTATTTTTTTCTTTTCAAAATCTTTTTTTCTTTTCGTACAGTATGGGTGTCAAGTCACAGGTTCATAGAAAAAAATAAAAATAAAATATCAGATTTTAGTATCAGTGACTGAGGTAAACAAACGTAGCCTACTGTATAAATCACAGAGATCGTGGGCAGACATAATGAAAAGACTGTTATTGTGCAAAACATGCCCCTTCAAGACAAAAGAAAAACATTTTCTCCCCTTCAAGTCCCAATTTAGTAAAGCCAATTCCCAATTCCCCAGCCTCTCTACAAGTACTCCATCTCTGCTAACCCCCACAATCAGTCATTGGGAGGGTGAAGAAAGCCTCTGAAAACTATTTAAATAGGCAATGTATTGGCGATTTATAATGTTTCTCAACGTAGGGTCCAATGAGTGAGTTCCAGGGGATCCCAAACTAGATGAATGGTAGTTAGGAACCAAAATGACCCTTATGGGTCTCCTTATACCATAATGATCTGTGGGTCGGCGGTTAGAATCCCGGCTCCTCCTGTCCACATGTTGAAGTGTCCTTGGGCAAGACACTGAACCCCACATTGCCTCCAATGAGTCGGT
>NC_136796.1:9686176-9727408 GCF_951216825.1 Electrona antarctica
CGAGAGCGAGAGAGAGAGAGAGAGAGAGCGAGAGCGAGAGCGAGAGCGAGAGCGAGAGCGAGAGCGAGAGCGAGAGCGAGAGAGAGAGAGAGAGAGAGAGAGCGAGGGCGGCAGTGGCTCAGGGGTAGAGTGGACGGTAGAGCAGCCAGATGGGAACTGCAAGGTTCCCAGTTCGAACCCTGTGGGCTCCCCTAGAGTTAGTGATGAAGTGTCCTTAGCTATAGACTCTGAACCCCTATTTGCTCCCGATGTGCAGGTTGGTGCCTTGCATGGTTTCCTCCGCCATCGGTGTATGAATGTGTGTGTGAAGGGGTGAATGTAATGCACAATATATGTAAATCGCTTTGGATAAAAGTGCTATGTAAATGCACCATTTATGCAGTGATATTCAGCGAATACAAAGGAGAACATTATAATATCCAACTATACTGCACCGCACTCACTTATCTATCTCTGTTGACAGTGGAGCTCCAGTAATTACCAAAACAATACAGTTGCCTGGATTTGCTCCACCAACAATCTGAAAACAATCTGGTCATGATCAAGGTTCTTCATGGAACCCACAATATAACACAGTCTAGTCCTATAGATCTAAATGCTGAAGATAAACCAACACATATTGAGCTTGTAGATCTGCTATTTCTGGCACACAACACTATAAAGCAAGCATTATTTCACAACATCACACAGCCTTAGTGCCCTGTCTGAAAATTAAAAAAATCACACCTGTGTGAAGTGAGCAGTGCAACTGTACCGTGTGTGGGTCCCCGGTGGGTCCCCGCAACATCCAGACCCCCAGGAACGTGCCCAGGGGGGGGGGGGGGATGCGGGAAGGGGAGCCTTCCCGCATCCAAAGCGGTCGGGAAATGACGGAGTTATCGTGTTGCAGCTTTCCGTGCTGGGACGCGTACGTGCGGGATGCGTACACATACGTACATACATAGGGACACACATAGCTCCGTAATGGAGCGGAGGCACTGCTCAAAAACATTATTAGCCAACCGTTAAAGTGAAATGAAGTTGTTTGGAACTCCAGAACCCAATCGATATACCAGTGAGCGGAACTTCAAAGTGCTTCCATGTAGCACTGAAAACTCTCCTCACTCAAGGTTGAAAGGGCAAAATTTGGTCTGAACCAATCGGAACACCAAACAAGTTTCTCCTATATCCACTAAATCAAGTCTGACCAAACTCAGTTCACAGCACAATGGAACTGAAGCTCCCAGTGGAACGCAGTGAAGTTCTCTGTATAACCATCTTGACCTATTGCAAGCAATACTATTTGTTTTGGTATGGTGAGCAACATTATGTCTGCTGGCCATTGGCAACCATTCAAACAGTTGAATCCTTCTCAGACAGCCATGGGACTCTCGATGAGGGTCGTAGCATGAAGGCCACAGTTCAACCAAGACAAACTCCATCGGTGACGGTACTTTGTCAGAACTGCATTGTCTGTCTTGCTGTATAGTTCTGCACTACCCGAGGGCGTATTAAAAGCAGCAGACCGTGGAAGAATGCAGAAGTACTCACTATTTATTCCGTCAGGCCTTGATTGATTCTACAGTACACCACCTCTCCGCACAAATCAAACCTCATTTATTTCCTCAGCTGTTCACAAAGATCATGAAGTTTGTCTCTCTTTGCTTTTTCAGCCTGCCAGGTCATTTGTCCTCCCTGTGTTAATTGGTGCCTGTTATCGCCTATTGATTTCAGAATGCTTAGTCACGGCATTTGGGTTGGGAATTAAATGTGGGCCCGTGCACACTTCTGGTGGGCGATTACACTTCATTTGCTCAATTTGGGTCTTCACCGGGCAGCGTTACTATTCGATAAACATAAGTAAAGAAACACAAGCTCCTTTGTCATGTTAGTCTGTTGTTCAACTCAGGAGTATTATTGTACAAAAAAACCAAAAGGATGAGCCTGAAAGTCACACTCTCCTTAATTACAAGACAGGAGCGTTGGCGGCAACAGTCAAATTAAGAATAATGAGCTCCGGCTGGAAAATAATCACGGTCGACAGGTGAATAATTTTGCTCAAGACATATCACTGAAATGTACTGTTTGCAAATGTCAAGAAGTTTGGACAAGAAACAAACAAAGCAAAAACAAGCAATAACAGTACGTGTCAAACAGCATATAGTGTGAATATATTTCCTAAGTTAACTCCTGACACAGTCTGTAACTGGCTGAAATGAAATAACCGTAAATATGTAAATTGTCCACATCGGATTTCAAGACATCCACAGAATGCAACTATACTGTCACACAATGAAAGGGACTGAGCCAATAAATATACCAATGTATGGCGGAACTCTGGAGGCTGAGCGGTTGTCTAGAAAGGTTCCCGGCTCAACCCCCACTCCGCCTGGTATGATGTGAAAGTGACACTAAACGGTACAGTGACTGCCCACGACCAACAGGCTGATGTGTGAATGCGTGTGAATGGGGGTGAATGCACATTATGTAGCACTTTCCATAAAGTCTTACGTAACAATAAATGCAGAACATTAAAGCAGTGTCTGCCACTTCTGGTCCTGTATCACCCAGTTCTTTCCTGGTTCTTTCCCTCTGTCTGAAGTTTCCATTTAATCGTGTCCTTCCTATTATCATTGGCCTTGAGCTCTCTGCTACAGTAGCTGTGGCCCTTGATCAAAATTATTTTCATTCACCAATGTCTAGCCAAAAAGTCCTGTGGTGGAAAGTGAGGTACATTTACTTAAAAGTTAAAACGTTTCTTTAGGCCACTACATCTCAAAACTACTTTTTACAATATTATTTGACAGCTTTAGTTACTTTGCGGATTTAGATAATTAACCGATTCCATGCCACCATTGACTCCAGCGCTCTGGAGCAAGTGCAGAATGCACGAAAAAGGCCGCGACAAAGACCCCTGAACCGGCTCGGTGAACCGGACGTAGTAATCAGCCATTTTCGTGTCACAGTGGATCACATTCTTTAGCATCTGAAGCACTAATATGCTAACCGGGATGTCGCCTCTCCCATAGCATTGTACGCTTAGAGAATATATGAATAGAGACGGCACCCGGAGGAAACCCTGAGGCGAAATGGACATAGTGGCCGAATTTGGTATTGCAGCGCTGGGCCAAACTCATGACTATCATTGTGCACGTTCATGATGACACGTGAACGCTGTTTCATACGTGAACGCCGCTGTTTCATACGTGAACGTGTGCAATGATAGTCAACGGCCAGCGCGTTCATGTGTTTGGGGCAAATCCATCCCAGAATGCATCCTGAGTGAAATCGCCTCATGCGCTTTTGAGCAACTTAATGCAAGTGGATGGGAGGAAATATCCGGTGCCGTCTCTATTCATACGGGCCGCCATCTTGGGGAGGGCAAAACACAGCGAGCTGAGCATTGCCTAGCGACCGGGAGCCCTAGTAAATATTAGCGAGGTGATAATTAATTAATAAAAAGCCCCAAAACGCGTTAAAGGCGTTTTTGGCGCCATGGGATTTCATACTTCAGCCATTCAAAATTAGCCGATCTAAAAGCTCACAACCCGAAGCATCATGAGGCTGTCTTACCTCGCCTCGTATCATACAGGTTGAGGTGTAACATCCGGAGGATATGACTTTGTAGTTGACAGAATATCACATACCAACACATCGGGGTAGCGCAGTGCTCCACATTCTCCGTCCTCCTCCGAGACAGATCAACTCTGGAGCCCCCTCCAGGCGGTATCCCATGTTGCAGGAAAACGTCAGTGTGTCTCCGATGCCGAAGCTGTAGCCGTTTCTCCTGCCGAAATCAGGCATTCCAGGGTCTTCACATGGCTCCAGGGTGTACTCTGGAGAGAACACACATGATAACTGCTTTACAATACAGCATGTACACCAGTCACACGACTACAATATAGCAACGTAAAACGTGCACGGTACAGAGCTGTAGGGAGCTAGCCTGGCTAATAAGCCAGACTCAAATCACACTGTCGTGTGGTATTTGAGTCTGGAGATGCTGTGTATGGATCTTGTTTCCCGGGGGGCGGGTTCAAACATTTTCTCTTTGACGCAATTGGTCAGAGCTACTGTCAGTCAAAGGTCTCAAGCATTGAACGTCACTGTACCAAAGCCCGCCCATATTGCATACCGTGTCCCGATTGGCCACACCACCATCTCTGGTGTAGGAAATGAGCGTACAATTGAGCCTCTCCAGACCGTAATCCGCCGGCAGGCAATTTATTTTTTGCCAACGGCTGATTCGGTCTGGCTTATTAGCCAGGCTAGTAGGGAGCCCCAATAGTACCGTTTGTGCATATAGAGATTATAAATACAGTGTGTACGTGTGTGCATGCGTGCGTGCGTGATAGCAACGTAGCCACATATATAATTTCGTAAAACCTCCCTTCACATGAAACTCTTCAAGAGCCCATAAACAGAAAGTACCCTAATCCTAGTATAAGCAGTATTATGTATTCAAAGTGTGTCAGACCACACAATATTATGTTATAAATATAAACCACCCAGGCAAATGACAGTGATTAATTTGATTGCAAAGTCATGAAATAATAAGATGCAGTTTTTCTGCTTAGGATTGCCGGGGGTGTCCACTGAAGGCAGTGAAATTATTATTCTAGCCAAAAGATGGTGATGCACTACTACACAGATCCTACAAATATTCTCCTAAGTGGGCGTCTGCGTCTGGCGGGAAATCTCACAAACGTTCTATATGTTTACTGGTGCTAGATCCCTCAAGAGTGTGTTGCTGGCACAGAGAAAGGTTGATAATAAAGTAGACAAGTTTTTGTCTCTCTTGAGAAAAAGAAATAGTATGAACATGGTGGGAGTATTATGTGGCTTGTGACGACCGGGTCCAATATTTAGTTCAGTGACCATGCCATGGGTTCTAGCCCCATTCCATCGCCAGAATTAATAGACTAACCTGCTTCCGATCTCCTAAAAAGGCGGCTGCCTACTCCACACAGATACGGGAAGTAATCGGGAGATGGCAGGTTTTTCTATTTTTTTGTCTTGGGTATATGGGTGGGAGGAAATGCCCAAAACAGGGCATCGTTTTTTACGTACTCTTTCATGTTGGTATTATGCTCAAGTAAGGCATTCACTTACAAAAAACAAAAACATAACATAGCAAAAGGGTTTGCGACTGTGGCTGAGGAGGTAGAGCAGGTCGTCCAATGATCCATGGGTCGGCGGTTCGAATCCCGGCTTCTCCTGTCTACATGTCGAAGTGTCCTTGGGCAAGACACTGAACCCTAACTTGCTCCCGATGTGCTGGTTGGTACCTTGCATGGCTTCCGCCGCAATCGGTGTATGAATGGGTGAATGTAATGCACAATCTATGTAAAGCGCCTTATATAAATGCACCATTTACCATTTATTTTCTGCCAGACAGGGAGGACATGAAAGCCTTTGCATAATTAACAGGTTTATTTTCATCGTCTGAAGACTGAGTGGAGGGATCCTGACAGACTGAAATGGAAGGTGAATGACAGGCAACAGGGGCATCTCCAGTGCGACAGCAGTATATATTTGCCTTAGGGCTGCAAGCAAAAATACATTATTTTCTTGGCGATAATAATTCCGATAATTCTTTTCTATTTCAATTGATCAAACAATCGAGAAACGCGTTTTCTTGGATGATTTTGTGTGTGTGTGTGTGAAAATAGCAGATCTTTAAGATCTTTAAGAGTTTGTATTATACATTCTTTGCAATTTTAAAACTTTAAAAACAAATTCTGAAAAAAAGCTACATTTACATTTTCCCCTCAAAATAGTTTTTCTTTTTCACCCCTTTTTTCCGTTTGTAAAATTAATCAGCGTTTTTTTGTAAAAAAAGATATATGATGGACTAAATCGATTAGTTTGATGAACTGTTGCAGCCCTATACTTTACCGGAGAAAGTTATGTTGAAGCCTTCGTATGAGATGGAGAAGTCGGAGACGAAGCGCAGCTGGGCTTTGAAGTTGCCATAGAGACCAGCGTTGATGTTGCTAGGCAACTCGCTGCTGGTGAGGCGAGCCAGTGGCTTCGTGAAGCTCCCGTTCTCTGTGACCAGGAGGTAGTCGTGTTGGTCCTCAAGATGGAAGGAATTAAACTGGAACTGGACCCCTGTCACACGCACACACACGCACGCGTACACGCACACGCACACACACACACACACACACACACACACACACACGCACGTGTACACGCACACGCACACACACACACACACACACACCCACCCACGCAAATTTGTATTACTACACTTGTACAACATTTTAGTTTGGCATTTTAGGACGGCATTGAAAATAGCTGACAACAGACAGAAGATAGCAGATATACAAGCTCACAATCCGTCTTTGAGCCTGTATATCAGCTATTTCTCACCGCGCAACTAAGTAGAAGACAGGGAAAACGCTATAACCCTAACCCCTAAATGTAACCTCTAGATACAAAATCCTATATCCTATAATATTAACCCCAACCTGTATCTTTTTCTAATTGTAAAGGCTTTTTCTTGAACCAGGAAAATGGTCCTCACCATATCTATTTCAAACACTATGTTAAACTGAGTAGAGAAACGTGGTAAAGGTTCGTAAACATTTCACTGATGCTGAATTCACACCAGCAACTGTGAATGAATGTATATATTGTATAAATTTGGCATTGAGTTGTGCTGCAACTTGAGCCTGGGTGGTCAGAGTGGATCAAAGCCAGCAGTCTGGGAGCAGTTATCAAGTATACAGACACTCATGCTCGTCTCTGGAAGCTATATGTTTTTAAAGGATTCATACATTTTAGATAAGAAATAGGCTGTAGCTAAACGTAGAACGTATAGCTACTAAATGTGGATTGATTTCACACCAATGTACATCACCACCACCAGATAGTTTGAAACTTTGTTATCAATATTTGCTACTTCCATACAGCAGTGTACTGTGGTGTTGAGATCAATGCCTGGTCCACACCTACAGTATGACTTCTGCACTCTTCAGAGGAACAGTGCGCTTATGATTGGCTTGTCATCATAAGTTGACCTTTTCTCAACTTTGAGGCTTCGCATTTTGCCGTGGTGGAGAAAGCGGCGCTCGCTCTTCTCCATAGACTTTTTTTATTGAACCTCGCCAGTCGCCACATTGTCAGAACATGGCAGCGAACGTCCACTGCTGGTGTGCATTCAGTGTCAGTGTTTTATAATCCCATTCCATTGGTGAATAATACGTTTCCTTTGCAAAAGAAGACCATAATGTGGTCTTCTTTTGCAAAGGAAACGCAAAGGAATCTACTGCCTTTCTCTTGTCAACTGGTGACAAGAGAAAGGCAGTAGATAGAGAGAGATACCACAGAAGAAATCCTCAGTGTAAATGTATCCATTTGTAACTCAGACAGTGGACAAATGGCATTTGTACTCTCTCAGCGTTAAATGAACACAGATGATTTTACTGTGTAAAGAGACACACCATGCCATCTTCAACACACCCACGAGAACTGTTAAAATAATACAGATAACACAACAACGCTAATTACTGCCACATATTATTGATCCCTGTGAAGCATGGAGGCCATTACGAGATACAACTAATTAGCTAAGATAAAAACATCAACAGCATTACCATTTAAAAAAGTATGTAAATTACTTTTGTGTAAAACAGATCACTTTACAGAAACGTGAGCAAACAAAAAAGACAGACAAAAGAAGGTCAAACATATCAAGGCAGATTAGAAAAGTGGCTGATGAGAAACACTACTATGTGACAAAACACAGCAATTACACTCCATTTCTGCTTTTCCATTTCACTGAGAGGCCCCAAAATATATTTCTTTCTGAGAAATACGGCTTCAATGTTTTGACACGGATTTTCACACTTTCTCGTCTCAAGATATATTTGGAAAATCATTTACTTTGAGTTCATATAGTTAGTTAATACTTAGTGAACAAATGAGTAGTCTCTCAAGACAGACTGTTGACTCACGTCAACTCAAAGTCAAGGAAAAGCGGGCGCTGTTTTTCCTTTATTTTTTGACGATGGGTTCTCAGATTGACAAATGAGTGAACAAGAAACACGAACAGCTGCTCGCTCTCTCTCTCTCTCTCTCTTTCTCTCTCTCTCTCTTGTTTTAGAACAAGAGCAGTAATCAAATGTAACAAAGGATGTTTTGTCTTGAGTAATGACTACCCATGGAGCCCTGTCCCAGAACTCATTGCATGTGAATAGGTGGATATAACACTGAGCTGATGCTGAGGAAAAATCGCCCTTTTGTGTGTGGAGAACGACAGGAATATAAGTGGCTGGCCGAGGTGACAATGGGGGAGGGAGACACGGTGTCTCGTTATGATTGTCCCTAGAAAACCCAGAGATATTACATAACGAAAAACTATATTGAATCTCACTCACCCAATCCGTCCATCACTTGTCTACTTTCACCACGCTGGCACAACTTCCATCACATAACTAAACTAAACTTGCAACACAGTTAAAAACATTGAGAGCCCACGCAAAACTGCCCAAAATCACTTTCACCTAGAAAATCCATTCACATTTTGTATAATTCAGCTGACTGTGGAGACACATGCTGGAACTTTTTACTTTGAAATGTTTTATAGTTTCTGAGTTATTTAATTTAAACGCCAAATGCATTCTCAATGGCGAAAAAACAAACTTTGGCACCACGTGTTAAAAAAAAAAGTGTTTTGATTTTTCTGAAAGAAAAAAAAATATATATATATATATATATATTTTTTTTTTCCAAAGACGTCCACAGACGTCTTGGGCTATGCACGTGCGGTAATACCCAGGACGTCCACAGACGTTTTGGGCACAAAATGTGTTAAAAACATGCTTCACTTCCTGCGTGTTCGTTTGATGTGGGTGACCAGACGTTCCGGTTTGGCCGGGGTTGTCCCGTTTTCAAGCTGCGTGTCCCGACAAATATCTCTAAAATACTAATATGTCCCGGGTTTTCAACATTCACTACAAAATTGTCCTGAGTTTTCGCCAGAATTACAATAATAATAGTTTTCCTGTGGTTGCATAGGCGTTTATCATGTTCGTTTATCATGTTCACCTAACCCGATGGGAAAACATCAAACAACAAACAAATACATTGCGTGTCTAAATTCAACGCTGCTGAGTTTGGCCATGTTTTTCCCCATGTCCATGTGTCTGTCTAACTCTGTGTGTACAGCTAATATTGGAGACAGCTGAACCGAATGGCAACAAACTTTGCATGCAGCTCCCCATATTGGCCACATCCATTTCCACCTAACTGGATTTTCTTCAAAACACACTTTTTGCTGCTACTACTAAAATTGAGATCAGAGGTCCCGAAGTCCAAGCTGATACTTAGAGCCTTTTCTGTGGCTGCCCCTAAACTTTGGAATGAACTCCCCCTCTCTGTAAAACTGTCACCCTCTATCTCAATTTTTAATACCTGTCTTAAAACACTTTTTTTATTCCCAAGCTTTTAACCCAGAGTGAGTTCTTTTTTGTTTTACAGGTTTTTTCCACCTTGTTTTATATTTGTATCTCTATACTATGTTTTTTATCTTTGACCTATGCGATTTTGTGCACTTTTATTTGTGTATGTTATGTTATGTAAAGCACTTTGGTCAACTCTGTTTTTAAATGTGATCTATAAATAAAGTTAGTGAGCTTGTAGATCGGCATACAACTAAAGCGCAGATGAAAACATCTAGGTTGCGTGTATATATATACGTGCACAACATATATTAAAGAATGTGTATGTTGTGAATCTGTACGCGTGTCCTACCTTTCCCGTGGCTGACCTCCACAGTCCAGGTGCAGTTGAGAGATGAAGGGTAGCTGTCTGGAAAGCCTGGACTCAGAATAGTTCCCCAGGGACCTCTGACATCGCCTCCACACAGGGCTGGAGGCGCATACATGTATGTAGAGAGACAGAGAAGCAAGACAGATTAAAGGAGCATTCAGTGATTTGAGTGATTTGGAAAACCACCCAGTCCGCCCCGGTAACAAAATGTGCACATGCACGCTCTACAGTGGGGGGAAGTGCAACAGGCCAACAGCATGTGCACCAAGGCCCGCCCCCACTCGATCATGATTGGAGGCATCCTGATTGGATGAAGGCTTTGCCACCCGCCACCAAAACTGAAACTAGGGTTTTTTGACCCCAGGGGCTCACTGGGGACAGGGAGGAACTCCTTATATGGTCAGCACACTCTATAGTAGGGAGGATTATCCAGAAAAAAAGAAAAAATAAGTGATATTTAGATTAAGTCAAATCACTGAATATACCTTTAAGGGAGAGCGTGAGAGAAAATGAGGGGGGAGTAAGAGAGACAGATGGTGCTGCAAAAGAAGATATACTGTATATGCGTACACAAAAAAATTAAAACAATGCCCAAATTTGGACGTGCCCGACGCCAGTACAAATTGGCATGTAGCATACCCAAATGGAGATGGAGGAGGGCCTCTTTCACACTGCAATAACCTGGCCAATGTCGGGTACTAAACTTGAACATGATGATCAATGTAATGTATGTGTTGTGCCAGTGCAATAATCTCTCTCTCTCTCTCTCTCTCTCTCTCTCTCTCTCTCTCTCTCTCTCTCTCTCTCTCTCTCTCTCTCTCTCTCTCTCTCTCTCTCTCTCTCTCTCTCTCTCTCTCTCTCTCTCTCTCTCTCTCTCTCTCTCTCTCTCTCTCTCTCTCTCTCTCTCTCTCTCTCTCTCTCTCTCTCTCTCTCTCTATATATATATATATATATATATATATATATATATATATATATATTAGTGGCAGCGGTGGCCGAACGGATTGCGGAGTGGTCTTGATACCGGAAGGTCGCCAGTTCGAATCAGCGGTCCGACACGTTAAAATTACCACCGCTGAAGTGCCCTTGAACAAGGCATTGAACCACTACGATGAAATGTTCTATGAGCAGGGCCTGGCTGGAAACAAGTTCTTGAGCTTAGCCCAGATACCCTGGGTAAATATAGTAATCATTTCATTTCATTTCATTTCATTTCATTTCATTTCATTTCATTTCATATATATAATCCACAAACGTAACCACTTTCAACTTGGTGTCGTGTCGCAATGTTCAGGCTACAGCATTATAGCATTAAGGTGAATGTTCTTCAAAAGCAGCAAAAATATAATATATGCTGTCCTCTACTATCGCCTTTGCTTTCCATAGCTTTATATATATATATATATATATATATATATATATATATATATATATATAGCCTATAATAAAAAACAAACACCAACCGTCTTGTTAAAAAAAATGGCTGGACCTTTCACTCACTACTACACCAATATATTATGTGCTGGCTGTAGGGTACCATGTTTCTTGAATTCCCCTGGCTATTATCCTTTAGGAAAGTATGCTGTCATCTTGGGGATATTCTGGGAAAGATGGGCTTTCCATTCAAGGTGTTCCAGCACGATGAAGAGCAAACTAAAGACTTTAAAAAAACATCAACACCAAAAAACAGAAAAAGGTGTACACTTTACTAAAGTAAGAAAAACAACTAAGATTCTTCCTTGATAGACTAATTATGCTACAGTTGGGTTTGATGCTAATGCAACTACTAGAAAGTAGATGTCCTCCAGCTGTCCTCTGAGAGCTTTTTGTTTTATCTGAACAAAGTTTTACTTCAAGTTTTGGAATTAGAGACCAATTAAGCCATAAGAGAATATTCAAACCACAATGGGCCTAGGAACTGGGCCCGGGGATCTCCCTGAAGCTTCTATACATAATTCAACAGCTCTTTCCTTTCCCTTTTTTGTGTGCAGTAAAGTACCTGTGCTGAAATAAGAGTTATGATGGTTACCAGCATCATGAAGGCACACTGCGGCTAGTTTTGTATACGATACCATGCGGTTAATTGCATTTTCCCGATGTCCCAAGTCTAAATGGGTCCTTGATTAGACCGTTAGAATGAAGACCAGCAGTACTTTGGTATTCCCCAGGAGCCCAAGTTAAGACTCAGTAGTTCTGGACACCACAGTCATAAAGTTGAGACCAGGCCCCCAGCTAAATATGGGCAAAAGTCTGTTGGAATTATACACTGGAATATGCATAATGCTTGCATGTAATGCCAGGTGGCTCTCTAATGTCCCTTGTAATTGGTCCCTGTTACCGACTTTTTTAGTGATGGGAGATTAATCGGCAAACACATCGGTATCGGCCGATATTGGAATTAAACCAATTAATCGGTAATCTGTATCGGTAAAATAATGTATCGGTTTTAGCAGATTTTATTTTATAATAATTATGTTGAAAAAGAAATAAAAAATGCTTGAAAAAGACTATTGTGATGATGAAGGCTGCAAGTGTTTTCTGGGGAATCTTTGAAAAGAGTCAACAAGTTGGGCCGGTTCCGGCCTGCCGCCCCGCGTCCGAAACAGTTGAGAAATGACAGAGTTACTGTGTGGGGGTCCCTGTACTGTACTGTACTGTACTGTACTGTACTGTACTGTACTGTACTGTACTGTACTGTACTGTACTGTACTGTACTGTACTGTACTGTACTGTACTGTACCGGCTCCTCCTGTCTACATGTCGAAGTGTCCTTGGGCAAGACACTGAACCCCAAATTGCTCCCGATGTGCTGGTTGGTACCTTGCATGGCTTCCGCCGCCATCGGTGTATGCATGTGTGTGTGAATGGGTGAATGTAATGCACAATCTATGTAAAGCGCCTTGGATAAAGGCGCTATATAAATGCACCATTTACCATTTACCATTTACAGTCTGTCACTGTACTGTACTGTACTGGCACACCCAAAATCATCATATATACAGTTAATATGTGCGTATGTGGTTGTGTGTGTGTTAGGTTGCACACAAATGGTGAAAAACAACCATGCTGTTTTCGTGCTCAGACCCAGCCACACATAGCTCCGTAAGGGAGTGGTTGCACCACTCAAAAATCTGTAACACTTGCTATGCATGCCATGTCTATGATGCATTATGATTTATGAACATACTTACAGTATAATGCATTATAATCTGCTTACTTTTATACAGTGTTTCTTTCGCATTGTCTTAATGCGGATAATGTTTTATGATAAGCACAATTGCTTTGCATTTCAGCATCCAGCAAAAATGAGTATACGGTCAGAACACGGTCAGATGCATAGCGCCTCATACACGCACACGTCACACACTCTCAAGCACACAACACATGCACATACTCAAGCACACAACACATGCACACACTCAAGCACACAACACATGCACACACTCAAGCACACACTCAAGCACACAACACATGCACACAACACACGCACCAAGCAGGCAATCAATTATTCAGAGCACCGTTTCTCTGCCAGGAAGAGAATGTCTTTTAATACACAACGCTGATCTTAAATCTGAAGGACCGAATTCACCTATGTCTGCCTCTCTCTCTCTGCCGTGTGCTGAATGAGGACGTGTTGGGGGATTCAGGTTATAATAAAATAGGCAACAAAGATGCAAGTGTCTTTTTTTCCATTTTTTTCCCAACCACTTCGCCTCTGAGAGGAAGCCCGACTGACGACTGAACTGAATTCAAATGTCTCCAACAAGAGATGGGGGGAAACAAGCCGATAAACACATCCTCATCTCCCCACCTACTACTTATGCCCTCGTCCTGTTCTCCTCCTCTGTCTTTCCCTCCTTCCTGGACGTGTTTGTGTGTGTGTGCGTGTGCGTGTGCGTGTGTGTGTGTGTGTGTGCGTGTGTGTGTGCGTGTGTGTGAGTGCGTGCGTCTCTTTCCCTCTCTGGTCCTCCCTGATCATGTCCTGATTGGAAAGGGAGAGGGAGGGAGGGGGTGGAGGGCAAGAAAAGGGAAAGAGGAGTGTGAGAGAGAGGGGATGTGACATCGGCTTCTCCATCCCGGTGCCCACTCACCCATACACACTTGCACAGTGCACACGCACACGCACACACACACACACACACACACACACACACACACACACACACACACACACACACACACACACTCATGCTCTGTGGTCCTGTGTGTGATTTGATTGTGGTTAGGACAGAGCGGAGGTGACAGGCAGCACTGGCCCTCCACGCCCCCGCTGCAGACCTCCCTGTTTTTATGCTTCACAGAGGAGGGGAGGTGACAGGAGGTGTACGCGCACACGCACGCACGCACGCACGACACACACACACACACACACACACACACACACACACACACACACACACACACACACACACACACACACACACACACACACACACACACACACACACACACACACACACACACACACACACACACACACACACACACACACAGTGAGTGCACGTGTGCAAGCAACGCAGACACATATATATATGTGCACACCAGGCACACATGTACACCTGCACATATAGGCGCCAATGGGTAAGAGCGTGTGCACGTTCACACACACACACACACACACACACACACACACACACACACACACACACACACACACACACACACACAGTCAGACAGATCTCTAATCTTCTCTTCAAATCACCTCCTGTCAGCTATAGCAGCCTTCACTGCAAATTGCTCGGTGTTGTGTGTGTGTGTGTGTCTGTGTGTCTGTGTGTCTGTGTGTCTGTGTGTGCGTGCGTGTGTAGGTGTAGGTGAATGTGTGTGTGTGTGTGCGTGCGTGCGTGCGCACCAGTGGTTTGCTCTCCGTACAAGGTGCACAGTGACGATCAGTGACTGCATCGGCGGTTCTTTTCACACAGTGAAAGAGGTTATTTTTTTATATAACGCTGTAAATGTACAGAACATGTACAGTACATACTGAATAGATGACAGGTCTGTACATCCAGAGCTCTTCTCACGTTGCCCTGCTTTGCTTCCGCTTTATTGTTCATGGCATTCATTGTGTTTCTGATATCTGAAGCCATTCAATGTGTTTCTGATATATATAATATATGCGAACTATATAAGTTCGCAGGAGTGCTCAGTTTCAAACAAAATGCTGCAAAATATGAACACATCGTGTGATTTCCGTGAAATTGTGCACGCACATTCCCACTAGGCCGAGGAAGAAATGCCACATGAACATTTTCAACTCAGCCTCATGGTGGCGCTATAACTGGCCGAAAAGTGTTTTTACCTCTAACTGCACGGATCTGTGGATAACTTTGTATGCCAACTCCCTAGAGGCCAAGGAAAAACCTTTGCCTGGAATTTTTCACATCTGCTCTTTATAGCGCCACCAGGAGGCCGACATATGTAAAACACATTTTCTAATATTACTCCTTCAGATTTTATCCAAATTTCACGCAAATCGGTACACATGCTCTCCATAGTCATGTGATCAAGACTGGTTTGTTTTATTTCTCATAATCCACCCTCATTGGCTACGATTGGCTTCTAAACTTTTCAGGAGTAGCCCGCTTTTTACCCGTTTTGTACAAATCGCCACAACTACTCAACGCAGCGTCCGATTGTGGTGAAACTGTGCATGCATATTCCCACTAGGATTTGGAAGAAATGCCACTTGACAGTTTTCAAATCAGCCTCATGGTGGCGCTACAACAGGCCAATCATCACACACACACTCCTATCCTCCTGGTGGAGACCTGTGCCCAGAAGGGCACTTTTTCTAGTTGTGTTTCTGATATCTGAAGCCATTCAATGTGTTTCTGATATCTGAAGCCATTCAATGTGTTTCTGATATCTGAAGCCATTCAATGTGTTTCTGATATCTGAAGCCATTCAATGTGTTTCTGATATCTGAAGCCATTCAATGTGTTTCTGATATCTGAAGCCATTCAATGTGTTTCTGATATCTGAAGCCATTCAATGTGTTTCTGATATCTGAAGCCATTCAATGTGTTTCTGATATCTGAAGCCATTCAATGTGTTTCTGATATCTGAAGCCATTCAATGTGTTTCTGATATCTGAAGCCATTCAATGTGTTTCTGATATCTGAAGCCATTCAATGTGTTTCTGAAATCTGAAGCCATTCAATGTGTTTCTGAAATCTGAAGTGTAATACGTATATGGTGTATGTTATATCCAGCTATATCTGTATCTACAGCACTATATGAAGTCAAGTTGTGGCGGCAGGCGGAGTCTGTCGTGGGCGCACACATGTCCATGTACGGACTGGATGACACCCAGCCCGAACCAAACCAATGGGTCAAGATGCAACGAAACAGTTTAATGCCCAAACCACACCAATGGGTTGCCTTGCAACCAAACGATTTTAACATGTTCAGAAGTTTTTCATTCATACTAAATTCGAGCTCTCTCAATCTCAGATCAAATGCTTGGATATGCTATGTCGTACCCACTACCCACAATCAAATCTGAGGCGGGGAAAAAAGCCTTGCGTTTTTTGGGCCCTGGTCTTGGAATGACCTATACTGCGCAAAAAGCTTGGAATACGGATGTGTATATTACAGGAAACTCCCATTAATCTTTCCAACAAACTCCCGTAAACTCCCGAATTGTACCATCACACCTGTATATTACCGTATATTACATGTATATGCCCGCTAAACTTGAGGTTTACGGGCAAAATACAATAATACAAAATACCGTAATTGCCCGTTAACTCCTCTTTTCACGCAGCTACACAAACCAGACTCAAACTGGCTTCTTATTCCACTAGTGAGTTTTAAAAGGATTGTTTGTCATGGGCATATTTCCCAGACACTGCTACTGCTTCGACGTATAGGAAATGTTTTCTCTAGTCCTTTATTAGTCGTTTACCCGCCAGGAACATAGGAATATTAACACGTAGAATCTTGTAGCCTGCCACAAACGGAAAAGCCGTTTTAACAGCGATGTATTCATTAATGCATGTTTTAATACGATCGTATCGAAATCTACCGTCCGTTAGCTTTGTTATGCTTCTGACACAATGGGCGCGGCCATTTTGAAAATGCGCGCGCATCCACTAACATTGCCGGCTCTGTTTTCAGACGGCTTTATCTCACAGAAGCGACATTGCAGAGGACGCTTTGTCCCAGACAAGCGTTTTCAACGGCCTGTAGCAGGCGCTGTGATACTCGCGGTCCACTTTTTCCACCACCGACCGAGAGAACGAGCACCAGCTTCGTCAACACACACGGAATGGTTTCATAGTAAAATGCGATACGGATATTTGGCTCTTCAAAGTAAGTGTCACGCGTGATTAAACCATGGCAATACGCAATCGAGGGATTAATTAATGGCGGCAGGCTAAGAGTTAGTTTAGAAGCAAACATTGTCATTTACTCTTTACATCAGTTTTATTGGTCATTGTAATAGATATTCCTGTTCTTTCCTTGCTTCCTAGGTAGTGCAGGGTACTGTTATGTGCTTCCAAATGTTATGTGTCTGTCCTAAATGTTGTCCTGTATTTGTTGGTACTGGCAGAGCTGTGTAACATTATTTATTTTCGCTTGGCCAGTTCACACTTGTAAAAGAGACTTTACTAAAGGTTAAAAACCCCCAAAATAAATAGATATTGGTTAGTCTGCAATCTTGCATTGCATCCACTCACATCCTACAGTATATGGACTGGAGCCTAATTCACCCACACAACAACCCGGCCAATGGTGACTACTGGAAGCTGAACACGCTGATCATGCTTTATCAGTGTTATAACCCCAGCAATGCCAGGCAAGCTGTTAATGTGATACTTTGTGCCACATTTTCTGCTTGCGAATAAAAAGTTCAAGGCGGGTGGGAGGGTGGTGTCTGTGGCAGGCGAACAGGTATATGGACTGAACATGGGAGGGAGGTGTCTGTGGCAGGCGAACAGGTATATGGACTGAACATGGGAGGGTGGTGTCTGTGGCAGGCGAACAGGTATATGGACTGAACATGGGAGGGAGGTGTCTGTGGCAGGCGAACAGGTATATGGACTGAACATGGGAGGGAGGTGTCTGTGGCAGGCGAACAGGTATATGGACTGAACATGGGAGGGAGGTGTCTGTGGCAGGCGAACAGGTATATGGACTGAACATGGGAGGGTGGTGTCTGTGGCAGGCGAACAGGTATATGGACTGAACATGGGAGGGAGGTGTCTGTGGCAGGCGAACAGGTATATGGACTGAACATGGGAGGGTGGTGTCTGTGGCAGGCGAACAGGTATATGGACTGAACATGGGAGGGAGGTGTCTGTGGCAGGCGAACAGGTATATGGACTGAACATGGGAGGGTGGTGTCTGTGGCAGGCGAACAGGTATATGGACTGAACATGGGAGGGAGGTGTCTGTGGCAGGCGAACAGGTATATGGACTGAACATGGGAGGGAGGTGTCTGTGGCAGGCGAACAGGTATATGGACTGAACATGGGAGGGTGGTGTCTGTGGCAGGCGAACAGGTATATGGACTGAACATGGGAGGGAGGTGTCTGTGGCAGGCGAACAGGTATATGGACTGAACATGGGAGGGAGGTGTCTGTGGCAGGCGAACAGGTATATGGACTGAACATGGGAGGGAGGTGTCTGTGGCAGGCGAACAGGTATATGGACTGAACATGGGAGGGTGGTGTCTGTGGCAGGCGAACAGGTATATGGACTGAACATGGGAGGGAGGTGTCTGTGGCAGGCGAACAGGTATATGGACTGAACATGGGAGGGAGGTGTCTGTGGCAGGCGAACAGGTATATGGACTGAACATGGGAGGGAGGTGTCTGTGGCAGGCGAACAGGTATATGGACTGAACATGGGAGGGAGGGAGGGAGTGGAAGAAGGGGAAGGAGTGAGGAAGGGAAGGGAGGGAATATATATTCACTCACTGTTATATATATAGATGACTATCACGTTCTGTTTTGGGCAGTGGCGTGCACATTTAGAGGGGCAGGTGCTCAAGGAAAAAAAAGGGCACCTTGTGCAGCGCGTGGAACCGGCCGGTTGCCTAAATAGTGTGAGATTTATAGATTCTGGGGCCTACATAATATATTATAAGCTTTTTATTAAGAATTGATCAATTTCACCATGGTCCACATACTGTACAGTGTACACTGTACAAAAAAATATTAAAAAATATATATATATATATTTGTTTTTTCTTCAAAAGGGCACATTGCCAAAAGGGCAGGGTGTCTATCTGTGCACGCCACTGGTTTTGGGCAAGTTCCACAGGACCTACAGTATTTAATCCACATTAAGATTTACACTTGTGACATTCCAGCTGTCTTGCACGGAAGCAATTAATCTCGGCAGACACAACAGATGTTATTTAATAATGTATTCGTTATTATATGGTGTTGATTGAGACAGATGAGAGAGCTGTGGGGGAGACAGGTTTCAAACCTATAGGGCTGCTGGGATACGAACGCTTTCAAAGCGCAAAGTCAAAACCTCTATTGCATTTTCCTGTGTTTCCCGCCCCCCCAAAAAAGGAAAAGTATACAGTTGGGTGCCACCGATATTGTCCCTTATCATTTGACCCATTTAGGCCTGACCTCAAAATTAAAAAAAAATCCTTCTAAATCCTCCAGTTTTCTGAAATAAATATTTTCACGATTTTTCAAAAATAGCATACCTACAAGCTCGTAGCGCGCCACTCGGTGGCGCGCTATGAGCTTGTAGATCTGCTATTTTTCAATAGCTAAATTATAACATAATGTTTAAAACACCAAAAGGGGTTCCCGCCCAAAATGGGTTAACTGTCCTTTTGCGCAGATCACGCAAACCTCAGCAAAAAGAAAAGGACAATATTGATGGCCTCCAACTGTATATATAGTCAAAGTCACGTACCATCACACGTGGGCAAAGGATGGCTCCACCAATGGTTCTTCTCACAGACCAGTGGCTCTTCGTGGCTGAGTCTGTAGCCAGAGTCACAGCCAAACGACACCGTCGAGCCGATGGAGAAGTCCTGCCCGTACCGAATGCCGTTGACCGGGATGCCCGGGTCCAGGCAAGAGTAGCTGTCCACTGTAACGCCTGGATCAGAAAATAGAGCCCTCTCAGATGTCTAATATGCTGCTACAGTATAGAATGCAATTACGACACAGGACACAGATATAGGGGCGGCATGTATATCGTCTTTGTGGCATATGTTTTCAGTGCACGTGCATGATATGCAGGGTTTGACTTGCAGTGGGGAATAGGGGGTATCCATGCCTCCGATATTATAATCCCCCTTCAATGATATATGGATATGGCTTATCCCTGCTTCTGATCAGACTGAATAAAATACATGTCTTTCCTTTTGGGAAATGTAGATTGTCTGAGCTATTTGGTATGCTTGCCCTTAGGGCAACCAGACTATAGTAATTGCCCGACTTTATTTATAACCCCCAAAAAAGTGTATTTATTTATTATTATTCCGGCCCCTGCAGTGCCGTCGCTACGTATATGCAATAGACTGACACCACGGCGCGTAATCAGCGCCTCAAACGGTGACTCCGCCCACCCCCGGGGGAAGTTGTGATTTGCGCTCGTTCACTGCAATGCAATTTGCGGCATTTTCGAAACAATATTGAGCAGAGTAGCGATTATCAAACGTATTTGCAATGCCATACGTTGAAAGATCTGTTGCCCGTGGACAAGGCACACTACCTCCGCAAATTAGATAGCATCGGCATAGATGTTTGTCCGTATGTGATTAAGGATTGGACCAAGTTGCATTGGCAGCCATAGAAAATTCTTACCCCAGGCTAAAACCGGATGTGAGGTTTTGGGCGTTCCTGTCTAGCGTGGTGTCAGTGTATACGCACAACTTTATTTATAACCCCCAAAAAAGTTTATTTATTTATTATTATTCAGTAGGGCAACACGCCGAGGGGGGCAACAAAATGTGCCAAAATGTGCCAAGCCGACCCTCATAATAACAAATGTCTCCGCAGCTCCGCCACCTAATAACGAGTGGCCGTGTGTGCGTCCTCGCAAACAGCGAAAATAGCCGATCTGAATGAGGAAATGCAGCGATCTCGTCGGGATGGGGGGCAGCACAAATATCCTACGAGTAGGGCAACCAAATGGTCAGCTACGTCCCTGGGCCCCTGTGACATCATGTGGGTCAATGCCATCATCATCACACTTGCAAACCACGACTCGCGTCGGTGCAACCACACTTGCAATTTCCCAAAATTGCTAATTTTCCAGTTGATATTTATATTTGATTGTTATAATGAATTGTTTCATACCATGTTAATCACATGGTTCGATTGCTAGCTGATTGACTGTGTTTATTAACCAATTTATTTGCAGCATGCTTTTTCTGGGGGGAACATTTATAAAAAAATCATACATCACATTCCGTGCTCAGCCAATCAAATCATCACAAATGACATTCCGGCCAATCACTTTTGGCGTCTTCACATTTTCTGCCCTCACTTTTTTATCCTCAATGTGTACTTTGCTCAGCCAATCAAATCATCGCTATGGGGTGATCAGCCAATCAAATCATCGTGTTTGTGTTCACAAACGCTGGGCAATAGGAGGCAGTTTTTGGCAAAGATAATTGGTGTATAGACAGTACAAGGACCGTTGATGGTTTTAATTGGCCAGGCGTAGGCAACCTTAGGCACGGGTGCCAACATTGGCAAAGGGGAGGGTGATCACTGGCACACTGGCATTAGTGTGAGAAAGAGAAGGTTTTTCTTTTAAAATTAAATATTCCAAAAAAGTGTCAGTTAAATTTAACAAATCTACAAATTACATGATCATTTACATCCTGCACATAATTGTACATTCATTCAAAGAGTTTAATGATCATTACAAAAATATTTCTAAGCTTGTTATGTATATCCTAATATGGACAATCTAAATCAATTGGGAATATTTAATGTTGATGTGGTGTCATAATTATATTATGGCACACTGACTATCACGAAAATGAAAACATGGCACTTCATGTGAAAAAGGTTGCAGACCCCTGCACTAGGCCAGGGGTTCTCAACCCGTGGGTCGCGACCCCTCGGGCGGTCGCCAAATTATTTTAGGGGGTCCCCAAATTATTTTCAAAAAAAAAAAAAAAAAAAAAAAGATTTATTTTTAAATTTTATTTTCACTTTTTTTCAAAAATAGCAGACCTACAAGCTCGTAGCGCGCCACTCGGTGGCGCGCTATGAGCTTGTAGATCTGCTATTTTTCAATTATAAATTATAACAATGCTTAAAACACCAAAAGGGGTTCCCGCCCAAAATGGTTTAAGGTTATTGTAGCAGTCAATTTATATTGGGGGTCGGGAGGGGGCGGGGCGGGGCGGGGGTCCCGAGACATTGCCAAAGCATTTCCGGGGGTCCCCGGCCAAAAACGTTGAGAACCCCTGCACTAGGATATACGGTATAAGGTTATGTTTTTGACTTACTTTCATATACTAACTTGAAGCCAGCATTCGAGCGACTGTTGTCAGTGGTGAAAAGCAGATACAGCGTGTTGCTACTGCTGAACAGGAACTGAGGCACCTGGGATCCATTGAAGGAGCCAATCAGAGGAGACAGGAGGTTGGGCCCATCGTGGATCTCCAGGAAGTCATAACCCAACTCTGTCTGGAACCTTTAATTGAAGTCGGGAGGTGATTTAGACGTGCACATAACACAGAAAGAGAGTAAAGTACATATATATATATATAGCTACAATGCCACAGAATCATCAAATAGGCAATATCAGGCTTACTCCGTTTTTGAGCCTGCATGAAATGTACTTTGAATTTTTATCTGGCACCAGTTTGAGGCTCCAAGAAACTTTGGAGCTTTAAACATTAAATGCTGAATCAGTGTCAGTGATCCAATGTCTTCTGTCTGCTTTGAAGTGCTTTTTGGCTGGACTGCAGCAGCGGGGCCAGCCCTAAACGCAAAAGTCTCTGACTGACTGAGTCACTGAGTAATTACACCACGGCTCAGCCGGTTGGCCTACATCAATGAATTAATCGCAGGGAAATCGTCTAGCCTATTATAATAACCAGGGTTGGTGCTACTAAGTACGTATCAGGGCCATAGTCAATTGGCCATGGTCAAGTTCATGTCAGGACTCTACAGGACATAATATGTGCCAAATTATGTGCACAATAAAAAAGCATCCTACATCCTACCGTAATCTATTCATTCCAAAGTAAAAGATAATTTGTAGTAATTCAAACTTTCAGAATCCTCCATTATAATCCCCAAAGCCCCAATGCCTTTTCATAATCGCAATAATCCCAAAAACAATTATTGCCGTCAGTTTGGATAGTTGTAATGGCGTACTGCCGCTAAACAGCATACGCCCAAGAGAGAGGGAGCTGAAAGTGTGTGTGTGTGTGTGTGTGTGTGTGTGTGTGTGTGTGTGTGTGTGTGTGTGTGTGTGTGTGTGTGTGTGTGTGTGTGTGGACAGAGATAGACAGAGTGAGTGAGAGAGACAGACAGACCAGCAGACAGACAGTCAGAGACAGAATATGACAGGAAAGTGTTTTTTGTTTAAAGAATGTCCGGGCTCTCATGGCAAATTATACATTTTGTGAATTCATAATGGCCTATTGAATGAAGTATCCATCATCAGGTTCTGACGTCATTGCCTAGTTAGTCACCGCTCATGTAGAAAGTGGATGCAATTGCATGCACTTTCAGTCGTACACTGTCAGTCGTGTCAAATTGAGCACCCAGGATCATTCATGGGAAGCGCTGCTCTGGATTCGTCTAACTGCTCTCATTGCCCATTCACAGCTCTCAGAGTCATTTTAATAACCATAAACCAAATCCTAACTGTCACTCCAACCACAGACCATTGCAACCACGCTCAAACCACACACCTGTCAAAGGTAACCTTGATGGACCGTCCGGGCTCTGCCTCAATCACCCATTCACAGCTCAGAGAGTCTTTGTAGTAACCAGGCCAACCAGGGGACAGAATCACTCCAGTGGGGGCTGAATAGTGGCCTCCACATGGGGCTAGAGAGAGAGAGAGAGAGAGATGGCATATAGAGTTATATTCTTTTTTTCTTCTGTTTTTCTGTTCTGTTCTAAGACCTTCTGTTGAAATTCTGCATCCGGGAGCTGATCACAGGGCCAAGACAATTAGAAACAATGGTAAATTATTTGGAATCTTCAACCCATCACACTTGCACAGCTCTTGGCTGTGGGAGGAAACCACAGCATGCAGAATAAACCCATGCAAAAAGGGCCAGGGATTGAACCCAGGACCTTCTCGCTGTGGCAGTGTTAATCACTGACGTACTGTACTGTGTGTGCTATACCAGGGGTTCTCAACCCGTGGGTCGCGACCCCTCGGGGGGTCGCCAAATTATTTTAGGGGGTCCCCAAATTATTTTCAAAAAATAAATAAATACAAATATTTATTTTTTTTTTAAAAATTACGATTTAAAAAAAATAGCAGATCTACAAGCTCGTAGCGCGCCACTCGGTGGCGCGCTATGAGCTTGTAGATCTGCTATTTTTAAATAGCTAAATTATAACAATGCTTAAAACACCAAAAGGGGTTCCCGCCCAAAATGGTTTAAGGTTATTGTAGCAGTCAATTTATATTGGGGGTCGGGAGGGGGCGGGGCTGGGGTCCCGAGACGTTGCCAAAGCATTTTCGGGGGTCCCCGGCCAAAAACGTTGAGAACCCCTGTGCTATACCATAGTATCTCAGGCAACGTGCATTGCGTGTTACAATTTCTAAAACGGAAATTAATCAAACGTTTTACCTTCACATAAAGGGATAGGTCCGCTCCACATGACCTTTCCTTTGTCTAGCTGACAGGTGATGGTCTCGGACCCTTGGGTTTTTATGAAGCCGTCCTCACAGACCACAGATATGGAGCTGCCGAGTTGGAAGCTGTCCCCGAAGCGCCGGGCATTGATGGGAATGCCAGGGTCTGGACACTCGTTATGGCCAAATGCTGCATAATAAAAATTAAGAGAGAGAGGGATTCACATTTTCTGATTCAGAGAGAGAGAGAGCGAGAGAGAGAGAGAGAGAGAGAGTTTGTTATCAATAAATATCTCAGAGGAAATGACTGGGCACTCATAGAGATGGCGATGGCAAATGATGTGATTCGATTCGACTCTGAACTCTTCACTATATGCCGTACTGTGATCCCATGCAAATATTGTATCAGGGTAAATATTGTATCAGGGTGTACGGTTACACGTGTAATTTCCAAGCAATTTCCTGAGATTGGATCATAAAGATGTGATGTTATGAGCCCACATCTCTCTGCGTTGTAAAAACGTCCCCCGTGACTTTCCTGTCATCTTGTGTCACACGCTTTGTGATCTGCCGATAGATTGCATCTTACAGTGGCTCTGACATCTAGACCTGTATGTAGACTGCAGCAGTCACAGTGCTGCTAGTTCTCATTCTAGCCGTAATGAGGGGCCCGTTTACAGCTGGGACACCAGGTGAATGCAATGAAATATTCTGACGAACAGAACAAATAAAATAAAATAGCTGCACAGCAGATCTAGAATGACTGGGATGAAAGTTAAGCTATACACATTATGAGTCTGTCCAACTCATGGGAAATCTAACGCCAGACTGTCTGTGCAGACAGACAGACAGACAGACAGACAGACAGACAGACAGACAGACAGACAGACAGACAGACAGACAGACAGACAGACAGACAGACAGACAGACAGAGGAGGGGGAGATGGAACAACATGTACTAGATAAAACTAATCATAAGCTGCTAATAAGAGCTGCATGGTTCCTGAGAGCTGGGCATAGACCTCAGTCAGGAGGACCTCGGGTGCAGGCTTTCCACCTCTCCCATTTCAGCAGATTAACGCTCTGCTAAGAAGTGTGAAGGACAGTCCGGGCCAAACTGAATAAAGCCGACCTTCACAGAGGGAGCAGTTGGGGTCCTCCACTGGCACTTGATGAGTCTCAGCCCCATATGGAACCTCTCCGTCCGCTCATACTGTAGCTAAGAGATGAGGTCCCACCGGCTTACCATTCCACCGCGTTTCATATTTCCCGGCACTATACACAATTCTTATACCCTTTTCCGCACATTGTATCCAAAAAGTAAAGGTTGGCCACAACAATTGGATTTTCCACCTTTGAAAATCCAATTCAACATCTGACCAGGAAGGAGAGTAATGTTGCCTCTGCAGCCACAACTTCCTTGGAACTGGCTTACTAAATAAGCGATTTAAACACTCGTTTCAACCCGTCACTTGGACGTTCTTGTCCACTAGTAAACGAAACATGCGGATGCAGAAACACTGTGTTGCCAGATGCTGTGAGTGAAACAAGCGACCAGGTCTATGAATACAAGCCCAAAAGAAGCAACCAGTTTCACCACTTGATCCCTATTATATCAGTTATTTTCAAAAAGAATCGTGAAAGCAAGCCCAAATAAGCAACTACACTTCAGAAATAAGCCAAAAACTAAAGCAACACGCAACTATGAATATTAAGATATGTATGTGTGGTTTAATAACCCCGCTGTGTGTCGCTCGGGAGGAAGTGTAGGAAAGGAAGGAAAAAGGATGCATGTGATAAAGTTCTAATAAATACAACTCTGATGGGATCTTCAGTTCATCTCTCTGCCTGCGTTCTTCATCTGATGCTTTGATGACAAGGTTTTCTACAGTCTACAAGTTTGTTTTAGAGAACTCCATTCTTCTCTCTAGTTTAGTGGTGTCTCTGTTCTCTAATATACGACATATGTTACAGGAAAACTAGCCCAAAGTCGCTTGTAATAAGCAGAACTGGCAGCATTACAAACCAGCGCTGCAGGCTAATTTGTATGGGTAAAAATAATGGCCGACTGGTTTGTGCTGATTTAAAATGCTAGTCTGTTGCAACCTGGCAGTTTGAAGTAGTCTTTGACTAGTCTGAACAAGACTGTGTGTGACGTTTAGAAGATTTAGAACACTTTTCTGCGGGCCTTTATGTGTGGAATATGGTTTTAGATATTTTAGATTTTAGCAGTGAGCCCAGTGTCTCTGATGTCATGACACTGGGCTCACTTCCTTCCTCGACTACAATTCCCATAATGCTTTGGTGCACTGCTCCTCCTTGTGGATAGGGGGGGGGGCTGTCTTACTGAGAAAACATGTAGTCCAGGAGTCTGTACGCCAACATGAGGGCTGTTTGACCCCACGCTGTGTCAGAGGCCATTAGATCTCTGAGGAGAGAAGGGTCACCCAAAACGCACAAGTCCTCCTCGGGGCAATCTCTTATCGTAGCCTTGTGTCATTTAGAAGGGGTCCAGTAGTACTGCGTCAAAAAGATTATTATAATTAATGAAATGCCAAATGTTAAGTTCTCTGGACGACATCTTAAAATGTCTTTGAAGCCGTCTCCATTCTCCGCCCATGAAGGGAACTCCCAAGTTGGCCCCCACGCCATCCTGAGGACGATTTATACATTGTTGGTGAATGAAGAAAGATTAATGATATTATTATGGCCAAAAGGTTGCTGTAAACAGACAGACAGACAAGGACGGACGCACGCACGCACGGTTATACGTTGGTTTTAGACGGACATTCAATAGCCGACTATTGCTCAGCGGGATTGACCAATCCACCAATGCCACCCACCCTCCCTCTCCCCCACCCCTACGGGAAAAAGTGATGGATTTGTCTGACATTTACTGGTGTGTCCTTTACCTAACATTAACACTGAATTAGAAACTAAATGCATGTGTGTGTGTGTGTGTGTGTGTGTGTGTGTGCGCGTGCGTGCGTGCGTGCGTGCGTGCGTGCGTGCGTGCGTGCGTGCGTGCGTGCGTGCGCGGCTAGGTCCGTGTGTGGATGTCCACTGGACTATAGAGAAATCCATTATGTTTTGAAGCACTTTAATGTCACTTTGTTCATTAATTCAAAGGCAACAGCAGACGCCAGCAACAGTAGACAGTGACAGTACATTAACCTCCGAGCCACAATCGACAGTTGTCTTCGCGGCTTGCAGACAGATTAAAGAAGACAGCACTTGTTGCGTGCAGCCGTGCGCATAGTGTCTTGTAAGAAGTAGTGCCGACTAGTGTAGCCACCGCTTGCCATTAAAGCTGCATGGCAATCAGATTTGTATTAAAAAATTGTCAGCATCGCAAATGTTTATTTTTATTTTTTTAGGACCAGACGCCAGGAAAAATGATGAAATGCGACAAAAGCGTTTTTGTCTAATGAAAATTGACGTAGCAACTTGTCCTGCTGTCATCTTGACTGGCAGTAAACACACTGCCAATGTGTGTAATGTATCAAATATGATTGACATTCACACAGGCCACGTATTCACATAAATCCCATAGAAGGAGATGTAAACAACGTACAGAATTTGCAGTATTGGCATTGCACTGCACTTAGAAGTCGCTTGACTTGGGTGTAAACACTGTAATTGTGCTTCTTTTGCTTGTCTCGCAGTGTTATTTGGAGAGTTTCTTCTCACTTCTGGTGGTCTGTTTGACTCTCCAGGTGTCCCTAATTAATCACATGCCTGTTTTGCACCTGTGGCAGATCTATAAAGCGGCCTCCGGGAGGCCGTTGAAGCAGACTCGCCACGCTACCACTCGCTTCCTCCATTCTTTGGTTCCTCCAAGGTGCCTCCTGTTGTTTCCTTTGATGGGGTGACAGTGATGCTCCTCCTTTATTTCCATTATGTTCCCGTCTGGAGAAGGAGGCGCCAGGCATCTGAGGCATTTGAGGTGTTGTTCTTTGCTGTAGTTTTGGTGGAATAATCCCAGGGATCCCCGGCACTTTGTCTGCCTTTTTTGTTTTGTTTGGACGGATGGCTCTGTTGGATATTCTAACCATAGACATATATAAAGGCTAGATGGCTCAAGGCAGAGTCTCTGGCGTAGTTCACCCGGTGGCCATCTTGCTGAGGGGCTACATGTAGTACAGTATGTTCAATGGCAGCTCAAACAAAAATAGTCATAACTCCCTCAAATCTTGACGGATTTACAACGGTTTATTACAAACATTGTCAACGTGGCTATGATTCGGGACGCTTATCTGCTTAATTTTGTTATTTATATGAACGTTGTATAAAAGCATATGTTATAAATGTCTCTGACATTTATAACAAACCAAACCGTTTGAAAATAAAGTTATGGTTAATTAAAAAGTACATGCCCCATAGACGCAATGTGGCATGTATGTGGCGGCCATCGGTAAGATGGCCGCCACGTAGCAATGTCGCTCTCCATTGGCCAGAGCGTGGGTGAGCCATCTAGCTTTCGTATATATCTATGATTCTAACACTGTCCACACAGTCTATAACGAGGCCTCATCAATTTGGAAACAACAATTAGGCTACAATGTCCCAAAGGCGCCTGGTAATGTTTGTTTGACAAACATTAATCCTAACATTAAAAGTCCATAGACTAATTCCGAAAAGCCAGATGTTGGAGACACTAGTGACCCTAGAAGAACCCTGAAGTGCTCCAGGTACCATTGACAAAGTTAGGCGCCCCTGACGCACACACTCATTCACCGATTGCGGAGGAAACTATGCAACGCACCAACCTGTTCATGGGGAGCAATTAGGGGTTCAGCGTCTTGCTTTAAGGACACTTGGACTCTGCATGGGGAGCTTGGGATCCAACTGGGAACCTTCCGCCGCGCTATACCCCTGAGCCACTGGGAACCTTCCGCCGCGCTACCCCTGAGCCACTGGGAACCTTCCGCCGTGCTACCCCTGAGCCACTGGGAACCTTCCGCCGTGCTACCCCTGAGCCACTGGGAACCTTCCGCCGCGCTACCCCTGAGCCACTGGGAACCTTCCGCCGCGCTACCCCTGAGCCACTGGGAACCTTCCGCCGTGCTACCCCTGAGCCACTGCCGCCCCAATTCAGATAGATCAAACCACAGGAGTAAAGTATCTATTAATGCAACCTTATATGCATGAATATGTTTCACCTACAATATCACATGTTGAAGGGTCTGTACTGTATTGTAATGTGTTGGTGCACTCCAAACTGGGGCTTGCGTACAAGTGCAAGGTCAGAACTATGACAGAACTGTGACATCACTGTCAATATAAGAGAGGTTATGTTCAAGCATTCAGTGCAGTTTGCAGAGTGTTGTTTGCAGAGAACAGAATACTAAGAAACTAAGATAACAGTATACAGATTGCAACTCACATTCTGCAAACATGCAGATTTTCGTGAAGACCCTCACTGGCAAAACCATCACACTGGAAGTGGAGCCAAGTGACAACATTGAGAATGTTAAGGCCAAGATCCAAGACAAGGAAGGCATTCCGCCTGACCAACAGAGGCTGATATTTGCAGGCAAGCAACTGGAAGATGGACGCACCCTTTCTGACTACAACATCCAGAAGGAATCCACCCTCCATCTTGTCCTGCGTCTGAGAGGAGGGCAGTAAATTATTCCATAATCTTAGGATTTCTCTCCTGGCTACATAGCTTGTACAAATATTAAAACAGAGGGTTGTGTACAAGCTACCTTGGAACGTCAAGCCCAACCACCTCCTGGCATTGTGTATGTGCATCTGCTTCCAAATGGTGCAAAATGCCCACTTACTGACTCACGAGTCATGACACAGCATAGCATCACAATCTAACGACACAGCACAGCAATGCAGTGTGGTGCACTTGTAGATCTTCTTTTTTTTTTAAATAGATTATGCAAGCCTATGACAAGTCGCAATGCTATTTTTATTATTTTATTTTTTGATACAGTAACTTGGTAATATATTGGCAAAAAAAAACAATTAAAATAAAAAGATTTAAAAAAAGAGGTGAGCGTGGTGTCTCACAGAGTAAGAGTGCATATACCATATACCAGTAATGCAGATTCAAACTGGTGTCAGCTGCGGTAATAATTAAGGAAGGATTGGAATCTTTCTGTTTGTGCTCTTACTTGGTGACCCACGAGGCGCCAAAAAAAACAACAAAAGATTGCCTCTCAAAATCCAACCCTACGTCCTCGTCGTGAGAGGTGGAAACAGGTAATGCTGACTAACAGGGCTCTGGTAAAACATTAGGGTTGTGGCTATGATTCGATTCATATCGATTCCTTTTAGTAAAATAATGCTTCTGCTAACCAACCAAAATGTGGCTGCTGCGCAGTGCAATTATGAAAAAAACCAAACTACAAAAAATAAACAAAAAACTTTAAGCAGCTTTCTTTAAAATATTATGAATTCTGTCGCAACATACTAAATAAATGAATTAATCAAAGTTTGTTGTTGAACGCGTGTGTCGAATTCGTACAATACGTACACACAGAGACATGGTGCATTTATAGATAGATAGGATTGTCAGGTTTTTTTTTAGCAATGGAACAGTTAGATAAGCAGACATACTGTAAGACGGAGATGTATGCTGAGTGACAGCTCTTAATGGTATGAAATCCAACCACCCCCGACACATCAAGATCAGTTTATTTGCGACCGTGGAGTCTGTTCTCTTCTATGGCTGTGAATGCTGGACACTAACACAAGCCCTACAGAAATCCCTGGACCGGTGCTACACCAGAATGTTACGTGTGGTACATCAACCAGGACGAGCACATCACCAACAAGCGTCTGTACATGGGGGGCAGATAGCAGTAAGGAGGATGAGACTAGCTGGCCACTGCCACCAACACCAAGAACTCCCGGCCAAAAAGCTTGTACTGTGGGAACCAACACACGGGCATCGATCGAGAGGACGTCCCACAACTACCTATGTGGACGTACTAAAGAAAGATGCTGGTGCAGAAAGCACAAATGAGCTTGGATCATAAAGATGTGATGTTATGAGCCCACATCTCTCTGCGTTGTAAAAACGTCCCCGTGACTTTCCTGTCATCTTGTGTCACACGCTTTGTGATCTGCCGATAGATTGCATCTCACAGTGGCTCTGACATATAGACCTGTATATAGACTGCAGCAGTCACAGTGCTGCTAGTTCTCATTCTAGCCGTAATGAGGGGCCCGTTTACAGCTGGGACACCAGGTGAATGCAATGAAATATCCTGACAAACAGAACAAATAAAAATAAAATAGCTGCACAGCAGATCTAGAATGACTGGGATGAAAGTTAAGCTATACACATTATGAGTCTGTCTAACTCATGGGAAATGGGACAGACAGACAGACAGACAGACAGACAGACAGACAGACAGACAGACAGACAGAAGGACAGACAGAAGGACAGACAGAAGGACAGACAGAGAACATACTACTGTAGGTGATGTTGAATCCTCTCCCCGACATGGAGTGGTCGGCCTGGAACTCCAGCCTCAGCGTGTGGGTGTTGGACGTCAGGTGCGAGGGACTCTCCGCTCCGGAGAAGCGCCCGAGGATGGGCGCGTCGTTGGTCTCGCCGTCCTTCACCGTCAGGGAGTCGTACGGCGCCTCCAGGTCAAAGTCGTTGAACGCCAGGTGGATCCTGGAGCCGGGCTCCGACTGGACGAGCCACACGCAGTTCATGTTGTTCCCGTAGCCCTCGGGGTAGTCCGGCGAGAGCACGGTACCGACGGGGGCCGTGAAGTTGGACAGGCAGGGGACTGTGCAGGTCCACAGAGGGATAGATAGATAGATAGATAGATAGATAGATAGATAGATAGATAGATAGATAGATAGATAGATAGATAGATAGATAGATAGATAGATAGATAGATAGATAGATAGATAGATAGATAGATAGTAGAGAAGGTGGGGGGTAGAATAAAGTAGTAAAGACACCAGAGAGAGAGAGAGAGGGGGAGAGAGAGAGAGAGGGGGAGAGAGAGAGAGAGAGAGAGAGAGAGAGAGAGAGAGAGGGGGGGAGAGAGAGAGAAAGAGGAGATGGGAAGAGGGATGCGAGTGAGCGACAGAGATAGTATTTTGTGTTAAATATTCATCCCCATGGTCGGACATCATCACACATCACAGCACAGTGAGTGAGAAACCCCTGTAGGCCCTAATAAACTCCCTGTATGGTATCCATGGTGACAGGGTAGAATGTCACCATCAAAGCGGCGCAGACACTATCCATTATTATTATTATTAGATACAATGTTGCTCCTTCTCTCGGGCCCTATTCCCCACAGAAATCACCCACGACGTTTAAATAATCCTCTCTGATTTCACGCTGGAATCCACTTGGGTCCTGGCATCCCCCTACTCTGACTGCGTGTCATAACATTCTGCCAAAATAGAAGATCTATAAGCTCACAGTGTCATGTACTGTAGCAGATCTATAAGCTCACAGTGTGTCATGTACTGTAGCAGATCTATAAGCTCACAGTGTGTCATGTACTGTAGCAGTGTGCTGTGAGCTATTTTCTGAGGAAGATTCTGAATTAGAAATGTTGTTTGTCAACGTTGTCAACGTTTACAGGGAAAAAGACACACATAGCTGTCTATAGGAGTGACTAGCACCACTCAAAAATGTTACCCGACCTGAATGAAATCCAGATCATGAAAAGGAATATACAGCTCTCTGACATTAGGTGGTCTTTTGTCTTCCAGCCAGAGGCACACATGCCATTAGCAGTCTTTTCAACTGTGTTGAAGAGGATATATGAAACCTGCTCATTAACACCGTCTAACATGAATCACCCGAGTGTTTCATTCAATCCATTGTACAGTAAGTCAGCAATTTGAAGAAAAAAGAAAAATCCTCGGGTTGGATTGCTCTTTGCTAGGGAATTATTTGAAGTGGCTAAGTGCTAAATGATAGAGTAGGCACGAGCTGTTTTCAGCATGCGTGTGTATAGCACACGACGTCTCTCTGTGTGTGTGTGTGTGTGTGTGTGTGTGTGTGTGTGTGTGTGTGTGTGTGTGTGTGTGTGTGTGTGTGTGTGTGTGTGTGTGTGTGTGTGTGTGTGTGTGTACGTGTGCCACTCCTAATACATGATAATCAGGTGCCCAAGCATTGGTCTGACCTCATCAATTATAATGTACACATTTATGGCTGTTGTTGGCTGACAGAAGAGGAATGCACTATAGAATGCTGAGTGTTCATTTAAGTTACAAACGAATACATTACCGTGATGCCGACATGAGAGCAAATCCGTTGACGTACTTTATCTCACTTGATCTATATGCTGATTATAGTGCAATTCGCGATTAATTAGCGACACAGAGTCATTTCTGTGATTACTTACATATGCAAATTGGAATGTTGGCAGACCATTGGTTATTGTCCTGACAGGAAATGGTCCTCTCTCCGATTAACTCGAAGCCAAATTGGCACTCGAACCTCAGGATCCCGCCGTTGGAGAAGCTGTCTCCCTCCTTGACGCCGTAGAGGGGGATCCCCGGGTCGCCGCAGCTCTCCTTGTCGATTTCTGCAAGAGGTAAACCGCATCACACGGATAGAGACATTTGACACATGGGTGACGCCCCGCAGGACATTATAGCCCGTGACCCGTTTCTCTTGGATCTTGATCCGAGAGTTGAAGAACTGCTCAAGGGGAACCTCAGAGAGATCCCTGCTTTAATAGCAGCGGAACATGGGTCACGACTGCTGTTAAATCCTGTGAGGGGAAGGAAGATAACTGTCTTTATTCCTAGCTGGAAGTAAAGGATGAGTGCCTCGCTGCTTGCCAAAGATTATAACATCTAATCAAATTGTATTCATATATTCAGGCATGGAAATGTTTAATGAAAACTTTTTGATGTGTAATATGTCTATTACTACTCTGGGGGTCTGAATAATATCTTTGCCCATCCCTATATCAGCATGAGCTTGTTATACCGCAGAAACTTTTATTTCATTAAACCACCATAATTGCACAGATTTTCTTCTACTGGTCTGTCTGGCAATGGACAGGTCTTCTACTTCCAAAAAACTGGCTGAGCCAGCAAGCAGACATTATGCTACTTCCATAACTAATGTTGACAGTAGTTGGCCATCAGCAAAATATGGCCGGACAATGTGTTTGTCAGTACAGCAAATGAGCTATTATAGCTATACCGGCTAATAACAGCAATGTTATTTAAGTGTACTGTGAATATTGAGTGCTGGAAAGTTGGACGTCAGGAATGTGGCAAAAAAAACTTAAAGGGAAACTTCATCATTTTTGCAAAGAAATATATGTTAATGACCTTTAGAAGATTTAGAATTTCTGGGGGTCTTTATGTGTGTAATATGTGGTTTTAGATATTTTTTATTTTAGCAGTGAGCCCAGTGTCTCTGATGTCTTGGACACTGGACAGTCCTCCCCCTATCCACAAGGAGGAGCAGTGCACCAAAGCATTATGGGAATTATAGTCCAGGAAGGAAGTGAGCCCAGTGTCGATGACATCAGAGACACTGGGCTCACTGCTAAAATCTCTAAATGTGAAAAAGTCCAGCTCAATTAATCATTGACTCAAGTACTGAGCTGAAGTCAAGCTGACCTCAGTTAAGAACTGTTGGCTGGCAGAGGGCAAATTAACCCTAGCCTATCCCTGCTGTATTCTCAATTACTGAGCACCTGAATCCACCCTGTAATCAGCACAGCACACTTAGTTTTCTGGTCATTCTGTACAGACCACAGCATCGTGTGCGTCACTCTCTTTGTTAACCACACACAAATGCTTTCTGTACAACTCGTTCTTCAGTAAAAACCCTCAACGCCAAGTGCTTTGTTGTTCTTGACCGAACCACCTGGAGCGGTGTAAAAAGCTTCCAAACCACTACATATTACATGCACATAAAGACCCCCAGGAAAGTGTTCTTCTAAACGTCATTAAAGGGACACTCACCCTTTTTGCAAAAAAGTATATGTCAATGACGTTTAGAAGTTTTAGAACACTTTCCTGGGGGTCTTTATGTGTGTAATATGTGGTTTTAGATATTTTAGATTCTAGCAGTGAGCCCCAGTGTCTCTGATGTCATGGACACTGGGATCACTTCCTTCCTGGACTACATGTTGTCTCAGTAAGACAGCCCCCCCTCCTCCCTATCCACAAGGAGGAGCAATGCTCCAAAGCATTATGGGAATTGTAGTCCAGGAAGTAAGTGAGCCCAGTGGGCTCACTTACACAGACACTGGGCTCACTGCTACAATCTAAAATATCTAAAACCACATATGACACACATAAAGACCCCCAGGAAAGTGTTCTAAATCTTCTAAACGTCATTAACATGTACTATTTTGCAAAAAGGGTGAAGTGTCCCTTTAACAAATCTTGTTTTGCAAAAAGGGTGGAGTGTCCCTTTAACTCCTCACTCTTTAGCACAGGGTTTTCCAAACATTTCCCTGCCAATGATCCCCAAATATAGCCATATGGCCTTTTAGGCTGACTCCAGACCATAAGCTGAAATCGTAAGCGTATAAATCATTGTGGTTTGTTTATTAGAAAAGTTCAACCTATAGCGGAAGTTAGGCCACGTATTTAAAGACTTCCATGTCCACATGATGGCCACATATTTCGGCAGGTCACCAATTTCACCGTAACACCGCCATGCTGAGTGAGCACTCACTGGGTGGAGTCCAGCTTCAGTCAGACAATCAGGCAAATAGCCTCTGGTTGTGGCCCTCCCATCGACAATAATTTCCAACATAGGTACGCTAAGTTAAAAGCCATCATATAATAATATTTTAAATGGAATTTGAATATATATTTATTATTATTATTATTGTTATTATTATTATAGGCTATCGTCCTCTCCTTTCCAATGTTACGCCATGCACCAGTACCCCTGGTGGTTACAGCAGCCACTCTGTGGCCATGCACCAGTACCCCTGGTGGTTACAGCAGCCATGCACCAGTACCCCTGGTGGTTACAGCAGCCATGCACCAGTACCCCTGGTGGTTACAGCAGCCATGCACCAGTACCCCTGGTGGTTACAGCAGCCATGCACCAGTACCCCTGGTGGTTACAGCAGCCATGCACCAGTACCCCTGGTGGTTACAGCAGCCATGCACCAGTACCCCTGGTGGTTACAGCAGCCATGCACCAGTACCCCTGGTGGTTACAGCAGCCACTAACTGTGCGTTAGTTCTGTTTAACTTTGACACCCAGAATGTATGGAGAGCAATATTGTGCATCGCTTTTATTGCCACGCTGTGGTCCGAGACGGAGGGCAAGGCGAGGCTTGATGTTCTTCTTAATTTAGAACAGTGATCAAACTGTAATATCCCAGGTGTCTGCTGCATAAGTCACACAAAATGAATAGCGACAACACAGCCAATCGGGTGTGAGTACATCCCTCTCTAGGCCACAGTAGATTGCGCTCTTGTAAAAGATGCTTCTTTGTCGTGTTCCTTGCAGGGTTTTATGTACCCTGTCCACTAGTATACCTCCCCTCCACTCCCCTCCCCTCCCCTCCCCTCTCCTCTCCTCCCCTCCCCTCCCCTCCCCTCCCCTCCCCTCCCCTCCCCTCCCCTCTCCTCTCCTTATTATTTACAGGAAGACAAAGGTGTGTGTGTGCGTGCGTGTGCGTGTGCGTGTGTGTGTGAGAGAGAGAGCTTGTGAATGCGTGTATGTGAATGCCTAAGATTAAATGAATGTGCACATGTGTTTAACTGTGTGTGTGTGTATGTGCGTGAGCGTGTGTGTATGTGTCTGTGTGTGTGTGTGTGTGTGTGTGTGTGTGAGAGAGAGTTGGTGATGTATTGCATTAATTTCCATCATGACATCGTCTTTATGAGACCTACAGCCTCAACCAATCACAGCCTGAGTAACACACACACACACACACACACACACACACACACACACACACACACACACACACACACACACACACACACACACACACACACACACACACACACACACACACACACACACACACACACACACACGCACGCACGCACGCACGCGCACACACACACAACACACAACACACACAGTAAGTGAATGCCCTAAATATTCTGTGATCCAAAGAGAAAAAATATTGTAGGGTTTCTGAGGATAATGGGGCCAAAAAGAGCAGCGTTAGCTGTTCTTCCATTTGCAACAGATGAATTAGTACAGTGAACGGTACACGGGCGGAATGTAGATCAGAATGTATTTGCAACAGATGAATTAGTACGCTGGCGGAATGTAGATGTACACAATCACAATGTATTTGTCACAGGTTTACAGTATAGGGATGTCCCAATACACTGTTTATGTTGCCGAGATGTAGAAAAAACGTGGAGGAGTTTGTGTGGATGCATGTAAATTCTGACAGGTGTGGTCAATAAGGACAACAAGATCTCAAATACTGCGTAGTACGAGGCTGCACCAGAATGACATGCTATACAGTAGATATAGCTCTATTATAAGCAGAAGACTGTGTATTTCACTCTTCACATTGCAGATCCGATCCCGATACCACAATTTCTGTGTTAGAATAATATTTATAATAATAATAAATAAATCAAATAATTATTTTATCTTGTGTTGTTAAATCTGCTATAAGCAATAATATGTCAAATTTTTAACCTTTTTTTTCACGTCATTTCGACCATTTTTTTTTTTTTCGACCAATGACAAAGCTTCTAGGAACATCTTTGAATGCAGATTGTGGCCCCTAGATGTGTCACAGAGACTAAATTTTTACTCGTTTTACTCATTGCTGGCTGTCTGGAAAGAAAAGGTCATTAATTAGGGTGGCCATAAGGGGGTTCAAATTTTGACATATTCCTTATAGCAGCTTTAAGAGCAGACTCCTCATGCACTCAAATGTGCACTTGCCGTTTGGGCAACTCGAAAGAAAACTCCACATGCCCCAACATTTTATTTACCATGCCATAGTGTCAACCCCTTACCCCTGTGTCGGATCGGTGGTTAGACTGGCATAATTGCCGATACCGATATGACCCGAATTGACCAAAAAGGGCCGATACCGATACTTTTCCGATACCGATACAGTATCGGGACATCTCTAGTTTACAGGTGTACAGAAGCGGGTGTCGTATCTTATGACACGAGACCATACAAACTTAACCAAAACACTGGGAGAGCATTGAGATAATTGTGAGACAGCACGACAGCAGATTAGATGTTCCTCAGAG
Source organism: Electrona antarctica (assembly GCF_951216825.1). Taxonomy (NCBI): domain Eukaryota; kingdom Metazoa; phylum Chordata; class Actinopteri; order Myctophiformes; family Myctophidae; genus Electrona; species Electrona antarctica. The sequence goes on from NC_136796.1 coordinate 9,724,880, forward strand.
ATGTTGGTTTATTTCGAAGTACACAGCATAGCAAAGCATGGCATAGGCTCCTCCGGCGGCCTCACGCCGTCCCAGACTGACTGACTGACATAGAAATCTCATGGTTTAAGTATAGTTTTACACAATACACATAGCTCCAGACAGCTGGCCCCCTAGATAGGTAGAGACCCTTTGATCCATTTCAACAGTGACCACTTTGAACCCCTGTTTTAGCATTTGATTGCTCTAGGTGTGAGTGTGTGACTCAGGAACTGAACTCAAACAAAAGGCACTGAAGAGCCATCCACACCCCGGGGGTCCCGAGCCAAGTGCTTGAAGTTTGAGACAAGCATCTCGGACCGACACCTCCAAATAGGATGAGCTAAAATAGGTCTACTGCATGTAAACACATGTCACATTTTGTAAGAGAACATGAGATATTGAAGAATTATGGATTCATAATTCACCACATTCCCCCTTTGACAAACTCTAGTCTGTCACTATGAAATATGAAACCATAATTATCTTACCAGTTACCACCCCCCTTGATCCTCCGGTTAACAATACATTCAAGACACCAGAATAACAGCATTACAGTACAGAACTTCCCAAATGGTTTTCAAACACAGACATTCAAGATTACACGACTCGACATAAATGATTTCATTTACAGTAAGTACAAATACAATTTCGTATCAGTAAATTAAACCCTCTTCAAACACTGTATTCGGCTGCCAATTTAATCACTATCCTGACAAGTAATCTTAAACAATGAATAATGGAAAATGATTAGTAAGTTACAATTAGCTGACGTTTAAACAAGACATTGCCGCTTTCAGGAAATTTAGGACGTGCCATAACATATCTATACGTTTATAATGCTTTAAATAAAACTCTGCTCCACTAAGGTATATAGAACATACACACCAAATCACATGAAACTCTCTCTTTGGAGTTTCACAGGACCAAAATCAAAATAAGTCTCCAGACCTATCCTGACCATAAACAAATACATTAACAGGCCAGAGTTTAAGCAATATTTAACTAATTAATACTCTCTTCACGTCTCTAGGAAAACACCTATTTGATTCACAATTAGGCTACTTATGAACCAACTTACCTAATTATACGACAAAACATACCAACATGAGGCCTATTTTTTCATGTTGAAACAAACATGACGCACAATTTTGAAATCAGAAAGAAGGAATGTCCGTCTCCCCTCCGTATGAACAAAGGAAAATCTTCTGTATTCTGCATTCCGTTACCTCAAAGTTCGCTCAGCTGCATGGACCAAGTTGAGAAAATGTTCACCGCTGTTTTCGCTGAAAGTTCTCATAATCATCTCATCATCACCTCCCCCCTCCCAGCTCTGAAACAACAGAGATGGGAAAACGAAGAGAAAAGCAACATCTTCATCACAGACCCCGTAGGCCCGTGAAGGCCCTCAGCTTGCGTCGTCAGTCGGCCATGGAAAGCCAAGCCACCGCCGCCACGGAGATGTGTCCTCCTTCGGCCCGTGTCGTGCGTGCAATGGGTGATCAGTACACTGCATATTACACGGCCGCTGTTCGACACTGTCCTCCTGTCCACTTCGAAATGAACTCCCGAAAGCGGAACCCGCCGCGCCAAGCGTCGAGTGGTCGCCTCACCCCGTCGTGGACCTCCGCTGGCGTCCCCGTGCCGTGCTGCACTGCATCGCTCCCCTGCTCGCCGTCCCCTGCGTAGAGTTGATGATCGAAGGCCCCCGTGAAGGCTGCTGCTCCTCGCCGACCGCTCCTCTGTCCACTGGCCAGTTGGAAAGAGACGCACGTCGTCGCTGCGCAAACACTCCTCATCGCGGTGGTCCGTCGACATCCTCCTCCTCGATCCGCTGGAACACGTCGTCGTCGTCTTCCACAAAAACCCGCTGATTAGACTGAATAAAAAAGCCAACTGGTTCTTCTCCTAACTGGCGTAAACACCATGAAGGTCGGGATCGCGCACCATCTGTCGTATCTTATGACACGAGACCATACAAACTTAACCAAAACACTGGGAGAGCATTGAGATAATTGTGAGACAGCACGACAGCAGATTAGATGTTCCTCAGAGATGTTGGTTTATTTCGAAGTACACAGCATAGCAAAGCATGGCATAGGCTCCTCCGGCGGCCTCACGCCGTCCCAGACTGACTGACTGACATAGAAATCTCATGGTTTAAGTACAGTTTTACACAATACACATAGCTCCAGACAGCTGGCCCCCTAGATAGGTAGAGACCCTTTGATCCATTTCAACAGTGACCACTTTGAACCCCTGTTTTAGCATTTGATTGCTCTAGGTGTGAGTGTGTGACTCAGGAACTGAACTCAAACAAAAGGCACTGAAGAGCCATCCACACCCCGGGGGTCCCGAGCCAAGTGCTTGAAGTTTGAGACAAGCATCTCGGACCGACACCTCCAAATAGGATGAGCTAAAATAGGTCTACTGCATGTAAACACATGTCACATTTTGTAAGAGAACATGAGATATTGAAGAATTATGGATTCATAATTCACCACACGGGTG
>NC_136796.1:9732608-9865108 GCF_951216825.1 Electrona antarctica
GTAACTCATTGTTTTCGTTTGATGTTGTCTGTTATGTTGCTTTAATGAATCAACATAACAATAATTAATGTTGTTTGATGATATTGATTTAGTTTATTATTTGACTGTCTATTATGCCTCTGTACAGTATGTTGTTTTACCGCATATTTGACTGTTCTATTTTGCCTTTATATCGTTCTGTGCAGGACTTTGGTACAACGAAAGTTGTTTTTAACCCATGTAGGCCTGACATCGAAATAAGAAAAACGTTCGCTCTGAAAGAATATATATTCAAAGATGTGTGCCGCATTTTTACGATTTTTCAAAAATAGCAGACCTACAAGCTCGTAGCGCGCCACTCGGTGGCGCGCTATGAGCTTGTAGATCTGCTATTTTTCAATAGGTAAAGTATAACATAATGCTTAGTTAAAACACCAAAAGGGGTTCCCGTCCAGAATGGGTTAACTGTGCTCTATAAATAAACTTGATTTAATTTGAATATCCCCGTATCTACCCTGATACTGAAGCAGCAGAATGCTACAGTAGGTATCCTATCCTATACTTGCTGGCCTGTGTGACAGGACGGTGTGCCTTGCATTCTGAATGGCTTCGGTCTGACCTCTGCTTACAGCCAGGATTTATGGACTGCAAGGATGAGTCGTGACGTTCGGAAACACACAACTCATGGCCTAACTCGAGGGACCGACCGCCGTGCTGCGGGACCGACGAGCTCTAGGTCCACGGAAGAGTTATGGTTCCTGTTCAGGTCGTAGGTTGCTGAAGTCTTGTATTCATACTTAACCCACCATGGACGGGACCCCCTTTTGGTGTTAGCATTATGTTATGCTTTAGCTATTGAAAAATAGCAGATCTACAAGCTCATAGCGCGCCACCGAGTGGCGCGCTACGAGCTTGTAGGTCTGCTATTTTTGAAAAATCGAAGAACGACTGACATAGAAACAGCTTTTTCAGAAAACTGTCTGGATGTAGAAGACATTTTTAGAATCTGATCTCAGGTCAGAATGGGTTAACTCCATTTATGGACGCCTGACTGACATAAATCCTGTAAAATCCCTGATCTTTGGGGGGGGTTTTTCTCAGGGTTAGTCTTTCGCATAATGTCAAAGTAGTGAAATGTTTGTTCTTTTTTTTTCTTTCCTGATAACTGTACTCAAGTGCATCACAGGCATTGGTGAACAGAAAAGGAGCCCCTTGCACCGACACGTTGGCTTGATATTGATTAGCTGAGCTCATTGATTACTGTCATACAAATACTGTAGATATACAGTATACATCAACGGTCAGTGTACCGTATGACATATTTAACCCATTTTGGGCGGGAACCCCTTTTGGTGTTAGCATTATGTTATGCTTTAGCTGTTGAAAAATAGCAGATCTACAAGCTCATAGCGCGCCACCGAGTGGCGCGCTACAAGCTTGTAGGTCTGCTATTTTTGAAAAATCGAAGAACGACTGACATAGAAACATAGCTTTTTCAGAAAACTGAAAAATCGAAGAACGACTGACATAGAAACATAGCTTTTTCAGAAAACTGTCAGGATGTAGAAGACATTTTTAGAATCTGATCTCAGGTCAGAATGGGTTAATGGCAGCTTTTACTACTTGACTTCCTCTTAGTGAATGAGCCGATGTGAGAGTGTGATATATAATCAAATTAGTTGAGCCACAAATTGATGCAAAAATCACTATAATGGGTGGTGGTCTGCTTGTCTGACTGTGTACAAGTATTCTCTCCGAGTTAAAGTAGCACTGAAGATTCGACTGAGATCCTACTTTTATTCTGTGTTGGAACCCGTGTGATTCCCCTTCGCTGGTCGTCGTTCTCTCTCTTTGCTGCCAATGAAAAGCAGAATTTCAGCCTTAACCCATTTAGGCCTGACGTCGAAATAAAAAAAACGTTCGCTCTGAAAGAATATATATTCAAAGATGTGTGCCGCATTTTTACGATTTTTCAAAAATAGCAGACCTACAAGTTCATAGCGTGCCACTCGGTGGCGCGCTATGAGCTTGTAGATCTGCTATTTTTCAATAGCTAAAGTATAACATAATGCTTAGTTAAAACACCAAAAGGGGTTCCCGCCCAAAATGGGTTAAAACTAATTCCTTAAAGACCTAATGGGGCCTAACTGTGCTTCAGGATATGGTGTTTGGCCACAAATGGTCAGAACAGCGGTCAGTGGTTTCTGCAGGACGGTTGAACTGGCCGTTTTAACAAGCTGCCCACAGGAACAGATAGATTGACCAATGGACAGAGAGAATGATTGATGACATCATTAAGCGGGCACAAAGTGCTCCAATGGCTCTCGTTCTCTGGGTGGAGCGCTAATGGGCACACACGCGCATGCAGGTATATGCGAGTGCGCGCACACGCACGCACGCACGCACGCACGCACGCACGCACGCACGCACGCACGCACGCACGCACGCACGCGCACGCACGCACGCACGCACGCACGCACACACGCACACGCCAGTGCATGCTGTGGAGAGTCTATAGGTTTTCACAGGTGTGGATCTGACCCACATCCTGTCCCTCCTTGGTGAAGATGAGCCAGAACATCAACAGCCTGCCACCACAAGTTCCTCTTCTCAATGACTGGTTGTTTTCAATGTGTGTTATGACCGTACTTATGGTGTGCTCCAGTGTTTTGCCGCGCGCCCAGGAGGTATTATTATTTATTCATTATTGTCATTAATAGATAAGGTGCATGTATGCTCATACTTTCACAGTTACACGTGTCCTGTGGTACTGTTCTAGGGGTATTTAGGCATTTTTTTGCATTGGGAAGGTTTAAGTCTTCGACGAAACTATAAAAGTTGTGACAATACCCACAACTACAAACAATTGCGGGCATGTACACGCACGCACGCACGCACGCACGCACGCACGCACGCACGCACGCACGCACGCACGCACGCACGCACGCACGCACGCACGCACACTCGTTCTCCCTTTCACTCATTCCTTCCTCCAGCTTTGTGTCTGTGTCAGTCTATCTTTCTAAGCCTTTTCAACAAACTCCCTCAACAGAAAAGAGACATTGTTATCTAATTGTTGTCTCATGCCAATAAAGCCCTTTGAATTGAAGGTTTTATTGAATTGTCTCCCTTTCTTTGCCTGATTCTTTCAATCACACCCACACCATGATGGTGGTGGTTCTAAAACAAAGTGCACTTTTTTTAAGAATGTCATAGTTCTTCCCTTTATTCTCTCAGAATCTTGCTGTAGCTATATATCACCATCATATACCCATCATAACGGCTCCATCAGGTTTCAGGATAAAAAAGCAACAAAAAAGGCAAGTATACCCAGCTCAAAAAAGCTCAAAACGCATCGCTTTGCGTCGTGTTTCAAGCTTGTGGATCTTCTACTTTTGATGCTTTTGTGTGACGCTGTAGCATCATGATCAAGTAGGGCATTCATTTAGGAAAAAACTAAAACAAGGAGATAACTAGGTTTCTTCTCCACAGCAACGATAAACTACCCAATGAGCAATAGTTGGCTATTAGACATCTAAAACCGGACTATAACTGCTCTAAAAGTGAAGGTTTCTTTTGCGGTCTAGGCTTAGCTTAGACGTTGAATAGCTGTTTTTTAACCCATTTTGACCTGAGATCAGATTCTAAAAATGTCTGTTTAAAAATGACAGTTTTCTGAAAAAGCTATGTTTCTATGTCAGTCGTTCTTCGATTTTTCAAAAATAGCAGACCTACAAGCTCGTAGCGCGCCACTCGGTGGCGCGCTATGAGCTTGTAGATCTGCTATTTTTCAATAGCTAAAGCATAACATAATGCTAACACCAAAAGGGGTTCCCGCCCAAAATGGGTAAAATTTCTATATACGTCTAACCTCGCGTCACCAGGCTTTCCACCTCTGAGGAAAGTCTGGTCTGTGTTCCAAAATGGCTGTGTGAACCGGTCTGGAGTGGATGGTAAATGGCTGTGTGAACCGGTCTGGAGTGGATGGTAAATGGCTGTGTGAACCGGTCTGGAGTGGATGGTAAAATACATCATGTTGTAGTCAATGATTTGTTTGTCATCTGGCAGGAAACCACACAGCGGAATCAGAAGTACTAAAAATAAGATCCCCACGATCGCTTCTTCTGATTCCACCTTGTGGTTTCCTGCCAGATGACTACACATCATTGACTACAACATGACGGAAGTTACCATCCGCTCCCGCCCGGATCAACCCCAAATGGAATGCTGCCCAGGCTATAATACAGTCTAGCTCACACATGGGCAACTGGAGGCCCGGGGGCCACATGCGGCCCCCACCATCACTCAATGCGGACCCTCAACATTGATATATTATTGATTTCAGATAATTACTATAGTATTAAAATGTTTTTTTTTTTTATGTCCAATGTATTTGTATTTAGTTCATAACTAAATGCATTGGAAATTAAATACAAAGGTTACTTTTCAGGATTCCAATTCAAAAATAGCATTATTCAGGATTTCAATTCAAATATAGCAAAAATAGCCGATCTACAAGCTCAAAACGTGTCGCAGTGCGACACGTTTTGAGCTTGCAGATCAGCTATTTTTGCTACAACAGTAATATGCAATGTGGCCCTCTGGAGTGAGGGTGGAAATATATTGGCCCTCGCCATCGTCAAAGTTGCCCAGCCCTGGTCTAGCTGTTGAAACAACGTTGTTTCAAAGTGTAATCTAAGCCTAGACCGCTTTTTAGAGCAGTTAGAACCCATTTTTAGACGCCCATTTAGAGGTATTTTAGATGTCTAATAGCCTGAAAAAGTGCTCAGTGGGTAATATGAGATGGCCTTGTGCAGCATAAAACAAAAGGAATCATGCCCGGTCTCATATGAGACTGGCCCAGCGCTGAGCCCAGGCACTTGGCTGGCTGCCAGACAGCAATTTCCCGCTGTCCATTTTCACATAAATGTGAAACTCCATTTGCAATGTGAATCACATTGCAAATGGAGTTTTTAAAGGAGCATTCAGTGATTTAGAAAAAACCCCGTCCGCCCTGGTAACAAGATGTGCACATGCACGCTCTACAGTGGGGTGACACGCAACAGGCCAACAGCACACACACCAAGGCCCGCCCCTGTTCGATCATGATTGGCGGAAGGCCCCTCTCTATCCTGATTGGATGAAGGCTCGGCCACCTAGCCAAAAACGAAACCTAAGGTTTTTTGACCCCCAGGGGTTAACTGGGGACACAGGAGGAACTCCTTATATGGTCAGCACACTCTATATTAGGGAGGATTATCACAACAAAACAAAAAAGAAGTGATATTTGAATTAAGTGAAATCACTGAATATACCTTTAAGCATAATGTACTGTAAGGCCCAGTTTTACACGCGGCACAATACGGCACAAAGCAGCACAAAAACGCAGCACAACGGTTGGTCACTGCTACTGTAGTAACCGACGCAGTCGGAATCCTCAGCACTCACGTTATGAATAGTAAGTACCAAATTAGACCATAGATTAACCTACAGTACGGAGGCGGGTTCTCAACGGGCGCGGCACGACGCTGCTCGCAAACCAAACCCATTCCAATTCAACACAACACTCGTGCAGTATGGTATATGACATTGCTGAGAGACGCATAAAGGTTACAAATAATTAATGATCCGGGCCACATTATTATCCATATATTGCATCTGCACCAGCCAATTTGCCGTGCTGGCAGGCACCAGGAATGCTAATTGTTTTTGTGCACAGAAGTGGCAGATAAACAATTTTGCAAGCACTTAACTTTTAATTATTCCTATATAAATATGACTAATACTCTCTACGACGTCGTCCTCAGGCGAGCCCGCCATTGGTGTCTCCAGACATCATGGTTCTCCATACATCTGGCTAGCTCTTTTGTGCTTTCCACACCAGCGTATAATATGATATAAGAAATCAGATTAAAATAGCCACTGCTGTGCGTCTTTGCATGGAGACAAGGAGAGAGAGAAAACTCTTTTGCAGTTTATTTCTCTGGCATCTCATCCAACTCTCAGTATCCATCAGTTAAATAACAATGTGCCAGGTGCAGACACACCTACATCTTATAGGGAGTGGGAGACGTCACTCTGATTGGTCAAATTTCACACCTTGGATTTTACTGTGTAGAAAGTGCATATATGTGCGGTTTCTAAACTATCGAGACGATTACACATTTATATCCCACAATTTTGTAACCCCTTTTTTTCCACTCGTGCCAATAGACCCTTCGCTAAGCCCCACCCACTCTACTCTGCCAGACCAGGGTCGGACACACATTGCTTCTTGTCCATTGACTTGTATGTTATATGACGGATTTTCTCATGTAAAAAATCGATCATTTCAGGAGAAAAAGCTTCAAAATCTCTTCTAAATCTAGTCAGCAAGGCCTGCAGTAGGCTACTTTTGGTGTTAGCATTATGTTATGCTTTAGCTATTGAAAAATAGCAGATCTACAAGCTCATAGCGCGCCACCGAGTGGCGCACTACGAGCTTGTAGGTCTGCTATTTTTGAAAAATCGAAGAACGACTGACATAGAAACATAGCTTTTTCAGAAAACTGTCAGGATGTAGAAGACATTTTTAGAATCTGATCTCAGGTCAAAATGGGTTAACCATGCATGGTTCACATGACGCTTGTCCTTCACGGACGTCATGGAACTTCCCCCTGTTTTGAGCACCTTGCTACTTTACAAAGCTAACGTGTACATAAACGTTCAGATTTCAAATATAAAGTGCTCATCCCCGGGACCACGGATGTTAGAATTTTGCACAGGCTAGCATTCGAAACCGTGCATTCGGTATTCTTCAAAAAAAAAAAGCATTTTAATCCAATCGGTGGCCATTTCCTCAATAAGTTAAAAATGTATAAGAGTCCAATACACCTCCCAACCGATAGGGGTGTGTAGTTGAAAGCATTATGACGAAAAGGGGACTGACCGGTGGTCGGATAAAAATGCTTTTAGATCTGTCCCTCACGTCCTTGCGATAACACCTTACTTTGTATTAATGCCATTTTCTACCATGTTGCACTTTGTACGTCGGTCTGTATAAGAGTTCTTGCTAAATGCCTAAATTGCAAATGTTATTTTACACACACACACACACACACACACACACACACACACACACACACACACACACACACACACACACACACACACACACACACACACACACACACACACACACACACACACACACACACACACACACACACACACACACACACACACAGCCAATCAAACAGAGAGAGTTGGCTCAGTGGCCTTGCCATCTGTCCATTTATCAAGGTGCCGCATCGGCACGCACGCACGCACGCACGCACGCACGCACGCACGCACGCACGCACGCACGCACGCACAAGCTACAAAGACAATGTTCTACTTTATCAACAGTGTGTTCGATTTCATAAACTACACAATGTACTGGGTGTCATCACGGACAGTTCTAAACTGAGCATAAGGACATTGCGATTCAATAGATATTTTAATAGAATTCTTCTATCTGTTTCTCTATACGGCAGTAAGCTGAATTATAAAATGTGTGAATAGAGTTTCTAGGTGAAAGTATTTTTTGGACGTGCCATAGAGCTGCCATTGAGCCCCATTATACATTTCTCAAATTTGAAAGCACTATATTTCTAAAACTATGAAACATACTATGAAAAGATTTCTTTTCAGGCAAACATGTCCACCGTAAGATGAACCTAAATAGGCTTGAATGGGGTTTCTAGGTGTAAGTATGTAGGACTAGTAGCATGCCAAAGTTTGTGCTATTGCCATTGAGAATGCATTGGGCGTTTAAGTTAAATACGTTGGGGGACATATTTTGACAGCAGAAACTGCCTGTCATAATTTCTCCCTATTCCAAAGCCCCCCCAGGTACATTATATATTTAAACTATTTTCAGCAATGGTACACTTATTTTTTCAGTGGGTAGATCTTGTTGAGCTGGTCATTTTGAAAGTAGATCTCACGTCATAAATGTGTGGGCACCCCTGCTCTACGCACTCGCTCTTGTCCTCTCCAGTCATCTCTGTTTCTATAGAGCGTTGCAGTCCCGCCCCCTTTCATGACGACACCAGGCCCATGAAATGAATCCCAATGCATTTTTCCTATAGACATTTCAAAAAGTATTTATTTAAAGACCTTTTAAGCGTCGTACGAAGCCAACTGGAGTCGTGACAAATCATGACAACAAACACAATATTTTGGACTAAACAAATAATTACAAAGAAGAAAAACAACAAAAAAGTGTTGTAACCTTTGTTTGGCCCAAACATTGTGTTTATTGTCATGATTTGTCACGACAAGAGTTGGCTTTGTCCGCGGCGTAAACGTCTTTAAATAAATACTTTCCGAAAAGTCTATGAGGAAAATGAACAGGGATTTCTTTTCCAGGTCTCTCGAGGGGGCGGGACTGCGACGCTCTATTGACTTGCAGTTCTAAAGCTCCAGTTGGTTTCAATCGTTCAGATTGTGTTTTTTTCTGTGGGGGAGGAAGGGGGAGGCGGGGGTGCGCTTGATCCTTGTTTTCAACTAGGTGACCCCCCCTTTGATGAGCCAAATAATGGCCAAGGCTTACAGACGCACCCCCTTTGATGAGCCAAATAATGGCCAAGGCTTACAGACGCAGCTCGTCCTCTCTGTCTGTCTCAAAGATATTCAGGAGTGTCCACTTTAGATACAAGCTGCTAGATGGAGTGTAGAGGTCATGGCTGCCCTTAGTGTTCTGCTGCACTGTCCCCACTCTTTGTGTCACTTCATCAGTGGTGGAATAAGTACTCACGCTTTTTTACTTAAGTGAAACTATCAATACTGCAATGTAGGAATACTGAGTTAAAACCAGTCCAGAATTTAAAATTGACTTGAGCAAAAAGTATATATCAGAATATGACCCATTTCACACAAGTTTTCAAATGTCTAAAAATCTTTTGAAAATAGCCAATCTACAAGCTCACAATGCCAGCAAGAGCTGGTAGTTCGGCTATTTTCAAATGGCCAAAATGTATTTAGGGCTGGTTACTGTAGCTATGTTTTGTAATAATAATCAAAATGTTTAAACTAGTAGCTTAAGTTTTCAAATAATTGTAGTGGAGTAAAAAGTACAATATTTGTCTCTGAGATGTAGTGGGGTAGAAGTTAAAGTAGGCCTACTTAAAATTGGAAATACTCACAATACTACAATCCATGTTACATCGTATGTCTGTTGTCCGCCTCACCCAATGGAGAGAGGGAATTGCAACAATCTAATTACAATAGGGATAGGCATATTGTGTCCGATTCTGCGTGAAATTGCTTGATTGACATTGTCAACCAGGGTCTAAATGGTAGTAGAGTAGAGACCACCTCCAAGCACCGCAGATGTGATAGTTATATTGTATTAACATAATAAGCTACTCTAGCAGATTTTATTGCGTCAAATAAGCCTGTGATTGTAACCTTAATGAGATGTCTTCTCATGTCTAATCATCTGATTTAATAAGCCTGTGATTGTAACTTTAATGAGATGTCTTCTCATGTCTAATCATCTGATTTAATAAGCCTGTGATTGTAACCTTAATGAGATGTCTTCTCATGTCTAATCATCTGATTTAATAAGTCTGTGATTGTAACCTTAATGAGATGTCTTCTCATGTCTAATCATCTGATTTAATAAGCCTGTGATTGTAACTTTAACCCATTTAGGCCTGACGTCGAAATAAAAATAAAAAAATCTTCTGAAAAAATATATATTCAAAGATTTGTGCCGCATTTTCACTACTTTTCAAAAATAGCAGACCTACAAGCTCGTAGCGCGCCACTCGGTGGCGCGCTATGAGCTTGTAGATCTGCTATTTTTCAACAGTTAAAACACCAAAAGGGGTTCCCGTACAGAATGGGTTAATGAGATGTCTTCTCATGTCTAATCATCTGATTTAATAAGTCTGTGATTGTAACCTTAATGAGATGTCTTCTCATGTCTAATCATCTGATTTTTAAGCGGTGGCCGCTGCAGTTTTAGTGTAGTGGCCAAACAGCCCCCGCCCCCACTCTGAAAAACATAAAATAGTGAAAATAGCTGATCTACAAGCTCACAACACGTCAATGTAGATCGGCTAAAGAGAGGGCCACAGTTGTATGCCAATTAACCTGTCACATAAGATACATTATTGTATTAGCTAGCCAAATGACAATTTGCATAAAATATGACAGAGAGAGAGAGAGAGGGGTGGGGGGTCCTAATGAGTTGGGGTCCATTAACGAGGTTCACACTGAGACATGTCCAACAGATATAGACTGTATGAGATTGAGTCATAGCTCCAACAAAGATACTTAACCCACAGGTTCCTAAACCGTTCCACCATGCCAAGGACCCTCACATAGATACTTAACCCATTTTGGCCTGACGTAAAAAAAAAAAAAAGTCTTCTAAATCCTGACAGTTTTCTGAAATACCTCATCAGTGGTGCTCAATATTTCATGTCAAGGACCCAAAAAATTATATGTAATTGTCCACCGACCCCCATCTGAATATATGTTATTCCAGGAACCCCTCAGAAGCAAAGATTTGAGTTAAAAACGTTCGCTCTGAAAGAATATATATTCAAAGATGTGTGTGCTGAGATGTAGTGGAGTATAAGTAAAAGTATATTGTAAATAAATGTACTTAAGTACAGCACTTGAGTGAATGTACTTAGTCACTTTCCATCACTGACTGACTGTATGTATGTATGACTCCATGATGTTGATGGAGAGAGATCGTTGTTCCTTTGAACCTCACAGGGCTTCAGGAAAACAACATCACTAACTTCAGTCAGTGTCATTGGCCGACTCCTCTGGGGAGGGGGGGGGGGGGTGGTTTAGCCAATCACCCAGGGGGCTAAAAGTCAGACCAGAGATCCGATTGGCTTAATTTGTTTGCTGGATGCATTTAATTGCTCATCAAATTCGGCGGTGATGATAACGACCGCTAATAATCTTAAGGAGCTAATCAAAGACATTATCATTGCTGCAAAATCTGTGATAATGACTTGGATAACGAGGATAATCAGTGGGGCCTGAGTAGGGGAAGTGTAGCGGTCCTGACCTTTTTGTTAAGGTGAGATCAGATCCAGTCTCGACCCGTCGTTGTGATGCAGGCTCTGATGGTGGTTTTAACCACCTGATCTCATTATTACTTATAGAACTTGACCGCGGTCAGCTCTGTACTTGATCCGCTCTGTAGTCCGAGGACCTAATCTCTTGGCCCCAAAACAGCCAATCTACAAGCTTGTAGACTGGCTATTTTCGACAAATTCCCCTCCGCCAGAATTAGGAGTCGCTAGGGGTTCAAGTGTTAACCTAAATGAGAGTCAGCCCTCAGGCATGTCTAGTTCTTCTCATCACCTAATCACTTCATCACCTCGTGAGGCTCATCCCTGCATGCCTTCAGGCATGTCTGGGTCAGCTCATCAAGCACACTCCTACACAGAGGTGTACAGAACGTTGTGTGGGCAGCAAACCTCTGCCTCGAGTGACTGATTTATATAACAACGTACTTACAGCACTGTACAGTGTACGTGTCCTAATTCTGTAGAACAAAAACGTTGCAATGCATTTTATTTTTGCGACCTACGGGGCGCAGATTACTATGAAAACCTGATACTTGGTCAAAACCTGTCAGTCACGCTAAAACCTGTCAGTCACGCCTCGTGACATGCTCCATATATGGCCGTCTCCATATATGAAGATCACGACACTGACCTCATCAAACCCTGGATAGCCAACCATACATGGAGAAGACTGGATCATCACCTAGATCTGCATATATGGAGCCAGCCAGCAACTCGACATCTGACTTCAAACCCTTAGATCTCCATATATGGAGCTGACCTGTACTGACATTCCATATGTTGATCCTTCCCCACCCGTCCTTCCTCTTCGATGTACGCCCTACGCTTCTCACCCTCAGGGCGTCTTACTGGTACTATAAGGATGCACCACAAAATCTATGACGTTGGTAAGAAATTATGCAATGATATATTACCTAATCTACTACGGTATATACCATATTTGGGTTACTACCTAACCCAAAGGTTTAAGCCCGATCAGTGCCCCATTGACTTCCATTATCATTACTAAATTCACCGATCGATGTCTGTCGGTGTGTCTGTCCTATTCCGGGTCACCAGTGAAATGCATGTTGGGACGGATTCCGGGTCACCAGTGAAATGCATGTTGGGACGGACACAGATTAATACTGGGACACACTTTTCCGCGTAACAGACCCACACGGGGAAATTCCGCGTAACAGACCCACACGGGGAAAACAACTCGGACGGGGCATGTTTTAACGTGAACACACGCGCTGTTTCGACACCACACTGAATATCATTTGCTGTTCATATATTCAGAACGGGTAAGGACTAGTATAATGTAATTTAAATAACTAAATAAATTATAAAATATGTCATCATGTAATAATTAGCAGAGATACTCCTGAGTCCTACTGGCGGTGTGAACAGGGAACTTTGACGTTGATCATTCCATCATATTACGAACAGATTCTAACAATACTAACAAAGATACTAACAAAAGGTACAAAGGCTATTGTACTGTATTATCTTCACTGGAAACTCTTCTGTTTCCATGGAAACTAACTTCAACTAACTCCAACTATGTTGAAAAAAACATGGCAGCGGCGCAGAAACACGTACCCAGAAGTCAAGTCAACAGATAAGTATTCATCCAGCGTGTTTGCTTATAGTGTACGTGCTTCACAGCTGTTTGAAGAGTGTGCCGTCGTATACGCACTGCGTGGGAGGCTGTTCAAATGCCAGCCAAACTATCTGCTGCATCAGGCCACATTCTTTTATGATGTTTGCCCTTAAGCTCAACGAGGTAATTTGCTGAGTAAGTGTCACCGCAGTTACAACAGGTCTAGGTTGAACACTCCCGAATGTGAAGGATGTCATTCTGAAAGGAAGCTATAAATCATTATTTGATGAAATGGAATCGTGACCTTATTGTGACCTTAGCTCGACTTGACTGAAGATGAGATGATTGAGCTCTTTGAAATGTTACATTTTAATGAACTCAACTTATTTATGGGATGGCTCTTGTACGAGGCAAGCACTCTAGGTCCTCGAACTTTAGAAATTTCAATGATGCCCCAGTTTGATATGCAATTGACCAAGGACCACAATCTACACAGCATAGAAGCACACAGTACAACATGTCTGTACACTTTCAGTGTTACAGTCACACTGCTAAGACCACTGGTGGTCCCTGGAACCCCACCAAATGACCGGAACTACTTAACACTTGAGAGCACAGGGTCTGTTGGAACCAGTAAATCGGTGTGCCCAGCTTCAGAGCCCATTTCAAGGGAATACAGGACTCCATCTTGATTACTGGTGATAGCATAGCATCTAACCAAAACACCCGCGGGAGGATCGCTGACGACCCGAGGCATGATTACTTCTAACGCGGCCATCAAAAACATAACCTTTGGTTAGAATTTTAATCATTGATTTAGATTCAGAGTTATTAGCGTCAGAAGATTTTGCCTCACGTCCATTAAAATGGATGGGGGAACACTTTTGATGACGCACCAGTGGTGCGCGCTGATATCTGGGCATCGGACGTAATTAATTAATAGGACGGAGATTTCCGTTCTGGGCTGTCAAGGTGTTAACACTTTAATTGCCCGGGGTTATTTAATCCATTACATTATAGCGCCCATTCGATTTATAAACACGGACCCCTTTTCCGGACGGACGGGTTGTTGTTGTGAATATGTGCGTAGCAGCTAACAATAGCCACACCACTCTAGAGTCGATCAACAACAACGGGAGGTAAGAATAAATCTATCGCGACTAGCGACTGGACCGCGGAGCACCGTCTAACACAGGATCTTTTTTCATAATTAGACGGGATGATTTAGATCGCGAGTTATGAACGTTTTAAGATTTTCGTTTTCATCAGCTAAACAGGGGAGGGAGTTTTTCGATGACGTCTCACTCTTGCGCGTCACCGAGGATTGCCCAACAGGCGCTCCCAGGCTGTTGAGCCATGCGATCTCATATCAATAAACTTCGTCTTTTGGACAAGACTTCGTCCTGGGCGTCGGGCGTTACTAATAGAAAGGACAAAGAACTTTGTCCTGGCTGATGGGAGTGTTAAAATATGTTCTGAAAATGCACACGGCCCACGTCCGCTTTTGAGATTTAGAAGTGGGTCCTCCTCTTCTCATCCTCACCTCTATCGTCCCTCATTCGTGACCTCTCTCCCTCTCCGCTTTGGATCTCACCAAGTTTTACTTTGGAGCTTAAGTATGTCACAAAAAGAGCACACACGCGCACGCATGTGCACGCACGCACACGCGCGCACACACACGTGCGCGCACACGCACAGAATGAATATTGGTTTTTATGTTAAAGTATGTGTCTCCTGCTACACTCTGAGACCCACTGAAGGGAGACATGACAAATGACTTTGGCATTTAACATGACAGATGACCGCTGTGTGTGCGCGTGGGTCCATAGATACGCGCACGTGTGTCTGTCTGCGTACAGCTGTGTATGTGTGTGCACGCATACAACGTGCATCTCATGCCCATATATGTGTGTGGGTGTATGTGTGCGTGAGTTTCGCGCGTGCATTCTTTTCTTGAGCTTCATTTAACAGTAGTGGCCAACCGCATGAGCAGTCCTTGACAAACTAAAAGTAAGACTTAAACCAGGTTGGAGGAGATAACGTCAGCCTGCACAGTAGTCCTTAGTCCTTTAAACTCTCCTCTTCTTCTTAGTGAAACAGACCTGAGTTAAATATCTATTTTTGCCGACTGCCCCGACTGTGCCATTGGGGTACTCTGGTTTTTTCATAGTGTACATTATTGGAGTCACAGAGATACGAATCATACGGAAATGGCGGTCTGTGGCCGATAGTGCCAAACAACTGGAGGTCCTTGAAATTGAAAAGTTTTAGAATCACTTCTTTATACCCCCCCATCCTCGAGTGCCCGGTCTGGGATTTAGTCCCTTTATTTCTTTCAAGTGCTTCACTCTCCTTTTAAGAGCAGTAATTTAAGAGGTATTTGGAACAGCCGAAACGCTTCAGTTTCCCCCTCAGCCTCCAGCCACAGTTCATGAGGGACCCGCTGCACAGCGACACGCAGCCAGTGGCCTGTGCTCTCACGACCTTTAACCCCTTCTGGGCGGGAATCCCTTTTGGTGTTAGCATTATGTTATGCTTTAGCTATTGAAAAATAGCAGATCTACAAGCTCATAGCGCGGCACCGAGTGCCGCACTATGAACTTGTAGGTCTGCTATTTTTTGAAAAATCGTGAAAATGTGCCTGAAATCTTTGAATATATATTGTTACAGAGCGAGTTTTTAACTCAAATCTTTGCTTCTGGGAGGTCCCTGCAACAACATATTTTCAGATGGGGGTCGGCGGCCAATTACATAAAATTCTGGGGGTCCTTGAGATGAAATATTGAGCACCACTGACATATAGAAACATGGGTTTTTCAGAAAACTGTAGTATTTTGTAGAATCGTTCCCAGGCCAAAATGGGTTAAGAACAAGGAACTGAAGAACACAACTGTGCCTGTGTTCCTTCACTGAAACAACACCAATAGCTAGGCTTGTTTTCTCTGAGGAGTGGTACTTTGTCAGGGTCTCGATTCGTAAAAAGACAAAAAAAGAGAAAAGAACCTAAATCAAATGGGTGTGGGGGGGAATGTTTGTAACCACTTACACATGAAACCCGGTGCGTCAAGCATATAAGCGCGCGGATGCAGCCGTTCTCGCTGGCTGCGCACGGTGTCACCAGTTCGCGCACGTTTATGTCGTTCCTCAAAACAATTATTTAGTATGGCACTTACAGATTGTAACGTTTTGGTCTAATTTAGTGTTGACCTTTATGATTTAGCCTCTCTCAGTCTCAGTAGTACTGTGTGTGTGTGTGTGTGGTAAATTGTAAATGGTGCATTTATATAGCGCTATTATCCAAAGCGCTATACATGGCTGTGGCTCAGGAGGTAGAGCAGGTCGTCCAATGATCCATGGGTCGGCGGTTCGAATCCCGGCTCCTCCTGTCTACATGTCGAAGTGTCCTTGGGCAAGACACTGAACCCCAAATTGCTCCCGATGTGCTGGTTGGTACCTTGCATGGCTTCCGCTGCAATCGGTGTATGCATGTGTGTGTGAATGGGTGAATGTAATGCACAATCTATGTAAAGCGCCTTGGATAAAGGCGCTATATAAATGCACCATTTACCATTTACCATTTATGGTCTTGCTCGAGGACATTTAGACACTAACTCCGGGGGAGCCTGGGAACATCACGGTTTTTCCATCCGGCCGTGTGTGTGTGTGTGTGTGACTGTGTGTGTGTGTGTGTGTGTGTGTGTGTGTGTGTGTGTGTGTGTGTGTGTGTGTGTGTGTGTGTGTGTGTGTGTGTGACAGTAATTGCTGACCTTTACAGACAGGCCTGTGGTCGCTCCACGCTGCAAACACCTCGGCCACTCTCTGACAGCTGATGGTTTTGCTGCCCTGGAGGACGTAGTCCTCCCCACAGGTGAAGTGCACGTCGCCGCCGATGCTACACACACACGCACACGCACACGCACACACACACACGCACACACACACACACACACACACACACACACACACACACGCACAGAATTAACAAGAGATAGTTTAAAAGAGACGTATTTATAGGTTAGAATCTGCATATCGTTGCTGTCGGGCAGAAATCTTGTATCTTTGTATTTCCATGACCTACATCGTCGTACAAGAGTGATGCACAAAAGTAGTGAAAATTACGTGCGTCCGTGCGTGCGTGCGTGCGTGCGTGTGTGCGTGTGTGCGTGCGTCCTACCTGAAATTGTTGCCATTCCGTTTTCCATTCTCGGGCTCTCCAGGGTCCGGACAGGAGTTAGACGCCTGTCTCACACCACCTTCATTTACTATAGGCAGAGAGAGACAGACAGACAGAGAGACAGACAGGTTAGTGACAGACAGACAGACAGGTTAGTGACAGACAGACAAGTGACAGACAGACAGACAGACAGACAGACAGACAGACAGACAGACAGACAGACAGACAGACAGACAGACAGACAGACAGACAGACAGACAGACAGGTTAGTGAGAGACACAGATAGATGGCTTCCAGACACACTGACAAATCTCACACAGTGCAGCAGATCCATCATGGTTCAGGTGAACCATCTGGTGTCAGCCTTTCACACAACTTTTCCTTTAAAAGCAATTTACGCTGCTAGATTGGCTGTAGTGTATATCAAGTCCGCTGGCAACACACACACACACACGAACACACACGAACACACACACACACACACACACACACACACACACACACACACACCCAAACACAAACACAAAAACGCACGCACGCACGCACGCACGCACGCACGCACGCACGCACGCACGCACGCACGCACGCACGCACGCACGCACGCACGCACGCACACAAGCCGACAGAATACAGTAGATACAAAACATGCACGCACACATTATGGTCAGACATCACGCACACACACACAAATATATCGGTTTGACTTCAATAAAGACACTGCATTGTGCTGTGTGTGTCGAATTCAACAGCAACATCCCCATAACGACCAGCTCCCGAGCAGTTTCGCATCAATCCAATTATACCAATGAGTAAAACCAGCAATGTCCAGCATTCAATTTCATCATGCGAATGGAAGAAACAAAACGGCTGGTTTGTATCTGGCCGCCTCCGATAATAGCGCCATATTGTAACTCAAAGCCAGTGGTAATCAAAGAGGAAAAAAAGGATTTAAGAAAACCTCTTGATCAGTATAAATGACAGATTAGATGTCGACCAATAAAGTTGTTTATTTCCCTTTCAGTCATGACTAAAATGTGCTGGCAGGCGTGATTCCCCCTGCGGCTCCACAGTCCATTGATGCTGGATTTGACTGCATCTGTAGTTGACAATCCACTGTCTTGTAAACTTGTGGTGAGAATTAACCCATTTTGGGCGGGAACCCCTTTTGGTGTTTTAAAGCATTATGTTATACGTTTAGCTATTCAAAAATAGCAGATCTACAAGCTCATAGCGCGGCACCGAGTGCCGCGCTATGAACTTGTAGGTCTGCTATTTTTGAAAAATCGTGAAAATGTGCCTCAAATCTTTGAATATATATTATTACAGAGTGAACATTTTCACTCAAATCTTTGCTTCTGGGGAGGTCCCTGGAACAACATATTTTCAGATGGGAGGGGGGGCGGAGGCATATTACATGTAATTTTTGGGGTCCTTGACATGAAATATTGAGCACCACTGATCAGGGCTGGACTGGCCACCGGGCATACCGGGCATTTGCCCGGTGGGCCGCGACCGTAGGGGGCCGCCATGATAAAAAAAAAAATGTTTTTTTTTTTTTTTTTTTTTTTGACAGGCAGGCAGGCCAATAGGCGGCAGGCCAACAGAAAAGGTCCGGGCGTGCTGCCATTCTGGGGTAGCGCCCCCCCTGACCCCCCCCGGCGGTGCAGTGCAGGGGGGGGGCCACATAATATTATGTTGCCTATCTGCGCGCTGGTTGTGGTGGGCCGGTCTGGGCCAAATTCACGCGAAAATGCCCGGGCCGAATTTTTGTCCCAGTCCAGCCCTGCCACTGATACAGAAACATGAGGTTTTTCAGAAAACTCTCAGGATTTTGAAGACATTTTTTTAAATGTCGAGGCCTAAATGGGTTAAGGGACCCATGTCTTTCATTTAGTGAGTTTAAACCCTCTGTGATAGTTTGATCCATTTGCAGTGGTTAACGACTGTGTTCAAATCACTGCTGTGGGGGAGTAAAATATAATATTTGGTTCTAAGAGGTAGCAGAGTAGCAGTATAAAGTATAAATAGGACATACGCACATAAAACGTACCTCCAAAAAGCAGCGGTGTGTACTAAGTAACTGAATACATTTACTTAGTACTGTACTTAAAGGGGCATTCCACTCATTTTCAACATTTTACTATGTCATTAATATACCTTAGAGCTGTTGTGTTGAAATAATAAAAAAGTCCCCCCATTCTGTGTTTCCTAGAACTAGAGGTCTGAAAAAAATCATTAACATGGTGAAACACATCTTGATAATGTCATCAAGATGTGTTTCACCATGTTAATGATTTCTTTTCATAATTACACTTTTGTATTATTTCAACACAACAGCTCTAAGGTATATTAATGACAGTAAAATGTTGAAAATGGGTGGTTTTCCCCTTTAAGTACAATTTGTAATTTCTCCACTATACATCTCAGAGGCAAATATTGTACTTTTACTCCACTACAATTATTTGAAAACTTTAGTTACTTTGTAGATTTGGATTATTATTATTACAAAACATAATAGTAACCACTTCAGCCCTATACATTTTGGCCATTTGAAAATAGCTGATCTGCAAGCTCACAATGCGTCACGATGCGGCACATTGTGATTTGTGAGCTTGTAGATCTGCTATTTTCAAAAGATTTGTATACATTTGAAAACTGGTACATTCTGCACAATAAGTACTATCTACTTTTCGTACTTTAAGTACATTTTGATTTGATACCAATACTTTTACTGAAGTAAATGTTTCATTCCGGACTTTTACTTGTAACAGAGTATTCCTACATTGCAGTATTGATACTTTTACTTAAGTAAAACATTTGAGTACTTTTTCCAGCACTGCCCAAAAAGTGCAGTACTAAAAGTGCAAAAGTGCGTCTGTGTGCTTGTCGGTGGTCTTCGGTATGGTAAAGACACGGTGGTAAATCTAGACTAGTCTCTATATGGTAAAGCCATAGGGACCACTGAGCAGCACATTGACATGGTGGTAAATCTAGACTAGTCTCTGGTATGGTAAAGCCATAGGGACCACTGAGCAGCACATTGACACAGTGGTAAATCTAGACTAGTCTCTGGTATGGTAAAGCCATAGGGACCACTGAGCAGCACATTGACACGGTGGTGAATCTAGACTAGTCTCTATTATGGTAAAGCCATAGGGACCACTGAGCAGCACATTGACATGGTGGTAAATCTAGACTAGTCTCTATATGGTAAAGCCATAGGGACCACTGAGCAGCACATTGACATGGTGGTAAATCTAGACTAGTCTCTATATGGTAAAGCCATAGGGACCACTGAGCAGCACATTGACACAGTGGTAAATCTAGACTAGTCTCTGGTATGGTAAAGCCATAGGGACCACTGAGCAGCACATTGACACGGTGGTAAATCTAGACTAGTCTCTGGTATGGTAAAGCCATAGAGACCACTGAGCAGCACATTGACACAGTGGTAAATCTAGACTAGTCTCTATATGGTAAAGCCATAGGGACCACTGAGCAGCACATTGACACGGTGGTAAATCTAGACTAGTCTCTATTATGGTAAAGCCATAGGGACCACTGAGCAGCACATTGACATGGTGGTAAATCTAGACTAGTCTCTATATGGTAAAGCCATAGGGACCACTGAGCAGCACATTGACACTGTGGTAAATCTAGACTAGTCTCTATTATGGTAAAGCCATAGGGACCACTGAGCAGCACATTGACATGGTGGTAAATCTAGACTAGTCTCTATATGGTAAAGCCATAGGGACCACTGAGCAGCACATTGACACGGTGGTAAATCTAGACTAGTCTCTATATGGTAAAGCCATAGGGACCACTGAGCGTGAGCAGCACATTGACAGGGTGGTAAATCTAGACTAGTCTCTGGTATGGTAAAGCCATAGGGACCACTGAGCAGCACATTGACAGGGTGGTAAATCTAGACTAGTCTCTGGTATGGTAAAGCCATAGGGACCACTGAGCAGCACATTGACACAGTGGTAAATCTAGACTAGTCTCTGGTATGGTAAAGCCATAGGGACCACTGAGCAGCACATTGACATGGTGGTAAATCTAGACTAGTCTCTGGTATGGTAAAGCCATAGGGACCACTGAGCAGCACATTGACACAGTGGTAAATCTAGACTAGTCTCTGGTATGGTAAAGCCATAGAGACCACTGAGCAGCACATTGACATGGTGGTTAATCTAGACTAGTCTCTATATGGTAAAGCCATAGGGACCACTGAGCAGCACATTAACACGGTGGTAAATCTAGACTAGTCTCTATATGGTAAAGCCATAGGGACCACTGAGCAGCACATTGACACGGTGGTGAATCTAGACTAGTCTCTATATGGTAAAGCCATAGGGACCACTGAGCAGCACATTGACACAGTGGTAAATCTAGACTAGTCTCTGGTATGGTAAAGCCACAGAGACCACTGAGCAGCACATTGACACGGTGGTGAATCTAGACTAGTCTCCGGTATGGTAAAGCCATAGGGACCACTGAGCAGCACATTGACATGGTGGTAAATCTAGACTAGTCTCTGGTATGTTAAAGCCATAGGGACCACTGAGCAGCACATTGACACAGTGGTAAATCTAGACTAGTCTCTGGTATGGTAAAGCCATAGGGACCACTGAGCAGCACATTGACATGGTGGTGAATCTAGACTAGTCTCTGGTATGGTAAAGCCATAGGGACCACTGAGCAGCACATTGACACAGTGGTAAATCTAGACTAGTCTCCGGTATGGTAAAGCCATAGGGACCACTGAGCAGCACATTGACATGGTGGTAAATCTAGACTAGTCTCTGGTATGGTAAAGCCATAGGGACCACTGAGCAGCACATTGACACGGTGGTGAATCTAGACTAGTCTCTATGGTAAAGCCATAGGGACCACTGAGCAGCACATTGACACGGTGGTAAATCTAGACTAGTCTCTATGGTAAAGCCATAGGGACCACTGAGCAGCACATTGACACGGTGGTAAATCTAGACTAGTCTCTATATGGTAAAGCCATAGGGACCACTGAGCAGCACATTGACACAGTGGTAAATCTAGACTAGTCTCTATGGTAAAGCCATAGGGACCACTGAGCAGAACATTGACACGGTGGTAAATCTAGACTAGTCTCTATATGGTAAAGCCATAGGGACCACTGAGCAGCACATTGACACAGTGGTAAATCTAGACTAGTCTTTGGTATGGTAAAGCCATAGGGACCACTGAGCAGCACATTGACATGGTGGTAAATCTAGACTAGTCTCTGGTATGGTAAAGCCATAGGGACCACTGAGCAGCACATTGACACAGTGGTGAATCTAGACTAGTCTCTATATGGTAAAGCCATAGGGAACACTGAGCAGCACATTGACATGGTGGTAAATCTAGACTAGTCTCTATATGGTAAAGCCATAGGGACCACTGAGCAGCACATTGACACAGTGGTAAATCTAGACTAGTCTCTATATGGTAAAGCCATAGGGACCACTGAGCAGCACATTGACATGGTGGTAAATCTAGACTAGTCTCTGGTATGGTAAAGCCATAGGGACCACTGAGCAGCACATTGACACAGTGGTAAATCTAGACTAGTCTCTATATGGTAAAGCCATAGGGACCACTGAGCAGCACATTGACACGGTGGTAAATCTAGACTAGTCTCTATATGGTAAAGCCATAGGGACCACTGAGCAGCACATTGACACAGTGGTAAATCTAGACTAGTCTCTATATGGTAAAGCCATAGGGACCACTGAGCAGCACATTGACATGGTGGTAAATCTAGACTAGTCTCTGGTATGGTAAAGCCATAGGGACCACTGAGCAGCACATTGACACAGTGGTAAATCTAGACTAGTCTCTGGTATGGTAAAGCCATAGAGACCACTGAGCAGCACATTGACATGGTGGTTAATCTAGACTAGTCTCCGGTATGGTAAAGCCATAGGGACCACTGAGCAGCACATTGACACAGTGGTAAATCTAGACTAGTCTCTATATGGTAAAGCCATAGGGACCACTGAGCAGCACATTGACATGGTGGTAAATCTAGACTAGTCTCTGGTATGGTAAAGCCATAGGGACCACTGAGCAGCACATTGACACAGTGGTAAATCTAGACTAGTCTCTGGTATGGTAAAGCCATAGGGACCACTGAGCAGCACATTGACACGGTGGTGAATCTAGACTAGTCTCTATATGGTAAAGCCATAGGGACCACTGAGCAGCACATTGACATGGTGGTAAATCTAGACTAGTCTCTGGTATGGTAAAGCCATAGGGACCACTGAGCAGCACATTGACACAGTGGTAAATCTAGACTAGTCTCTATATGGTAAAGCCATAGGGACCACTGAGCAGCACATTGACATGGTGGTAAATCTAGACTAGTCTCTGGTATGGTAAAGCCATAGGGACCACTGAGCAGCACATTGACACAGTGGTAAATCTAGACTAGTCTCTGGTATGGTAAAGCCATAGAGACCACTGAGCAGCACATTGACATGGTGGTGAATCTAGACTAGTCTCTATATGGTAAAGCCATAGAGACCACTGAGCAGCACATTGACACAGTGGTAAATCTAGACTAGTCTCTATATGGTAAAGCCATAGGGACCACTGAGCAGCACATTGACATGGTGGTAAATCTAGACTAGTCTCTGGTATGGTAAAGCCATAGGGACCACTGAGCAGCACATTGACACAGTGGTAAATCTAGACTAGTCTCTATATGGTAAAGCCATAGGGACCACTGAGCAGCACATTGACATGGTGGTAAATCTAGACTAGTCTCTGGTATGGTAAAGCCATAGGGACCACTGAGCAGCACATTGACACAGTGGTAAATCTAGACTAGTCTCTGGTATGGTAAAGCCATAGGGACCACTGAGCAGCACATTGACATGGTGGTTAATCTAGACTAGTCTCTATATGGTAAAGCCATAGGGACCACTGAGCAGCACATTAACACGGTGGTAAATCTAGACTAGTCTCTATATGGTAAAGCCATAGGGACCACTGAGCAGCACATTGACACGGTGGTGAATCTAGACTAGTCTCTATATGGTAAAGCCATAGGGACCACTGAGCAGCACATTGACACAGTGGTAAATCTAGACTAGTCTCTGGTATGGTAAAGCCACAGAGACCACTGAGCAGCACATTGACACGGTGGTGAATCTAGACTAGTCTCCGGTATGGTAAAGCCATAGGGACCACTGAGCAGCACATTGACATGGTGGTAAATCTAGACTAGTCTCTGGTATGTTAAAGCCATAGGGACCACTGAGCAGCACATTGACACAGTGGTAAATCTAGACTAGTCTCTGGTATGGTAAAGCCATAGGGACCACTGAGCAGCACATTGACATGGTGGTGAATCTAGACTAGTCTCTGGTATGGTAAAGCCATAGGGACCACTGAGCAGCACATTGACACAGTGGTAAATCTAGACTAGTCTCCGGTATGGTAAAGCCATAGGGACCACTGAGCAGCACATTGACATGGTGGTAAATCTAGACTAGTCTCTGGTATGGTAAAGCCATAGGGACCACTGAGCAGCACATTGACACAGTGGTGAATCTAGACTAGTCTCTATATGGTAAAGCCATAGGGACCACTGAGCAGCACATTGACACAGTGGTGAAACTAGACTAGTCTCTATATGGTAAAGCCATAGGGACCACTGAGCAGCACATTGACATGGTGGTAAATCTAGACTAGTCTCTATATGGTAAAGCCATAGGGACCACTGAGCAGCACATTGACATGGTGGTAAATCTAGACTAGTCTCTGGTATGGTAAAGCCATAGGGACCACTGAGCAGCACATTGACACAGTGGTAAATCTAGACTAGTCTCTGGTATGGTAAAGCCATAGGGACCACTGAGCAGCACATTGACACGGTGGTGAATCTAGACTAGTCTCTATATGGTAAAGCCATAGGGACCACTGAGCAGCACATTGACATGGTGGTAAATCTAGACTAGTCTCCGGTATGGTAAAGCCATAGGGACCACTGAGCAGCACATTGACACGGTGGTAAATCTAGACTAGTCTCTATATGGTAAAGCCATATGGACCACTGAGCAGCACATTGACATGGTGGTAAATCTAGACTAGTCTCTGGTATGGTAAAGCCATAGGGACCACTGAGCAGCACATTGACATGGTGGTAAATCTAGACTAGTCTCTGGTATGGTAAAGCCATAGGGACCACTGAGCAGCACATAGACACAGTGGTAAATCTAGACTAGTCTCTATATGGTAAAGCCACAGGGACCACTGAGCAGCACATTGACACGGTGGTAAATCTAGACTAGTCTCTGGTATGGTAAAGCCATAGGGACCACTGAGCAGCACATTGACAGTACAGTGGTAAATCTAGACTAGTCTCTGGTATGGTAAAGCCATAGGGACCACTGAGCAGCACATTGACAGTACAGTGGTAAATCTAGACTAGTCTCTGGTATAGTAAAGCCATAGGGACCACTGAGCAGCACATTGACACAGTGGTGAATCTAGACTAGTCTCTGGTATGGTAAAGCCATAGAGACCACTGAGCAGCACATTGACACAGTGGTAAATCGCCGTGTCACATTGACACGTTCCGCTGCGCTGACGCTCGGCAGCACTTTTACATAAAGATACCACCCCGGGCGGCAGCGTTTTACATAAAGATACCACCCCGGGCGGCAGCGTTTTACATAAAGATACCACCCCGGGCGGCAGCGTTTTACATAAAGATACCACCCCGGGCGGCAGCGTTTTACATAAAGATACCACCCCGGGCCCGAGTCTGTGTTCAGACATGTCTCTACCCCGGGCCAGAGTCTGTGTTCAGGGTTGGTGTTCAGACACGTCTCTACCCCGGACCCGTGTCTGTATTCAGACACGGGCTCGTGTCTCTATCCCGGACCCGTGTCTGTATTTAGACACGGGCCCGTGTCTCTACCCCGGACCCGTGTCTGTATTCAGACACTGGCCCGTGTCTCTATCCCGGACCCGTGTCTGTATTCAGACACGGGCCCGTGTCTCTACCCCGGGCCCGTGTATGTGTTCAAACACGTCTCTACCCTTGATACCAAAACTTTTGCACTTATACTCAAGTACATTTTAAATTCCGGACTTTTACTTCTAACAGTTAAAGAGTAGAGTAGAGTTATAGCTATATTGCAGTATTGATTTTTTTTAAGGAAAGAAAGTGAGCACTTTATCCACCAGTGGTCCCCACAGAGGTAGAACGGAGCTGGAGGGACGGACAGGCGGAGGGACAGACGGACGCAGTGACGCAGCAACGCTCTCTGAAGAGACTGCGACATCATCACAAAATTGCCAACACAAATTATGGGTCTGACAAATAGCGACAATAGTGGATCCAAAAGCTCACATCACATCGCAAGTCGGCAAAGTCTTAACTAGTGGATCTGCTATTTTCAATATTTTTCAATGTGCCCAAATCCCAAAATGAAATGCACATATTTAATTCAGTCTGACTGACCAGGGGCAGGAATAAAACATGGCCACCAGTCATGAAAATATTTTGAACATGTATCTGATGTCTGTCTGTCCCATGCTACTGTTGATCAGATACACTATTTATTCAATTTCTTATCTTTCTTAAAATAAATGCTATTCTTTATTTTATAGTATTGTTTTTTATGTATTTATTGGTCCATTATGCAATGAAACCACCAAACACCAAAAGTCGATCTCCCTTTAGCGATTTCTTGAAATATATTTCATTCATTTTCCATTTCTCACTATTTATTTGCCTTACTACAGTACGATGCTTCACACATGGTCGCCCACACTTGCTCACAACACACTTGCACGCACGCACGCACGCACGCACGCACGCACGCACGCACGCACGCACGCACGCACACTTACCCTCTCCCTTCTCTCTACAAAGTTTTAAAAGTTTTAAGAAAAATAGCTGTCGGGTTCAATTCAAGGAGAGTGTGTTTTTGCAAAAAGCTTGACTCAGATTCAAACACATTCCACATGGCATTTAATGTATGTATGGGACCATTTATGGTCCCATACATACATTCAATTTATGTACATACATACATACATACATTAAATTTATGGTCACAGGCCTGTTTATTTTGGGTCCCAAGTTAAATGGCCTTTTCATGAGTATATATACGGTAGGTCCCACATTTACTTGGGTTAGGTTCCTGTATGACGACAGCATTAGTGCTTTAATGACATTGTATACCAAGAGAATAAGGTAGAATGGTATGAGAGAGGTGCATGGGGCGGGGCGGGGTCGCTATACATTTGCTGATTTATGGTCTCTAAACCAGTTGTTCACCAAACTTTGTAATGACAAGGACCCCCAAAATGAACACTTATTTGCCCGCGGACCCCCATTTGAAAATATATGCCAGGGACCCCCATAAGAGAAGATTTGTATGGTTCTAGCAGTGATTTTCAACCATTTTCATTTCAAGGACTCCCCCGGTTTGACATGCGTTATTAGGATTACGGACAGACCTCAATTTAATCCTGTGATTTCTCTCTCTGGGACCCCAATTTACATTGTAAAATCAATGCTAATTTAGCCCTGAGAGGTTACAGACCCATTAGGGTCCATTTGGTTTCTAACTATCATTTAGCTTGGGACCCCCTGGAACTCCCTCAAGGACCCTGGGGGTCCCCGGACGCCACTTTAGAAACCACTGCTCTAAACGGCAAAATCCTGACTGTCACGTCAACTCTTAAGAGTAGTGTGAAAATGGATCCGTTCCAGGAACCAACCACCACAGGGGCCCGTTGGAGAGTTGCAGGTTTTTTTTTGCAGTGCATCACAAGTGTCCATGCTTTAATGAAAGCCGGGACCCGGCGGGGTGAGGGAGGGAATGCATTTATTCAGCCTGCGTTGCTCCTCATCTTTTAACCCATTTAGGCCTGGCGTCAAAATAAAAAAAACGTTCGCTCTGAAAGAATATATATATTCAAAGATTTGTGCCGCATTTTCACGATTTTTCAAAAATAGCAGACCTACAAGCTCATAGCGCGCCAATCGGTGGCGCGCTATGAGCTTGTAGATCTGCTATTTTTCAATAGCTAAAGTATTACATAATGCTTATTTAAAACACCAAAAGGGGTTCCCGCCAATAATGAGTTAATGAGCAAGCTAGCCCTGTGTGAGAATCCAGCCTTCTAATAACATTTGAATTCACTTCATACAAAAAGCCATGAACCGAGCCGAGGGCCATTAGGAGGCTCCATTTGGGCTTCCATTCAGCCAAATTCAGCGGTATCCGTCCTTTGCTAATGTGCTGTGGTGGAACCGGGAAGCTCAGCAAAACCCTCAGTGTCAGTTTAGCTCTGAGCGTGTCCAACCAAATGGATATATATGGAAATGCAAATAGATACATTTTACTGTTACCTATTATGACGACCATGCAGTCTTGGTATTGACCTTGATAATTTTTTCTCATGTTTTTGTTAATTGTAGGGTATAGCCTTGTTTTTTCTTAAAATTGTGATAGTTACTTAGACAGATGCTAGGCTCATTGTTTACCTCGTACAGATCATTATTTTGATAGTAATAGTGACCAATTGTGACTGGGGCTAAGTCATTGGACTTTTTTCCATTTTCGTTTTTTTCATTAGGCTATATGAAAGCAGGTAATCATAGCTTCAAATTGACATATTGGTTGTTCAGTTTGACCCACCTGCTTTGGAGATATGGCTTATAGAGTAATGTCTTGCAGAAAACAGCGAGTTGAGAAAACAGGCTTGAAAGGTTCACTTCTGTGGACTCTAACATTTCACCTATATTATATATATAGCTACATGTTTAAGCATTTATATTATTTCCTATTTATATGTCAATTTCAGCTCTGACATTTAGGCTACTTCAGACATGCTCTAGTGCTATTAACTCATCTAGGATAAGGCACCATAGCAGCCCCTCAGTCAAATCTGGTCACCTGTTACTATGTTAGACTGATGCTACTGTAGGTTCTTGGTTTACTGGTGAGGCACTACACTATCTCTCTGCATTGGATGAGTGTTTATCTTATTGTTTATTGTAAGTCACTCTGGTTAAAGGGGAGTTTCGCACAAGCTGTTTTCTTACCGTATATGAAGACGTGTATCAATTCGTCATTGAAAAAAAACAAAAAAAAAACATGCCGAGCGTTTCATAAGGAATTAGCGGATTTACCGTCCATGTGGGTCAAACGCTAGAACTCCTATTCAATCACGCAATTGGTTTTAGTTTTGTGTTTACATCTGATCTAGACGATGTGACAGGTTAGTCCATGAAGTGTTGTTGCTGCACTCTTCCTGGTCTACGTGTGCTGGCGTTAGACCCCTCCTACGCTTTTCTTAAAGGACCAGTGCCCTATATCTTTTTTTTTTTTTTTGGGTCAATATACATATCCACTTACTTTTGTAAAAAAAAGGGTTAGTAAGAAATTCCCCTAGCCTGTCTGCTAAATGCATACATTGTAAATAGTACTGTGCACGCTCATTCTGCTTTACAATTACAATTTAGGCATTTAGCAGAAGCTATAATTCACATAATTGGTCCGATCACTAATGTTCCTGATAAAATAGCACAATTCTTTTCTACTTTGTGTCTCATAGGAGGGCTGTGGGCAGTTCAGAAACCCGTCCACGAGCGACATCATCATTAGGCAGATTATTTTTAAATATATATTTAGATTTGTAATATCGTGAGAACAATGGCTTCCATTTTCGCATTGCAACTTTTCAGGAATAGAAAGCCTGCAGTTTCTATTAGCTTGGATTCCCCATCGATGATGTCACTATAGTGGACACACGCACAGACGCGCACACACAAACAATCTGACATGGTTTCCTGAGTTGCATGCAGTCCCAGCAGGCAGGAATGGTCCGGTGTGTTGTGTATGTGCGTGTGAGCACGTGCGTGCGTGCATGCGTGCGTGCGTGCGTGCGTGCGTGCGTGCGTGCGTGTGTGCGCATATGTGTGTGTGCGTGCGTGTGTGTACTGTAACAAGACCCTCTGTTGTGGCTTTAATAGTCCAGATGGCCAAATTAGCCGCTCCAACAAAGCAACAAACTATCTACTGTAGCTAGCACGCAACACACACACACACACACACACACACACACACACACACACACACACACACACACACACACACACACACATGCGCACACGCAAACACACACATAGATACACATACATTTTCACACCCACATACAGTACACTTTACACATTTAATACTGGCAGTCTGGCACATGATGGATCTATACTAGCAAACACATATATATATGCACACATGCAGTGGCTGTCTGCTTGGCTTTCTGCTCCACTGAGGAGATGAACCAATCAGAGCAGAGCAAATTAACATCTGAACCAATCAGAGCCAGACTAATTAACATACAAATTAACATCTGTAGAATCAAACTTCAACCATGACACCACAGCCTGTCGGAGAACAGAATGTTCATCTCTCTCTCTCTCTCTCACAAGCGCACGTGCACACGCACACGCACACGCACACACACACACACACACACACACACACACACACACACAGTCAGCGAGCAAATTAGAAAACAAGCAAATAAGGAACAAACAGAGTGATAAATGAGTGACAATCAAGCATGCATAATGAAGAGCAGACAGTGCAGGACAGTGAGGTAAGATGTAGCTACAGAGTGTGAATACCTGCTCTTGTCTGCCAGTACTGACATCCCGCAGGGGTTTAATTAAGCGCGTATATGCAAGAGTCTATTAAATTTGAGCTCATTCATGTTTCTGTCGTGCTTATAGACGTGTATACCATACATTTTTGTCTTTGCGCGCGTGTGCGTGTGTGTGTGTGTGTGTGTGTGTGCGTGTGCGTGTGCGTGTGCGTGTGTGTGTGTAGGATCAACATGCATGACTCATATGTTTGTATCCATTGCAATGGAGAAAATATATAATTGAATGCAAACACATGAAACATAATTGCTTAACTTCACAAAGCAAAATGGATCTGTGTATTTTATTGAGAGAGAGAGAGAGAGAGAGAGAGAGAGAGAGAGAGAGAGATTGTGCGTGCGTGCGTGCGTGCGTGCGTGCGTGCGTGCGTGTATTGAACAGGAGGGTGTATTTTATCTATTAGCAGTATAGGATGCCCCAGTAGGGTGCCCCTCAATACTACGTAATGATTGTGGGCTAACTAGACAGGAAACACATTAAATCCATCGATAGCGGCACTATTATCTAGAGGATACTAAATATCGACGCTAATACAAAGCGTGGGAGTGCATGTGCACGTGTGCACGTGTGCACGTGTGCAACTGAATAGATGGAGACGGAGGGATATAAAGAAGGAAAGAGACGATTACGAGTAGACCAGTATTTCTCAAACGTTCTGGCCGTCACTCGTGACGTCATGTGGTCTTTTAATTTTGGCTTCATCCCATTCAGGACGGGAACCCCTTTTGGTGTTTTATGCATTATGTTATACTAAAAATACTAAAAATATTTTTGAAAAATGGTAAAAATGCGGCACAAATATTAATCTTTCACAGCGATTTTAACTCAAATCTTTGCATCTGGGGGGTCTCTGGAACTACATATTTTCAGATGGGGGTCGGCGGTCAATTACATGAAAAACGTTGATAACCACCGACATAGAAACATAGGTTTTTCTGAAAACTGTCATGATTTAGAAGACATTTTGTAGAATCTGGTCTCAGGTCTAAATGAGTGAAGCTCCCCCCTTGTCAGCATGCCCACCCGTGACATCATGTCGCAGCCACAGTGGGTGCCCCTCACTTCACACAAGTGTGAGTTTGTCATGCCATGGACCGCAAATTGACCCTTATTAGCCCGTGGACCCCCATTTGAAAACATTTGCCAAGGCCCCGCCATAAGAGAAGGTTTTTATGGCTCTAGCATTGATTTTCAACCATTTTAATTTCAAGGACCCCCAGTTTGACCTGCATTAGACTACGGTCGATTTATATTATAAAATCAATGCTAATTTAACTCTACAAATGGACCCGTTGGGTCTGTACACTATACAGACCCATCAGGGTCCATTTGGTTCTTAACTATCTATCATTTAACTGGGGACCACCTGGAACTCCCTCAAGGGCCCCTGGGGGCCCCCAGACCACACTTTGAGAACCACTGACGGAGAAGGAGGTAAGAGGCATGTATGTGGTAATAATAGTATAGAGACTGAGTGTCAACTTAGTTTTATGAATTGCGGCATTTTATTGGTGCATATAAAGTATTTGGACAGATTTAAAATTCCAGTCATGAATTTGCCAACTTTAACTTAAATGGCTCATGAACCAGTAAACGCTACTTATAAGCCCCGGTAATTCAATGTCACTTTCTCTCTATGCTCCCAACCTCTACTGGATCAGGGCCCACTTGGAAAATCTTGAAAGCGTGCATTTTCAGAGCTTATATTTATTCATGTAGGCTATTTATTGGTGTCACCCTAAAAACACATTAACAAGGTTTTAAAGAAGAAATACTTTTTATTATTATAACATCTTGTGTTTGCCAATAATTTGGGGCCCCACTTGCAATATCCACCAGAGGGGAATCACTGCTCCATTATGGTCGATATATCTCGATGAGTCTTTGGCTGTTGTTGACTTAATTCCTCCGGGTCAGCAGTAAGTACTACATGGTGCGAATAAGCAAGCTTCAGATTTATCAATATAGGCTCAAATCATTATGCTCCTAAAGTTAGACATGAATAACATTAACGGATGCTTCTAATTTTAGTGCTGAAGTCTATGGGGAATCTATGGGGAATCCACCGACTTTATAACATAAAGCCTATAGGATGCCCTGCAGTAACGGATAGTGTGAGCTAGGGCTTTCACTTCGTGATTTTTACTAGTTGACTAGTTGCCTAGTTTACTAGTCGACTAGTTGCCTAGTTTACTAGTCGACTAGTTGCCTAGTTTACTAGTCGACTAGTTGTTTAAACCATTTTGACCTGAGATCAGATTATAAAAATGTCTTCTACATCCTGACAGTTTTCTGAAAAAGCTATGTTTCTATGTCAGTCGTTCTTCGATTTTTCAAAAATAGCAGACCTACAAGCTCGTAGCGCGCCACTCGGTGGCGCGCTACGAGCTTGTAGATCTGCTATTTTTCAATAGCTAAAGCATAACATAATGCTAACACCAGAAGGGGTTCCCGCCTAAATTGGGTTAACTACCTATTATGTAAAAATATAATCTAGCGTTCTAGCTGATCTTGAGGCCTACAAAAACGGGAGGGAAAAAAAAAACGCCTTTTTTTCTTCTTCTTACTAGTCAACTAGTACCAGCAAGGTCGACTAGTGGATTTACTAGTCGACTAGTTGAATAGTCGCTAGTTAACTAGTTGCTTAAAGCCCTAGTGTGAGCATCTTTCTAAAGCTTATTTATAATTCATACTCCCATCGCACGTTGGTGTCCCTCCGCGTCGCCCGCCAACAAGAGCCGATCTACAAGCTCACAGTCACTCTTCAAATCACTTTTCTTGTAGATCGGCTCTGGTGGGCGAGAGACGCCTCCGTGCGACCAGAGTATGATTCAGGCTTGACAGAGGAGGAAGAGGAGGAGAGATGGGATGAGGAAGAGAGAGAAAGAGCAGACGATGTTAAAAGGAAGAATCAAGAGGCAAGGACGGACATGCGACGTCACACCGGCTGATCCACTCGCGAGCCTTGATGATCAACCATTTTTGTCAAAACAAGTCATCATGAGCCATAGCACAGCAAGTCATGCAGCAGCATGCATAAAAACCAGTGAGCATGACCAAAATACATACACAAACAATAAGAAATACCAAATTAAATATACAATATAAACAAAAGACATGACAAAAAAAAAGAAAAACAGGCAACGGCAGCCATGCAGAATAAAGAATGCATACTCTTACAAAGGCCGTGTCATCATAGGGTCCCTATTTTGCGTGTCTAAATTACCATGTCTTATGTCTTATCTTAAAATGCCACTATGCGGTAAACGGCCCTGAATTAGTCACACCATGTCGCCATGACTAATTCAGGCATTTTCCCCGTCCTCAAAATGGCGAAACAGCGTTGGCCACAGCTCCAGGTCTTAAGTTAAGACACAGGACCTGGTAATCCTGGGCCATAGATGTGTGTTGCTCCTATACCCTGCCTATACTTATTTGAGGGCTCTATACTTCATAATTTAATATACATATACATCAAATCTCTTTGTAAAAAAATATGGAATCTACAAGCTCAAACTTGTTGTGAGCTATTGGCTATTTTTGTCAAATGTTCACACGAATACAGACACTATAGGGTTCATTAAAATACAGGCCTTTTTAAGAAAAAACAAAACAAAAAAACATGCCAAAACATAAGGAAACTAAGCCATTCCAAGCCAAACCAAGCCACCACAGGTACGTTTAGTTAGCCATAATCAAAGTGAGAGTAAGGTGTGAACTCACAGATTGAAAACTTGTTGCTGGAGTCTTTGCCAGGGAATAATTTAACGCCCCGCGATTTAAAATCTACTGATCGCTTCACTGCAGAGAGAACAGAATACAGAAAAGAGAAGGGGGAAAAAATTATAATCAGAGAACAGATTGGCGGGAGTAGAAAAAGAAAATAGATTAAGCAAAGAAATAAAAATAAATGACCCATTCTTCTCCCTCACGATGATGTGAGAGAGAAGAGGAAAGCGTAACAAAGAAAGAAAGTCACTTGGCAAAAGGAAATGGTAGGATGGAAGAAATGGAGAGTGGAAGAAGAGAAGACAACAAACAGTCAGAGAGAGAGAGAGAGAGAGAGAGAGAGAGAGAGAGAGAGGGAGAGAGAGAGAGAGAGAGAGAGAGAGAGAGAGAGAGCAGCAGGAACATGACTTCAACAACAGCAGCATTCAGAGAGTTTGTTTATTTGAAAAGCTAGATCACCCTCTGTCTATCTTTAACACACGCACGCACGCACACACGCACGCACGCACGCACGCACGCACGCACGCACGCACGCACGCACACGCTAGATGTGTAGGCATTTCACAGGACACTGTATGATTTATGCTGAACAGAAGCCGGTAGTAAGAGAAAAGCTGGCATCATTTTTAATCAGAATGACACTTCTGCAGCTCTGCTGTCAAAACTCTGAGAAAGCGATATGTGGCGAGAAGAGAAGGGCTCAAACTTATCAGGGTCACTGAAAGACAAGACAAGAGGAACGCTGAAGAGATGATGGAAGCATTGGTGGTGTCGGCCGTGTCAAATCGGTCCCTGCAACACAGCTTGACATCATTTTGTTACAGGGTTAACATCCTTGTCCTTTTTGTCCTTCTGTAACTTATCACAGAATGCCACTCTCATGCTATGAAGGCTAAAAGATATGCCCGACAAAGAGAGAGATAGAGGCACGGACATGAGATGTGTCACATGGTCAAGGAAGGGCCATATTGAAAATGATGACCAACATTTTATATGCATTAACTCAAGGACCTCGATTTGATACGATTTGTACTTCAATCCACACGTTGAGAGCCACTGATGCACAGCACAGGTGCATTCCCACTACCACTGCAAGATTAAATATTTGT
Source organism: Electrona antarctica (assembly GCF_951216825.1). Lineage (NCBI taxonomy): Eukaryota > Metazoa > Chordata > Actinopteri > Myctophiformes > Myctophidae > Electrona > Electrona antarctica. Next base: position 9,767,989 of record NC_136796.1, read on the forward strand.
CAGAGCCGCGCGATTACATAGAAAGTCAATACAAAGACGCAACCTTGCACTGAGCGGTGCAGGCGGCGCGAACAATGCGCGCCGTCTCCTCACTATCTCCGCTCGACGATCGCCTCACGATTACCAACACAACGCTGACCCGCGTGAACAAAGTGTAGCGATTCAAGCGTCTGGAAAGATATTTCATCTTGCGGTGGGAATGCACGTTTCACACCCTTCAGAGTTAAAGGCATGGTTCAGGTGAGAATTCTCATTTCCCATCTGCACTGTCATATTTGATGTAATGGAGATGTAATACTGTGAGACTGTAGGACTAGTAGCATGCCAAAGTTTGTGCTATTGCCATTGAGAATGCATTGGGCGTTTAAGTTAAATAACTCCGAAACTAGAAAACATTTCAAAGTAAAAAGTTCCAGCATGTGTCTCCACAGTAAGCTGAATTATAAAATGTGTGAATAGAGTTTCTAGGTGAAAGTAATGTTTTGACGTGCCATAGAGCTGCCATTGAGCCCCATTATACATTTCTCAAATTTGAAAGCACTATATTTCTAAAACTATGAAACATTTCAAAGATTTCTTTACAGACAAACATGTCCACCGTAAGATGAACCTAAATAGGTTTGAATGGGGTTTCTAGGTGTAAGTATGTAGGACTAGTAGCATGGCAAAGTTTGTGCTATTGCCATTGAGAATGCATTGGGCGTTTAAGTTAAATACGGGGGGGGACATATTTTGACAGCTGCCTGTCATAATTTCTCCCCCCTCCCTATTCCAAAGCCCCCCCAGGTACATTATATATTTAAACTATGTTCAGCAATGGTACACTTATTTATTCAGTGGGTAGATCTTGTTGAGCTGGTCATTTTGAAAGTAGATCTCACGTCATAAATGTGCTGCTCTAAATACATGGAGACTACTCAGACTAGGCATTTAAACTTGACTCACTGTAGATTAGATTACATTTTTTTTTCTTTTTTTTCCCGGTCTCTTACTCTATCATAATTAATGGAAGACATTATCACCATAAATGATGCAAGCACTGTAAACACAAAGATCTCAGTCTTAAATAACAAACTCACGATGACAAATCACCATAATGAATGGCTGATAGATGGAGACAGACGTCATTTTCATAATGACCTGACAGGCTAATGTATTGCTTGGTGAATGATACCAGATGAGATAATGTACTAACAATTAGCTGACTGGGGTACAACACGCACGCACGCATGCACGCACGCACGCACGCACGCACGCACGCACGCACGCACGGTATTCCATTTACCACTGCAATATTATATCATGTATTTTTAAAGTAACAATTAGGCTAATGTCAAACACAGGCCACATTTAGGTGCTCAAAATCAATGGCAGCCCATTAGCCACTGTGACATTGATTGAACCATAGGTGTTTCATGTTAACAATGGCTCTATTGTTGTATAGTAATAGTAGTTAGTTACTATACACACATATCCGTCAATGGTTTTCCATGTGCCACGGTGATATATGTGCTAGGAGTCTGATGTTGTAAAATGCTTGCATACGTCGCCTTTATTGTGTTTGAGTTTTACATTCTCACTTGACTGACACTCGATTCTATAGAATTATAGCCTATAAAAGTACCAACACACCGCTACACTATTTGACCAATATTTAGAAAATGTTAGTGATGGCTATGGTTCAATGAACTTTAATTGCATTATAAATTATACACTTGCATTATATGGCTGCCTGACATGTTGATATACAGTAGAATAGTTGAGGAATGGGAATTAGCAGCGCATGTATAGCATATTGACACAAAACACATTAGTATTGCATAATTAACAGGCTGACATATCATTTTGTTGTATTACATGGCATATTTAGGTACTAGCAATGGATTATTCCATAAATGGGGCGGCGGCGGCGGTGGCTCAGCGGTAGAGTGACTGGATGGGGAACACAAGGTTGCCAGTTCGAACCCGGGCTCCCCCAGAGTTGGTGTCCTTGAGCAAGACACTGAACCTCTAATTGCTCCTGATGTGCAGGTTGGTGCCTTGCATGGTTTCTGCCGCCATCGGTGTATGAATGTGTGAATGGGTGAATGTAATGCACAATCTATGTAAAGCGCCTTGGATAAAAGGCGCTATATAAATGCACCATTTACCATTTTAAATGAAATCATAATATAAATGCACCACGTCTCTGTGTGTATACTGCCGTACGTGTGTACAGTTACATACATCTGTAATCCACATAACTCCAGAACCGTTCGCCCCACCGACTTCAAATTTGACACGTGTTCCACGCACACCACCAAAGGGAGTCCAGTGCCTGGTGTCTGGTTCAGAACCAGCACAAAAGCCTCTGAACGGGATATGGACTGGGGCCCTGCCCAGGCTCTGGACATCTCCATAATGGAGCTGGCCAGTTCTGACACCACAATGTCATACCCAAACACTCCATATTTGGGCATGCCTGACAAAGAACTCCATATATGGGCATTAAAATGGACACAGACACAGGCACCACTCTGGTTAATGTGTTAAGCTGCACAATAAGTACGCCTGGTGCCGTGCAGCAAAAATACATAGTCATTCAATCAAAGATTGGCCTAGCCCCTGCCTACATCACAGACCTGGTAAAATACCCCCCCACCACCAGGCACCTCAGATCCACAGACCTTGAGCTCCTAGATGTCCCGACAACCAAGTTGAGGCTTAGAGGCGACCGTGCCTTCTCGGTTGCAGCCCCTAGGCTATGGAACACCATCCCCTACTCCATCAGAACCTCCCCCCCCATTGAAGTTTTTAAATCCAGACTTAAAACCCTGTTTTACTCCCTAGCATTTGATTGCCCGTAACCTTGTTCTTGTTTTTAAACCAGTATATCGTTTGATTTTATGATAACCTTAGTTGCTTTTATTGTCTGTAATTGTCTTTTTGCTGTGTTCTCACTATCTGTCGTTCATGTTGATGAAATGTCTGTACAGCACTTTGGTACAATGGAAATTGTTTTTAAATGTGCTTCATGAATAAAGGTGATTTGATTTGATTTGAAGAAAAACATTAGCATGTAGGAACATGGTGGCATGTTTTCATTCAACAGCAATTACATTCAAATTGCAAGTGTGACACTAATGTTGTGCTCCCAGGCTCACCTCTACATACTGTAACTGTAAGAAAGACATAGGGATAGCGCTTTCTAAATCCACGTTTCCTTTAATATATTTAATTCTATTAAGTCTAATTATTATTATTATTTATGCTTCGTCCAAGCACGACAGTCTGTTGCGCATCAAAAATAGCTGACCTGCAAGCTCACAATGTGTTGCTGTGTGATGAAGTATTAAATCTAGCTTTACAGTATATGTGACGCCCATCATTCCACCTCCCTTGGACTGAGCTCACACCTACTCTAGGCAGATGTACTAGATGAACTGAAAATGTATGAAATATGTTTTTTTTAATGTCAATAAAGGAGTGCAACAGTTCAATCAATCAATCAATTTAATCAATAAATGAAATTACATATTTGATTGATTTAATCGATTTTCAAAAGTAGTGAAAATAGTCAATCTGTGGGTATAAGTCACACGTTTTCCGCTCTGTTGTCAATAAATAAAGAGCTTTAAAAATGTTGTGCGGATGGATCTCCTCTTTCCTTTCAAAATAGTCAATCTACCAGCTCACATCATGCCTCCATGCGATGCACTGTGAGCTTGTAAACAGCACATATAAAAAAAGTGCTTAGCAATTATTCAATTAACCAGAAAACATAACTGATACAATAATCGCTAAGAATAGTTGGCAGCCTTAGAAATAAATATTGTCCCTATCATGCATGTTGTGTACTAGTGAGACCTATGGGGCCGTTCACACCTGAGACACAGCTGTCTCCTCGGTGTGTTGCACAGCTCGCAATGCATTTCCAATGGGAGTCACGTGGTTTAACCTATTTTGGGCGGGGACCCCTTTTGGGGTTAGCATTATGTTATGCTTTAGCTATTGAAAAATAGCAGATCTACAAGCTCATAGCACGCCACCGAGTGGCGCGCTACGAGCTTGTAGATCTGCTATTTTAGAAAAATCGAAGAACCACTGACATAGAAACATAGCTTTTTCAGAAAACTGTCAGGATGTAGAAGACATTTTTAGAATCTGATCTCAGGTCAAAATGGGTTAATGACAACCTTGTTGCATGGCTGTCTTCATGCCCTCCTCCCCCCATGCAACAAGGTTGTGTCATCAAACCATGTGACTCCCATTGGAAATGCATTGCGAGCCGTGCGACACACAGAACAGACAGGACACACCGAGCTAGGAGACAGCTGTGTCTCAGGTGTGAACGGCCCCTATTGGGCCGCGCCCCTGAGGGACATGGTGCCCCAGCTGCAGTAAGCGTCACGGTAATGTGATATAGTAGCCAGCCGGACAGAATGATATCGCATCGTTTAACGTCTGCACGCCAGTATGCTGGCTGGAGCGTGAACTAGCCTCACCTTACCAGATTCACCTACAACATAATTACTATGTAATACGGTAGTAATCCTAGAAGGCACGCTGTCACTCAACATCCTCAGTCTGGGGCCCTGAGAATTATGAACAACTTTCTCCTCTCACGGCCAAAAGTAAGAGAGAAGCAAGACTCCAGCTGTTGTTTGTTTATTGTTTATTCCGCCCCTCGGGGACAAACGGAGCCGAAGCCTCACCAGACGCTGCATGGCTTGATGTCTGCCGCTTGCACTACCCACCAAATCACATCATGCATTTTTTTTGAATGAATCTCAGACGACACATAAGCTGACAATTCAAGAGGAAAAACAGCCGGCCAAGGATATGTTTCTGCAACAACAACCATTATGAAGTCGAACAGGAGAGCTGCAAAGTGTGAGAGCATATTGAGAGAGTGATTTAGCACTGGTGTAATTTACATTTGTGGCTATAATGACTGGCTTTAATAAACACCGTTTCATGTCAGCTCATCCATCATTCTGTCCTACTCTGCTGCCTCGGAGGGACGCACACACGTGCACGCACACACAGACACACACACACACACACAGACACGCACACACAAGCTGTTTTACATTAAACAGCGTGTAATATCGCGACTAAAACCCTATTACCAGCGACATCATTAACAAAGCACGGTAATATGAAGAGAACATTGTAGAGACATTTCCAGAAAAATAAGAACATAACCCATTAACCCATTCTGGGCGGGAATGGGTTTCCCATTATGTTATGCTTTAGCTATTGAAAAATAGCAGATCTACAAGCTCATAGCGCGCCACCGAGTGGCGCGCTACGAGCTTGTAGGTCTGCTATTTTTGAAAAATCAAAGAACGACTGACATAGAAACATAGCTTTTTCAGAAAACTGTCAGGATGTAGAAGACATTTTTAGAATCTGATCTCAGGTCAAAATGGGTTAAGCTGAATTTTGTGGCTGTCGGGTAGGAACCCTGTACGTCTAAAACCCTTACTTTTATAGGAAAGGAAAAAAGAAGAAGAAATGAACATGTGTTGAACAATGGCTCCAATGTAGTAGCCTAATTATTTTGCCACAAGCTCTTAATACTTTTCTTTGGTTCAATATTTATAAAACCCACAGACACGATAGGACCACAATGGAAACAAGTCCCCATGATGTTATTTTGTGTGTTATCCTTTTATATTAGCCTTAATGCCTTACTGTAACACATTACAATTATATAATAAAGTATATAATAAATCAATCAAAAACAGACTTAACCACTTTCAAACTGCCCTCCCTATTTATAGCATGTCATAATAGGTAAACGTTTAAATAAAAGGTTTTATAATAGGACAAAAATAGCAGATCTACAAGCTCTCAACTCACACCTGTGAGCTTGCAGATCGACTATTTTCACTATGGCATAATGAAAAAATAAATGAAGGGAAGCTCCGCACACACGGATCTGTGCACAATAGCGGGGGGGCGGACTTCCTTTGCAATTAGTTTGCAAAGGTTTTTGAAAACCTTATGCCCATACTGTACCTAACACCATGCCAAAATTCAAAAAGTAGTTACGAAGTGCATAATTGTTATGATTTTTGACATATTAAATCCCAGTTTATAGGCATTTTAGCTCATTTTAGCCACCGTGGACGCCATCTTGAAAACGATGCCTTTCTGGTTGTTCGTTGTTCCTAAAAAATGTGTATGTTATTTAGCACAAAAATCTCTTTTATCAATTATTTTGGTTTTCAACCATACCTATCCAATATTTGAGTCTGTGCAAACAGACCACTAGGGGGCGCTCCCAACGCGTTTGCACAGCTTTTTGAAATCCTTATACTGATACACCACCCTAACACCACACCAAAAGTTTGAAACTAGTCACCAAAAGCCAAATCTTGCTGATTTCTTACAAGTCCGCCCCCCACTAAAATCAAAGTATTTGCAAAATAAATGCTTTGATTGTGACAGATCTAAGTGTGCGGAGCTTCTCGTTATATTGTTTTCATTCTCCCTTTGTGTCTCCAGCACCTCACTAAAGTTTTCTCAGCAGACGAGCTGAGAGTTCTTTTTACTTTTTTGACTATGGCATAATGACAAATGGGGCATTCATTTATAATAAGAAAATAAGAAAATAGAGATAGGCCTTCAAGGATTCTGCCCGACAGCAACAAATTGCTGAATTCCCATTATTCCGGCTGCCTCTCTATTGATGTGGCAGGCTAACCACAGAGACAGGTTGCAGTCATTTGGTCTCATTGACTTATCGTACCTGATCTTATCAAGCCTCAACAGGGAACAACCGGATTTCGTTCAGGACACACAACGGCTACTTGTTGATGATGGCGAAATCCAATCCTTTCTCCACGTGCTTCACAATGTGCATAATTATTCTCCCACACAGACTGAGGAGGAAACCATGCGAGGCACCAACCTGCTCCTCAGGAGCACTTATAGGGCTGTCCTGCTATAACCCATTTTGGACTGAGACCAGATTCTATAAATGTCTTCCTAAATCATGACAGTTTTCAGAAAAAAAAAACCTGTCAGTGGTGCTCAACCTCTTTCATGTCAAGGACTCTGGAAATATGTTGTTCCTTGCAGCGACCCCCGCAGAAGCAAAGATTTGAGTTAAAAACAATCGCTGTGAAAGAATATAATATTCGAAGATTAGCACCACATTTTCACGATTTTTCAAAAACAAATAGCAGATCTACAAGCTCGTTCGTATATATGAGCTTCTAGATCTGCTATTTTACAATAGCTAAAGTATAACACAATGCTTAACCCATTTTGAGCGGGAACCCCTTTTGGTGTTACATACATTGTGTTATAATTTAGCTATTGAAAAATAGCAGATCTACAAGCTCATAGCACGGCGCCGAGTGCCGCGCTATGAACTTGTAGGTCTGCTATTTTTGAAAAATCGTTAAAATGTGCCTCAAATCTTTCAGAAAATTGTCATGATTTAGAAGACATTTTTGTTTTAAATTTCGATGTCAGGCCTGAATGGGTTAAAACACCAAAAGGGGTTCACATTCTGAATGGGTTAAATGGCTCTTCGACACACATCCAGGGGTGGAGGAGGAGGAGGAGGAGGAGGTGGAGGAGGAGCCAGGGGTGGAGGAGGAGGAGGAGGTGGAGGAGGAGCCAGGGGTGTGAACCTTCCGATTCCAAGACGTCTACTCCACCTCCTGAGTATGTCTACCCTTTTGTGTTACACGTTAAGCTATAGATCAGTGGTTTTCAACCCTTTTGTGTTACACGTTAAGCTATAGATCAGTGGTTTTCAACCCCTTTTGTGTTACACGTTAAGCTATAGATCAGTGGTTTTCAACCCTTTTGTTACACGTTAAGCTATAGATCAGTGGTTTTCAACCCTTTTGTGTTACACGTTAAGCTATAGATCAGTGGTTTTCAACCCTTTTGTGTTACACGTTAAGCTATAGATCAGTGGTTTTCAACCCTTTTGTTACACGTTAAGCTATAGATCAGTGGTTTTCAACCCTTTTGTGTTACACGTTAAGCTATAGAACAGTAGTTTTCAACCCTTTTGTGTTACACGTTAAGCTATAGATCAGTGGTTTTCAACCCTTTTGTGTTACACGTTAAGCTATAGATCAGTGGTTTTCAACCCTTTTGTGTTACACGTTAAGCTATAGATCAGTGGTTTTCAACCCTTTTGTGTTACACGTTAAGCTATAGATCAGTGGTTTTCAACCCTTTTGTGTTACACGTTAAGCTATAGAACAGTGGTTTTCAACCCTTTTGTGTTACACATTAAGCTATAGATCAGTGGTTTTCAACCCTTTTGTGTTACACGTTAAGCTATAGATCAGTGGTTTTCAACCCTTTTGTGTTACACGTTAAGCTATAGAACAGTAGTTTTCAACCCTTTTGTGTTACACGTTAAGCTATAGATCAGTGGTTTTGTGTTACACGTTAAGCTATAGATCAGTGGTTTTCAACCCTTTTGTGTTACACGTTAAGCTATAGATCAGTGGTTTTCAACCCTTTTGTGTTACACGTTAAGCTATAGATCAGTGGTTTTCTACCCTTTGGTGTTACACGTTAAGCTATAGATCAGTGGTTTTCAACCCTTTTGTGTTACACGTTAAGCTATAGATCAGTGGTTTTCAACCCTTTTGTGTTACACGTTAAGCTATAGATCAGTGGTTTTCTACCCTTTTGTGTTACACGTTAAGCTATAGATCAGTGGTTTTCAACCCCTTTGTGTTACACGTTAAGCTATAGATCAGTGGTTTTCAACCCTTTTTGTATCAAGGCCCATTATTTATTGGGCATTTGAGTCGGACCACCATTCCATTAGATTTAAGCCTCTCAGACTTTGAACTTTGAATATTTTGTTGGCAAACGATCAAAATAACAATTATTCTACATTCTCTTAACTGTGTAGACGTCTTGTAAATTAAGTAATGCGGATTTTTAACATAATGTAACTCTTTTTTTTTAATGTTTTTTTTTGGCTTTATTTTCGCCTTTATTTTATATATTTTTACGGAGGGACATACAGTAGGCTGACAGGAAATGGGGAGAGAGATGGGGGGCTGACATGCAGTAAAGGCCGTCGGGATCGGGAGTCGAACCCGCGGCACACTGCCAGACTGGATTGCCAGCCAAGGTGCCTGGACCACTGAGCCATGGCCCAGGCAGTAATGTAACTCTTGAGAGCGTATAATGAAACCAAATGGATCCATGCGAGTCAATTTGGTTTCATTTTAGGCTCTCAAGAGTTAAAGATCAATAAGGGTCCATTTGGTTACCAACTCTTCATCATTTAGCTGGGGACCACCTGGGACCTTGTCAAGGACCACCGGTGGTCCCCGGACCACTGGTTGAAAACCACTAATCTAGATTCATACGTAGTTGCATGCTGCAACGTATTGTGAGCTTGTAGATCGGCTACGTTCAGTGTGTAACACCGCGTGCAGCAAAGCATATCAAGCCCTAAACATTAAAATAAAATAAAAAAGCGATTAAAAAAAAAGTGTGGATTCAGCCTGTTTAGAACGACAAATGTGGGTCACCGTGAGCTGAAAAGCAGATTGATTAATGTGTGTCATAAAAGCTGTCCTGTGCTAATATTGATCATAGTTAAATATGGCCGTGTTGTTGCTTCCTACAGGGAGCATCAGTTCTGTGGAAAACAACAGATGGAAAGGCAGATGTGCTTAATCCATTCTGGGCGGGAACCCCTTTTGGTGTTTTAAGCATTACGTTATGCTTTAGCTATTGGAAAATAGCAGATCTACAAGCTCATAGCGCGGCACCGAGTGCCGCGCTACGAGCTTGTAGGTCTGCTATTTTTGAAAAATCGTGAAAATGCGGCACAAATCTTTGAATATATATTCTTTCAGAGCGGACGTTTTTTTTTTTTTAAGATATCTTTTTGCGGCTTACGCCTTTTATTGGTTTTTGAAGGGACAGACAGTAGGCTGACAGGAAACGGGAGAGAGATGGGGGAAGACATGCAGTAAAGGCCGTGTCGGGCTCGGGAGTCGAACCCGCGGCACACTGCGACTGGATTACCAGTCGGGTGCCCAGGCGGTTACGCCACCGCCTGGGCAGAGCGGACGTTTTTAACTCAAATCTTTGCTTCTGAGGGGTTCCTGGAACAACATATTTTCAGATGGGGGTCGGTGTTGGGGGTCCTTGACATGAAATATTGAACACCACTGATACAGAAACATAGGTATTTCAGAAAACTGTCAGGATTTAGAAGACATTTTTTTAAATTTCGATGTCAGGCCTAAATGGGTTAACCAAACTGTATTTCTCTACCAAGAGAAAACACACTAAGCCCAACTATATTTCACAGCAAACACAATTACATGGCAAAACTAAACGATATTTCAACCCTAAGAGGATCCACGCAAGACTACATTTCCACAGTAGCAGAACACAGAGCTGAACAAGATTTCATTACTAATCCAATAGAGATAAAAAAAACAAATGATACGTCATTAAAAAGATAATTCATATCAAACCATCGAAGCTAGCACAGTGCTCGGTAAACTATTTCAACACAATCTGCACTGAACCAAAAAATAATCCCCACTAAATCAATAGATGTTCTAAACGGAATCCATGAAACTGCAGAAACCCATGTGTTCGGCGCATTACGTACATTATGTTACAACACCAACAGCGTTGAAACACACCAAAAGCTTAATTACAGGACAAACCATCTGCCTGGTGCCACATTAAAAAATAAACACACTAAACCGCATCTGCCTGAGCCCAGAGTCTGAGTCATTAATGACACTTGCATACATCATATTTATGGACATACATAATGAATCACTCATTTTTTGAGGGGCACTAGCCCCTCCTATTATATGTCCAGCTTTGAGTGTTTGTGTAAACACAAACATTGAAGACAAAAATGAGGACACAAATTGTGATTGGTCAGAACGAGATGATGTATGATGATAAGAGCGCCCCTCACTTCACACAAGTGTGATTTTTGGTAAAACACATCAGAATTTCCCTCTTCTGTGGTATTTCAGGTCAAGTTAATTACTGACTGGCCTCAAAGGACTGTGGCCGAGATGCTATTAGTGTGCCCAGGCCCAGGTTGATGCTGATCAGAGTTACACAATTTATAGGCATTTAGCAGACGCTCTCATCCAGAGCCAAATACAAAGTGCAGTAAGTGGCATGATCCCTATTGAACAAGTAAGTCAAGTAAATAGAGGGCAAAAAAACTATTAAATGCTACAAAGATTTTTCAGTATCAGATAGTTCTTACTTTTTGAGGGGCGCTAGCCCCTATACAGGTTTAATGTTTGTCTTGTCTGTCACTGAGCAAATCGGCATATGATGTTATGTTATGATATCGCGATGATGTAAGATGATAAGGGTTGGTAAAGCACCCCTCACTTCACGCGGGTGTGATTTTTAATATAGACTGAGCATAGAAGTGGTCATGATTTTCTGGACCCACTGAAAACTCTCCAATTCATTTTTCCAATGTAGATTTACTAAAAATATTTAGATCAATTACTCTAAGCCTAGAATCAAGCCATCCAGGATCCTGGTGAATCATGACCATAAAACCTTTGATTCTTTGGAAACAAATACATTTAAAAAATGAATATTTAATTATATGATATACTATACCCTTTGTTTAGTGTTTTTCATTTTTTTCATAGAATCAAAGGTTTTATGGCCAACTTGATTCTAGGCTCAAAATAATTGATAGAAATATTTTAGTAAATCTCTATGGGAAAAATGAATGGCAGATTTTTCAGTGGGCCCAGTAATCCATGGCCACTGCTATGCTCTATAGCTGCCACACTTATCCACAGTCACTTACAGTACATGTGTTATGAGTTAGAGATTAAGGGCAGTTATCATTATTCTGTCTTTATCTAATGAGCAATAACAGCCATTGCAAGAAGAAAATAGTGAAGTCTCCTGTGCAACGCGTCGCGTCGCATCGCAATGTGGGCTAGGCGTTTGTTCTGTATTCGAGATGCTTCTGATGCCTCTTGAACACATCACGGATAAACTGTGAAGGCTCTTTGAAGAGGTAGAGTGCCTCATTCCTGCAATCCCTCCCTCTCTGACCTCTGTATATCCTCCCTCTGTTATATGCACACTGCCCCCATGCCGCTCCTGGACTCGACTTATTCCTGTAGGCTCCTATCTATAGGTGAAGCATAGGCTCCTATCTATAGGTGAAGCATAGGCTCCTATCTATAGGTGGAGCATAGGGCCGCAATCACACCCCGCCATCGGACTCTGTTTTGGGGCGGTTTTCTTCAGCTGGGCCCACGATAGTCCGGTTGTCTTTGCCTCACTCTCGACTGATTTTCTCCAGGTCTGGTTTTGCCTTCAATAATAACCAGTCCTGTCATCATGTCCCCTCCACCCATGACCCACGGAGGAAGGAAAATGTACTTTAGCGTAATTTTGGCTTAAGAGAGAGAGAGAGAGAGAGAGAGAGAGAGAGAGAGAGAGAGAGAGAGAGAGAGAGAGAGGGAGAGAGGGAGAGGGAGAGAGAGAGAGAGAGAGAGAGAGAGAGAGAGTGTTCTGCATTGTTCTTTTGTTTAAATACATCTCTGTCTAAAGCTAATTACATGGTGCAGCCTTCTTTTGTCTGGCGTTACATCTTACCCCAGCATATGTTTGTAACAAAGTATTTGACATCAACTCATACCCGACCTCCCCAATTTGAAAAAATATTTGTTTCACTGCAGTTAGCTGAATCTGGAAGATTACCAGATAAAATTCAATACCGGCTTCATATATTTTATACTAAACCAATCTGTATGCTTACTAGGCTAACAGGCTACAGCTGGCCAGCTCCCTTGCCAGCTTATCCCTGCATGCTCACCCATGCTGCTCCATGGTGCATCTGTGTTCAGTGACATTAACACGCATGCACCTCAGCATCAGGGATTGCCCATTGAACCATTATTCCTCGGAAAGCCCAATAGATGGTAAAATGTCTGGATTCAACCGAAACCCCACTGGTCCAATGGCCCCTTATCCCAAAAAACTATATGACTATTACCCCGAAGGCCCATTGCTCCTAAAATACAGTGGAGTTCAGCAACTGTCCATGGTGCTGAAGTAGCAGGGCTCTCGAGTTCAGTGACTGTCCATGGTGCTGAATAGACTATGTGCATGACTGTGATCCCTTGGACATGGTCTCCTAAGTGGGCACCGACATCTGGCGGCAAATCTGGCAAAAGTCCTATATTTACCAATAGCACCTGCTATAGATCCCACGAGAGTATGCCTGGGACAGATAGGTCGTTACAGTAGGTCGCTAATAAAGTTCTCCTGATTTGTCTCTCTGAAAAAAGCCATTTTAGTATGAAAATCTTGGGAAGATTGTGTAGCTTGTGATGATTGGGTCCAATATTTAGTTCAGTGACCATGAAGCTAAATGGTTCAGAAGATATGTTCACGTTCAATCTTCCATTGGAATTAAATAGACTCCTACTGTAGTGTACCTGCTTCCGGTCTCCAACAAAGGTGTCCGCCTACTTCATGCAGATAGTCTAGAAGTCTTGCTATTTTTGAGGGGCGCTGGCCCCTTCTATATATACAGGTGTAATGTTTGTTTTTAGTTCAATGTAGGTCCAATGAAGGGAAAAATAATGTTTGTTTTGTCACCTTTTGTTTTACATCACCATTACATCACCTAATCAACATGAGTTAGACTTTAATATATTTGCACCCCTCACTTCACACGGGTGTGACTTTTGTCTTGGATATGATTGTCTCAGTAGCAGATTTGAGCTGGAAACACACGACACGTCCATACATGTGTTTCCAGTTAAAATCTGCTGTTGAGCCAATGGAATTAAGCCATGAGAAACTGACCAGGGACAACTTCTAGAAAATGGAACTAACAGTCATGGACAGAGCTTATTGGTGTCGGAGTTCAGTGACTGGCTATGGTACTTTTGTCTCTATCTAGCTCAAAATGTCGCTCTCCAATAGAATTAGATTTATTTTCTTTCAGAGTATATTGCTCTATCTAGATTAAATAATGTGTTAACTTTAAACAGTTTAGGTACAATATAAGTGATTTATGTATGCTGCCCACTGCTCCTAATAGGATGCATCACATGCAGAGGACGAATTTCCCCACAGGGATCAATAGAAGTGTAGCAATAACCAGAACGCAAAAATATAAACAAACAGCGTATTGTTTGGATACAAAGGCCTATAGATCACATGAAAGAAAACTCAAAACAATAGTCAATCCCAAGCCATTACCCTTTTCCCAGAGTGCGCTTATGTTAAAATGTTTTAGATTGGTAGTACTAGCCACCTTGCTACTTCAATTTAGTTCACTCCCTACAGGGAGCAAAGGAACAGTTTGGGTTTTAGATGTGCAATTTGTCTTCCACACACCAAGAGGCAGCAATATCTGATGTAATCATCAGACAGATCAAGTTAAGATATGCATATAATACAAGTTGACATTGCTGCTGAAGTAGAGATGACATTTTGACAAGTGCATTTAAGGTTACAACTCCTATTCACACAGAATAGTAGGCTATGTAATAATGGTGAAATCGGGAGATTCCTCACTTACCCATTGAAATTCCTCAGCGTGAGGCAGATAGCCTCATGCTGAGTAATATGAAAGGGTAGCCAAGGAACTATCATTTTATTATTTTTAGGATTCATGTGCTGCAGTGTGTATAGGAAGAAGAAGAAGAAGAAGAAGAAGAAGAAGAAGAAGAAGAAGAAGAAGAAGAAGAAGAAGGATGTGTACTTGAGTTGTGTGCCAACCCATGTGAGCATGTATACTTTTTTAGAAGATGTCGTGGCCCTAAAAATAACAAAAATACATCATACAGTATATAAGGCATAAGAGGTGGTCTTATGGCTTGGGCCATGGCTCAGTGGTCCAGGCACCTTGGCTGGTAATCCAGTCTGGCAGTGTGCCGCGGGTTCGACTCCCGATCCCTGTGCAGTCCATGCACAGGTGACCACAACATCTTATGTTATTTAGAGGGTGCAGTCACATCATGCTAAAGCGAGCATATTGCCTGGTGAAATACTAATACTAATGCGAGTGCAAGGTAGGGTAGGGCCCTTGGTGAATTGCTCCAGAACACATGGAAGCAACAGGAAATCCACATTGGACCTCTCAATTATGAGACGTGACCATGCATGTGTCATCAGTTGATTATTTTTGTTCTTCGTTGATTGCATTATGAGCAGAACTTTTTTTTTTAGCTAGTAGCGTCGAGCAGATGCTTGCGTTCAGCATGGATGTGTCTCGTTGTTGCTAAGAGACTAGTGAAAAGTAAAGCGCACTGCACGCTCTGAGCACGAAAAACATGCTGTCAGGGATATACAAAACAGCACGTTTCTGTGGAAAACAAGAAGAAGCAGCAAGTGAAGAGAGACTCCCTGTAGATATGCAACCTTAATGAATGGTAATAGTTCTTTTGACGCTCCAGTGGCAGAAGTCAACACTGAAACCTCAGCACTGGTAAAATATGCACTCCCGAAATAACATAAACAGTGATAAAGGGGTAGTTTATAGATTTATGAGCCCATATCAAACAGAATGCAGTCCACAGCATCCAATATATCAAAACCCCTGAGGCCGCTAGTGTCTCACTGCTCAGTTTGACTAATGTTTCCTTAGCCTTGGCTGACAAGGAAATGGATTTAAGGATTTATTCACACAAAACCATGACTTTTATGCAAGGAAATAGCATTTGTGTACAGCGTGCCTGTAGTTACCGAGAGCAACGCACAATTAGCAAGTCGTGATGCATGTATCACTTTTGAATGTGTAACTAAGAACCTCATCGAAGGGACCATATAGTCTACAATATCCAATATACTGTAACAGCAGCCGGAGGCGGTTTAGCGTCCCAGCGTTCCAGTTGAATAATGTTTTCATACAAATGGTTGACTGGTGTTTCGCGTGTGACGACTGACTGATTTTCGCTGCTGTAGCATCGGTTGACTGATGACGCCGTCAGTCGTTCATTATGGGCCAATCACAGCCCCGCAGACACAGAAAGTCATGAATACGTAATGAAGAGAGATGATGGAGAGCTGTGATTGGTGGGCTCCGCTGCAGGGTAGGAAATGGATTGCTTCATGCCTGACACATACACAAACACACGTGAAAAGTACACACACATAAGTGTATGTATAGAGAGACATATATACACACAGATAGAGACCGGCATACTCACACATGAACAAGCACACAGTTGTGAGAAGGGTTGAGCACAAACGAACGCGTGTGACTCAAATAATAGTTTTGGATTTTTCATTATAGTTTAGTTTAAGTTAGTTTTTAGAGCGGGTTTGCTATTAGTTTTTATTTTTTGTGACAACGCTTAGTTTAGTTTTTATTAGTTTTAGTGTTTAGTTTCAGTTAGTTTTGTAAACACAATACAGTTTCAGTTAGTTTATTTTCCTTTTCTAGTTTTTCTTTAGTTCAGTTAACATTCTTTTTTTTCCTTTAGTTTATTTGTCAGTTTTAGTTACCTATACTAACGTTGAGTCCCTCATGGCCACACAGACCGACAGACACACTCACACATGCACACGGATACACAAAGACACACTGCCAAATGCAGACAGTGACACAACTACAGCCAGGTGTTGAGGTGAAGCGGAGGGGCGGGGGGGGGGGGGGTACATTATGGCTGTCTGTCAGAGAACGGTTTGAGGCTAGAATGCATTGATCCGCAAACTCCCAGCGGAAACACATTTTCACATAAAGAGCTACTGTACCAAATGTACCTAGTTGCACAGTTCATATTCATACACTGCTCTTGTGCTTTTGGATGCAATTGGACCAACCTGTGGAGAACGCACGGAAGCTTGTAGGAATTTTTCCTTTTTCCGCTGTTTGACTTCACATGGGTCAAACTAATTGGACTCAGAGCTAGGTGGGACAGCACACCTGTTGTCGTGTTGTGCACCGAGCTAATCGATGCGCACAGGATAGATCAGCATCCTCAAAGAGACTCGGGGGGAGCCACTGTCTGGACAGAACTGTACATCTGCTCTCCCCTGTAACGCGTTCCTCTGTAGAGATATACTGTTAATTTCCTGCACGGGCCACAGCATGGCAAAACAGCACTGTGTGAATCGGTACAGCGCCAGGAAATAAAGGACATGCAACGTCAACAATCCTGCTGTCGTCTGTCCACCACTATTGAGCCTGACACATGCGTAGACCCTGCTTTGGGTCGTTTGGCACACTGTGCATGCACACTTCTATCACACACTGTCCCTGCTGTGGACCCTGCTTTGGGTCGTTTGGCACACTGTGCATGCACACTTCTATCACACACTGTCCCTGCTGTGAATGCTGTATACCATCGATTCTCAAACGTTTTAATCTCAAGGACCCCCATAACTCTCAGAGTTACAGACCTTCATTTGGACCCTCAAGGAACCCTAAGGGTTACTGGGCGACACTATCAGAACCACTTCTGCATACTATATACAGTATACGGTTGTGGAATACAGTACATTCCTCCATTGGGGATGTGCATGACAAAATCAACTATTCAAATGATTACTATTTGTCCTTATGCAGCATGACATTTGAATGAACAAATATTACAATTTTAAAAAATAGTGTTATTTTCAAGCGAATAAGATTATTTGTTTTTGCACATCATCCCCTCTGCTTTCGTTGCATGCTAGTGTGAATTGAGGGCTGTAGGGAACAAAAAATGGACGACAATTTTTTTGTTTGTTTGTACCTCAGCAGGTGACAAGAAAGGTTGTCACCTGTGATTTATGGAAATAATTTGGTTTAGTGTCAAGACATGGACCAAACAACCGTTATTTGAGAAGTGGTAATGAAAGGTGGCAATACAAACAACAAACCACCATTTCAAACAAAATATTTGTCCTTGTCTGTGGAGTGGAGAATAGTTCTAATCCACAGCCAAATAAATCAGTAGGCTAGTAATGGCAGTAGTAAGCTCTAATATTTACTAATATTATAGTAGTAGGAGTAGCCTATATGTCGATGAGATTTCCTGGTGTTACAAATATGCCGCGCAGGACAGTTCAATAATGATTTGATAAGAGTTTGATGGATAATTATTCATGCAAGTTGTCCTTCGGTCAGTGGGAGATAAGATAAGTTATGTATCAATAACAAACATGCTCTTATTCAGAGGTAAAAGTTTGTTGGTTTTGTTGTTATGTATTCATAACATGCATAATTTCTTTAACAAGACAGCTGCGTGAAAGACTGGCAGGCTTGTGTATTGTAGCTTCAGGGTTTGGACAGTGTGCTGTGCAAAGCCCCTGACAGCATTCTCACCCACTCTCACTCTGTGCCGGAATGGGACAAACGAGGAAGTGGTAGAGACAAGATCACACCGCTGGTGCTGGATGATCCTGGTGTACTGCAAGGCAAGCTAATGAGTCTTCGCCCCTGAGTCAGGGCAACATGTCAACAGCGGTCATATCACCCAACTGTACAGCGGTCGTATCAAACCGGCCTTAGCGGTCATATCACCCAACTATAAGATGCACTGTCATCATTATGTTGAAGATGCCACATCATGGCAATTTAACATTGTCGCTGTCGGCTGGACAGTGGACACCTCGTACTGCATGTCCAAACTTGTTTCTGTTCGGAATGTGGGGTGGAAAAAAAAGTTGTTTGAATGTATTTTTTTAAATTTGTTTTTGGCTTTTCTGCCTTTATTGATAGTTACAGGGAAGACGGACAGGAGAGAGAGAGGGGAGAGACATGCATCAAAGGTCGTCATGAACGGGACTCGAACACGCAATGCGCTGTCAAGCCAAAGCCTATATGCGGCATGCGCCTGGACCGCTTGGCCAGCGGGCGCCCAGTTGCAAAGCTTTTAATTGGATAAATATTTCTAGAACCCACAGGCAGACTTGAACACATTAACTTTCAAAAACATGTTCAAATATAATGAAAATAGTATAGGAGCTCACGATGCGGCACGTTGTGAGCTTGTAGATCGACATGCAATGCAGAACGCAGCCTGTGGGACAGATCAGGTACATCCCATAATAATATTGCACACTATGGGCACAACTCAGTCGGTTATGTAACTGCCACGTGACACTAACAGCTGGCATTCATTTAGAAATGTATTCAAGCTTGCTATAGTAGTCTGTATGTTCATTCCACTGTTGCACATTTGGCTTTATACACACTGTGAAATGATGAGTTTAAAGTTAACTCTGAGAGTGTACAAAGGTAACCAAATGGACCCTCGAGGGTTAGCGATGGTTACATTAACCCATTTTGACCTGAGATCAGATTCTAAAAATGTCTTCTACATCCTGACAGTTTTCTGAAAAAGCTATGTTTCTATGTCAGTGGTTCTTCGATTTTTCAAAAATAGCAGACCTAGCCACTCGGTGGCACGCTATGAGCTTGTAGATCTGCTATTTTTCAATAGCTAAAGCATAACAACCAAAAGGGGTTCCCGCCCAGAATGGGTTAAAACCGAAGATTTTACTGTGAACCACCACGGCTGTTGGGAATCCGGATGCCCCACCTGTTGGCGCTCCCTTCCCCTGGGGGACTTTGTGATGGCGCTCCCTTCCCCTGGGGGACTTTGTGATGGATCTCGGTGCTCTGAAATGGTTGTCTTCTCCTAATTATGCTGAACAGGGACACTATTATGTACGGTAGCCGAGCCGGAACGGCACGCTCAGATATAACATTCACACCTGCGTTTACATCATAAATAATAAATGTTTTCCAATCTAGATACTGTCAGTGTTATCTGGATGAAATTATGTTGAAACTGTACTGTTCTATTGCTATGACAGACGGTCGTCGGTGGAAAAAGTATTCAATAATCACTAATTGTACTATCCTATACCAGTAAGACACCCTGAGGGCGAGAAGCAACAGGTCTTTTTTTTGGTATGTTTCTGGGCCGGGTAGTGCGGAAAATGTGTGCTAATTAGTAAGGCCAGGCGGGCCTCGGGCCAGCCCAGTTAGGGCCCAGTTAGGGCCCCGGTAGGACCGGGCCTTAATTTTCGGCCTGTTGAGAACGCTAGTTTTCGCCGGCTGCGGCTGCGCTAATGACTTTGGGGCGGCCCGTCTAGAGTTTGAATGGACAGGTATCAGTCAAAAGGGAGACATCTAAGAGGAAGGACGCGTGGGGAGGGATCAACATTATGGAATGTCAGAACGGGTCAGCTACATATATGGAGATCTAAGGGTTTGATGAGGTCAGATCAATGCCTCTAAAAACCATCTGAAAAGTATCCTCCTGCAGAGTCCTAACATTACTGCTGTGCAGTATTACTCAGAGGCCTGAAATACAACCATAATGGTGTGACTAACTGAAGGTCAGTGGAAGCAATCTCCATCATCTCATCTCTCTGGGCTAGTTCCATTATGTTTTATCAAGCCCTTTCTGGATAAGATCCATTATTTTTTATCCAAGCTTCCTGGATCAGTTCCACTATGGTTTAATCAGGCTCATCTGGAGCACTTCCAAAACATTAGCTGGAGCTCTTCCTTCCACGCTTCAGAGCAAATGAGTCTCCTGTCTCCTCTCTCGGTGCCAGCCCTTTAGCACAAGCAAGGTGCTGTACATTGTGTGCTGTGTGTGCTGTGTGTGTGTGTGTGTGTGTGTGTGTGTGTGTGTGTGTGTGTGTGCGTGTGCGTGCGTGCGTGTGTTGGGAGAGCTGTACAGGTCAGCAATGTTTTTGCCAGGCCAAGAACCCCCAAATAGCCATAGCTTCTGGCTGCGGGCCCAATATAGCCTATCTATCAAAAATAGCCAATCTACAAGCTTGCAGCATGTCCCGCTGTGACACTGTGTGAGCCTGTAGATCAGCTTTGTTTGGTTGAAAAGTGTTTAGACTGGCACAATAATCCCATGAATTGAATTTAAACTTTGAAAACCATTGTCCTATAAGGAGTTTGCTTGGTCTACGGACACACTCAGCTATTCTCCACCGGGGGACAAACCTCACCACAAGAAAATAGGTGGTTTGGATTGATCGATCACGGAAAGATCACGGAAATGAGCATGAGAATGAGAAGATCTGTGAAATTCAGACAACAATTATTAAACATTGCAAGGGTTGAGCATATCATCAACATTCACTGCATAGTTTAAACTCCTCATTCATTACAACAACATATTTCAGTATTTTTTTATATTTCATGCTGCCTCGAATCTCCATCAAATATGACATCTGGCGAAGGTCACATATGCATGCACTGCAGAGTTCTGTGGAATTAATAGATTACAGAATGCATGAATGTCCCCGCATATAAAGTCCCCCCAAGTTTTCCTTTCTTTCACTAAAGGCATCATTTAAGATTCACTTCAGCCATTCATTTCAAAATACCACTAAAGGTAGAGGCCACAAAGAGAATACTGATGCAGCAGTCAAGTCCTCACTAGGACCTTATCCATCCGTGTCTTTCATTCTTTAAATGTCTTTCTTCTCTTCTATGCCACCCTTCACCCAGAAACACCCGCCGTCTCTTTCCACTCTCACAACTTTCGAAACCTTGAACACTGATGATGAGTACAAAAAAAGTTACAGCTCCCATGGCGCCACAAAGTCAAGGTCAGGTTTAAATGAATGGGGTCTGGTTTAAGTGATATGTTTTTGTTAGAATAAGTGTTGAATAGTTTTATATATTGTTTGTTCAGGGGTCTCTCTAGCCTAGCTGTCTCTCCAGCTCTTTAGTAAAGCAGAAACACTTTCAGGTCGGGATGCCAACGTCCTCCTTTCGGGAGAGTGAACTCACACATAATACAGGATGGAATTATGCAGAATTGGAACACTATCATTTTAAGCTTACAAATGGGCTCTCTCTGCTGACCGGATGAAATTGGTGACCCGCCTGGAAATGTATTTTCTCTTTATTTAAGAGTTTGAGAGACGGGGTGGAACCCTGTTACTGAACAAGCACTCTTTAGTCTTTAGCAATGATTACAAACAGAATATTGAGCTTTAACTTAAAAAAAAAATACTTTATAACTTGCAGCACCTACGGCTTAAACTTAACCACATGGACCCAACATTCTGGGATGTATCATAATGGGTGAACATTTGACCAACACATCATGTTGTGACGTTGTGTGATTTTGTAGAGTCTGCAGACTATTGACAGCTAATATCACAAAGAGAGAAAACGTTGTATTGCTCTAGTTAGAGTAACAGTACAGTTTTGCAACTTGAAAAGGTAACAACGCTTGTATTTGTCCTCTGCTCTGCTCTCTCTCTCTCTCTCTCTCTCTCTCTCTCTCTCTCTCTCCCCCTCTCTCTCTCTCCCCCTCTCTCTTCCCCCCCTCTCTGTCTCTCCCTCTCCCTCTCCCTCTCCCTCTCTCTCTCTCTCTCTCTCTCCCTCCCTCTCTCCCTCCCCTCTCTCTCTTCCCCCCCTCTCTGTCTCTCTCTCTCTCTCTCTCTCTCTCTCTCTCTCTCTCTCTCTCTCTCTCTCTCCCCCTCTCTCTCTCTCCCCCTCTCTCTCCCTCTCCCTCCCCCCCCTCCCCCTCCCCTATCCCCCCCATCATCAGATGTTTTGTCCATTAATACTGTATAAGGACCAAACTTTACTTCTCAGTGTTCAGGCTGAAAGCCTGGCTCTAAATGGAACCCCTGGCAGCCGTTCAACTGGCTGACTGCTGGATGGCTGACTACGTAAGTGACCAGCTGATTCATGGCGAACGGCCAGACGGGATGGCTGGCTGACTTTGGCTGACTAACTTTGTGGCCGCATGGCCCCGACTGGGTGACTGGGGCTGTCTGTCTGAATAACTGACTCACCACTAATGGCATTTGAAGAATTTTGCTGACACTTATCCACAGCACAACTTTAAGTACAAGTTGTGTTAAGTACAACAGCAGCACATTTCCTTCTGACTGGCACACTAAGTGACGTAGTGAATGACAATTACATAGAAGGAACGCGGCTATAGGCTTTAATAGACTAATTCTGAGGAAACACTTAGCAAGCCGTCTCAGTAACTCCCTGACTGACTGTATCTCCTGATGGCTGGGGGTCATGCGTACTCATTTAGTTGGTTGGGTGGCTGGTGGCCTCACTTTAAACGTTTTGACTGGCTGATTGCTTCTTATCTAATCAATACTTTCCCCTCTCCACTGTTTTATAGCTGGGTGGTGATATGTGTTAGTATAAAAAAAGGTATAGCATAATAAAGACTGTAACAATTTGTTCTCAGCCTTGACGACACAAGATGCAGTTTGTAGTCAAGGCTGAGTATGCAGAATTTGCAGATTATCAAGGACACGGTACCACCCGGGCCACAATCAGTTTATTTTGGCTGACTTCCCTGGCATTGTGGCAATGATGGCAAGCTTAGCTGCCATCTATAGGGGCGTCTCACAACACTTGGGAATCTTAGGGGTGACAAATAAATGGTAAATGGTGCATTTATATAGCGCCTTTATCCAAGGCGCTTTACATAGATTGTGCATTACATTCACCCATTCACACACACATTCATACACAGATTGCGGCGGAAGCCATGCAAGGTACCAACCAGCACATCGGGAGCAATTTGGGGTTCAGTGTCTTGCCCAAGGACACTTCGACATGTAGCCAGGAGGAGCCGGGATTCGAACCGCCGACCCATGGATCATTGAACGACCTGCTCTACCTCTTGAGCCACAGTCGCCTGGGGGATATTTTGTTGGTGCCTATTTTGTTAGAAAACACTCAGAGTTTGGTACTATAGGGTCAGGGCACCAGTTTTACCTCCCTAAAGCGAGAACCACACTTTCCTTTATCTGATCCCTGCATACTTGTTTATTGCAGATTAATCAGATGTTAGATCAACACGTGTAGACACTTGTTTTCTTTCTGCAATCGTCATTAGTCTTTTTCCAAAAAATAGCAGATCTATGAGCTTAAAGATCTGCTTTTTTATTTTATTTTTTTAATCGGGCTTACAGTAAGTGGTCACTGTTTGCCACCCACTAGTCTGAAATGAAATGACGCCTCTGCAATACACAGTCTTGTGTAACCAGACGATCGATCAGAGATCTCTGCCCACTACTGTCTGGTAAAATCTCAAATCAATGTAGGCAGTGGAAACTAGCGCAAACAAACCTATGCCCACTGCTTTGAGAACCAATCCTCATACCATCCCATATCATTTATGAAAGGCTGCACTAAAGCCTTTGGTTTGGTTCTGTGATGCTGTTTTTATTTGAGTATTGTTTCCAACCCGGTTTATCCGATTTCATTGAATTTCGATGACACCAGACTAGGGATGTGCCGATGAGACATTTTGGCCTATATCGATATCCGATATAATTAATTGCGATAACCGATATTACCAATAATCTATGATCTCAATCTGTATTAAAAAATTATAATAAAAAAAATACATTATAATAAATAATTTGCCATTCTGAATAAAATACATGTAACAGGGTATCTGCACTGCAGACTTAGGCAAGTCAGATTTAACTTTAGTACCGTATATTTAATATTGTGAGCTTGTAGATCTGTTCAAGCTGTTTGGGCTTGTTTATCTGTAAAGGCAATCATCGGTCTGATTAATCAATCGGTCCGATTGATTAATCAGACCGATGCCGATTAATGGAAAAAAAAACAACTAGAATAATCAGCCGATGCCGATGTGTTTGCCGATTAATCTCCCATCACTCCACCAGACGTATCAGAAGGTGGTGATCTCTTAAAGTCTAGTTACTAAAAACCACACCCGTGTGAAGTGAGGGGTGCTAATATATTAAAGTCTAACTCATGTTGATTCGGTGATGTAATGGTGATGTAAAACAAGTTTGTTTTTAAAACTAAAAACAAACAGAGGTGCTAACGCCCCTCAAAAACAGAGATTAAACACACACATGCTGTACATCAGCTTCTGTGAAGATAGCTGTATTCCAACATGCGTGCGTTGTGACAAACGGTGACAAACCCTGGTTCACGGCTTAACTCGAAAAGCTTAAAATGGAAAACTTCCCAAATGAGTTGAGTTAAGCAGCTTTCAAGAGTGGAGACAGGGATAGGTTTAGACTGGCTAAGTAACAACTATTCTCTGCCAAGGAACGACTCCTTGTCGAGTCTGGAGGGACTACAGGAGATCATGTCCTAGAACACCAAATCTCAGACTCTTTGAAATAACTACAGACTGTGTCTTTGTTTCAACGGACAAAGGAAGAGTCTGGACCCAGGTTCGATTAGTAAGACAAAACAGAGGAATTCTTCTGAACCACTTCAGCCCTATATACTTCTTTGTAGGGCAAATAGCAAAAGTAGCTAAAAAAATCCAACAAATCCAAAAGGAAATACCTTTAATCTGTATTTTCAGTCTGGCCAAAAGCAGGGATAAAACATATTCCTTCCAATTGGCCATAAAGATGAATATCAAATGCAGAGGTTTAGGTTTAGGCAGTGCGGTTGCACTGGGGCTCATAGGGTGGGGGTTCCTAAGAAAGATTGGTTTAGGCAACATACACATACAAATCTTGTATTGTGTACAGTCTCCGCAGAACATCATTTGGCTCCTTGTAGGCTGTAGCACACAAAAATAAACCCTTCTTGATTCTTGTTTCTATAGCCACCACTTGATTTGCCGACGACACGACCCCTCACTGATCTAATCAGTGATGGGGACAAGTCTGCCTAAAGACTGATGGTTGACCACAGAATCCACAGAACAACTTGGAGCTCAGTGTTCTAGAGACTGAGATGGATGGTACAAAAGATGATGACAAAAAAGGCCATCGTCAAGTCCACCCTCCGCGCATTCATCACCATCTGGTTGGCTGCCTCCGCTGACAAGGACGAGGGCAGAGGGGGTCACCGGTTGTGACCATGCCATGTCTCCATGCAGGACAGATCACTGCTGACCCTTCTCATCCTCTCTCCACCTGAACACCTTGGTCCCCCATGGCGCCTCCTGCATGCCCCTCACTGACCCTGGGACTATAATGACTTCCCCCTCCCTTCTCACACAGATAGACACACCCACACGCTACTGTACTGCAGTACCTCCTGTGTATAGAGCATGATCTAGAGTGCAATAGCGATAAAGAATGCATATACAGGCCATTCCTGTATATAAGTTCATAATTCATTCAACCATGATCCATGTGTGTGTGTGTGTGTGTGTGTGTGTGTGTGTGTGTGTGTGTGTGTGTGTGTGTGTGTGTGTGTGTGTGTGTGTGTGTGTGTGTGTGTGGTCAGCAGGGGCGGAGCTATAGCAGTTGGCTTCTTGGGCTGCAGCCCTGAATGCTTTCTCATAAGCCCAGAATGTTTTAGGGTTTTTTGTTTGTTTTTAATAACTTTGTGCAATTTAACTCAGTCTGTCGAAAAATGAACTGGTGTCTTGTGTGCCATTATTATACGACTCCTTAAACAGTGAGAGGCAGCAATACACCAACGGACATCTATAGCCTTCCAGCCCTGCCGAAAAGCAAATAAGTGTTTGAATAAGTAAGTACCACAGGACCTTAGTTGACACAGATGAAAACCAAGGCTGCTCTGTTCAGATTACAGAACAGACAGGCGGGCCATATACGCATTGGCAAACAGTGTTGGACGGAATAGTTTATCGACCTGGACGTTGAAACCGTAAATGACTAGGGTCCTCAAAATGTGTTTGTCCTACAAATGACTTCAGCCGGTGTTTTACCCAGTGAAATGTAATAAAGAATTACATTTCAAATGAAATATATGACAGTATAGCCACACAATGCTGTAAAATTGAATTAAATCTAGCCCACAGTGTTACAGGCAGAACAGCATTTTGGCATGTGAGCATTGGAGCAAAATTGTTGCACATGGGTCTGCCAATTGTCTTGGGTATAGCCTACGTTGCCAGTAGGCAGAACACGTTTTGTAAGTATTTAACTTTTTAAAACTTTTAATTTTATACAGTGAGTCATGGTAAATTGGAAATATTTCTTATACAAGTAGGCTGTTTCAATTCACTATACACCAACCTCACCAACTCAAATTCCTTGTATGTACAAAATATACTTAGTGAAAATAAATATTATTCTGATGGCAGAGGTGCTGTTTTCATTGTCATTATAAATAAGTGAAAACAAGTAAATTTTCTTGAAAAGCACAACCCTGAAAACCGTGAATGTTATTCCATCTGAAGAGGAAGACAAACAGTATTTACCTTAACCCTGCGATCACTGACAGGTGCTAACTTTTAACGGTTCACCAGGTCTGCACCGTCGCTCTTGGGGGAGAGCTGTCCGTGTTCCCTTTGTGAAAAACCCGTATTTAACAGGCAAGTTGACTGTGCAGAGTGTGCGCGCACACATTTCTATTTCCATCAACAGCCTGGGGAAACAGATGCAGGGTGGGTGGGAGTGCTACATGCATTCACATCTGAACCACAGCCTTCTACTACTGACTGCTGAGCCGTTGGACTGCAGCGGTTAGGGATTCATTACCTTGCTCAAGGGTAGTTTGGCAGTTTTGAAATGCTTCGTCAATCTGCTGTTGCAACATGGTGTCTGCACTCTTGCAACTCTTGGTTAACCTCAATTCATTTCCAACGAGCATCTAGCCTGAAGGACTGACACATTATGATAAACGATGTGATCTCTCACATCTGTCATGACTTTAAAATTAATCTTACTTAAAAGTGTTGTTGACCAAGGAATTACATATGTTTCTTCAGAAAGCTAAAGCTCCAATTATCTTGAGAAAATGTGTCCATTACTCCAAAAGTAGACAACATGGGCTATTAAAAGCCCAAAGAGTCTGTACCTTGAATCGACTAATTTGGGATTGTGGGCTGAATACGGCATGAGTCTCTCTGCCCTTACTGATGTGCTGTGAAACTGTGATGCATCGTGATTTCTTAAGCTGCATTTCCAGACTCAGAATTGGGTCATTGGTCTATTGGTCGTGAGCCTCCGCACGAGAAGAGCAGCACTGCTATATTTTAATGAGCTTTGAGGACAGGCTAAGAGACCTTTTCACATTTTCGGTCCTGGACTGAAAAGTATATTGAGGTAATGCGTGACTAAGAGCATCATAGAGTGCTTTAGAACATTGCAATAATTGAAGGATGTCTGAGAATCAATTAGAATAGAATCAATTAACTGGTATCTGTGTTCCGCTTTGTGGTCGGAGGCCGAGAGCGAGAGGCCCTCCACCGACGAAGGCCTGCGCGCCGAAACGTGACTGTTTGGTGTGAGAGCGCAGATTTTATTCTCCTTCTATACGTATTTTCTGAATCTGCAGCCAGCATAAGCCTGAACCCTTATAGAGTGTCCTTGAGTCGAGACGGTGCTGTCCGTGGTTTTGATCAGAACGGCGATGGTTCTGTCCTCATTTCTGACTTGATCATTCATGATGCATCCCATTTGGAATGTTAACGCTTCTAAAGAGAGATCAGACTTATTAGCACGAGGTAGCAATGGAACATTTCACCTCCCGGTTTTGGGGGGGAATGGGCTTTTCAGAGTGAAATGTGCCTCATCTACTTGGCACTCTAGCGTCTTTATTCTGAATAACTCTGGCGGCATCATAAGCGTTAAATACAAAGGATCACCATATTGTTCTGCAGGCTCTGCAGTCTGCACTCATGCCATATCTACTGGGTCAGACGTACTGGGGGGATTTGTGCGTTGCAGGTAGGATTATTCATGAATGATATGAATGTTACAGACTGCTTGAATTGGCCTGGTACTCGCACGCAAGTACATAGGGCAGTATTATGCGTGTCTTAAGTATCAGGTCTTATTACTTAACTTAAGACCTGGAGGCGTGATCAATGCCATTTGGCTATTCTGAGTGGCCAAACAGCATTGACCACGCCTCCAGGTCTTAAGTTAAGTCATACGACCTGGTACTTAAGACACATAGGGCAGTATTATGCGTGTCTTAAGTACCAGGTCTTATTACTTAACTTAAGACCTGGAGGTGTGATCATGGCCATTTGGCTATTCTGAGTGGCCAAACAGCATTGACCACGCCTCCAGGTCTTAAGTTAAGTCATAAGACCTGGTACTTAAGACACATAGTGTCTTACCATTGCCCACCTGAGCACTATATACAGTACTATATAGTACTAGTACTATATATTCACATTGATGTACCGTCACTTTCTGGTGAATCCATTTACGCATGTTGGGAAGCCGAGTGTAAATGCGCACATCATTCTCGCATCGCTTTCATCGCTTTTATTTCCGTCCCGCAACCATCTCAATTGAAGAAGTCCCCCAATATTATGGACCAACTGCAACATACAAGACCAAAACTAACCACACCATAAGGAGTTGGCGCTGCTAATGAACGGAGCCGCAGTGCTCGTGCTTGTTTTCCTGTCCAGGGTCCTCTAGTTTTATTACAATCTGCTTTACTACACCTTTACTACTCCTAGGAACCCTCCCTACTCTGCCTCCGATTGTACACAAATCACAATAGCCATGACATTACCAGATATATAATTTAGGTGCACCTCAGCAGCTCATCACAACTCTGCTGGCCCGGCTATTCCCGGTTGATACCCAGCACAATCACTCTCATTGACATCAGGTTCTCACATTCTATTGGAATGCCAATATCACTAATCAACCAGACACAAACCTATAATACTCTGCTGTGATATAAAAACCTGAATATCCTTAATAAACAGATTTGACCATCTACAACAGGGGTGTCAAACTCATTTTGGGGCAAGGGCCACATTGCGCGAAAGGTGACTTGATGAGGGCCGCGGCCAGTTGCAGCTCACATGGGTTGACTTACACTACTTGATACTTGGCTTTGTTTTCTAGACTGTTTATTGACATAAATTGACTTTATTTGTATTACAGTTGTAGGCTACAAGACGTTTGGTATGAGATGTGGAAAAAAGACCCAATAAACCACTCGAAAATAGTTAAAAATGCAATCATTATTTTATCAAAAATATCCAAAATGGCAAATTGACATGTAGCCATCATGAAATCTGACACTTTTCCTTTCCTTAGACTATCGTGTGTAAGTAGACTATATTCCTCACTTGGTAAGGGAAATTAAACTCTACTGAGCTGTAACAACTATGGTTAGCCTCTCCATGTCCTGCTGTATCAGAGTGTGAGGAGAGTAATCCACAACAACTCAACTAGTAGTTGAATAGACTGTTAACGAGCCCATCAGTGACAACATTCCGCACCGGCCCACGGATCACCAGTTTGACACCCCTGGCTTAGACCATAGCTATTCCTTCCTTCCATCCCACACACACACACACACACATTCCTGGTACTCAGCTGTTCATTGTTAAGCAATTAACACTTTGTGTGCCCACACACCACTTTTAAAAAAAAAAAACCAGAGTGCCCACGTTTTACATTCATTTTTTTGACATGTTTTTTTTTTTTTTTTAATACATGGCTGGCGGGCCGCATTGGGCGGCTCCACGGGCCGCATGCGGCCCGTGGAGCCGCCCAATGCGGCCCGCCAGTTTGACACCCCTGTTCTAGATCCTGTTTGGATATCAAACATTTAATCTGACCTGACTTTGACTTTGACTAATGTGGCTGTTAAAGGTCTGAGTCCAAGAACCGACTCGCTAGTCCATCAAGAACAACTGGTCAGTCTGAAAGACATGTTTGTCCACTTCTGATTCCCAAACCTTTTCAGCTTACATGTCTTGCATGGAAATACACTTAAAAACCTGTCTGAAGTGAGTGTTGCATCAGTGCCCTCTGTTGGTACCCTAAACATAGGGAGGGACAGACATTGCTGTTCTTTGGGGTGGTTGCACCACTCAAACAATATTATTACATTATTTTGAATACACCTAAAAACAAAATAAAACCTTGAGTCCCATTGCTCCTGCCGGCGGGGGCAGAGGCTGTCCACCTCATGAACAGCTCTCAGCGGGTAAATGTTCCCCCCTGGACCCCCTAGGGTTTAAGAGGTTAAAGGTTTACAATTGTGACATGCTGTGAGCATATATGGGTGGGGCTTATTCATTTATTATTTTGTTCATGTTAAATTCACAATTGATCCTCTCAAGCCCTATTTTATAATGTATTGTAAATGATGAAAATAGCTGATCTAGAAGCTGAGAACATATTGTAAATGTTCCACCTGTCATCAAAATAGGAAGAAAGTGGCTGTAGTCGTTTTGACATGTTCTGCACATGTAGTTTCAACATGTTCTGTACATGTACTTTTTGCAACCATATCTTATCTTAATGATGTTTGGGAAACAAGAAACACTTTTTTGTGTGTAATACGTGTTTTTAGATATTTTAGTATTTCAAAGTGCCAATGATGTCATGGACATTGGTCTCACTTCCTTCCTGAACTACATGTTGTCTCAGAAAGAGAGTCCTCTCCCTCTCCACAAGTGCAGCAAAGCTTTATGGTCATTGTAGTAATCCAGCAGTGAGACCACATCACAAACACTTTGAAATACTAAATGTCTAAAAACACAAATTTCCCACATAAACCCACTGGGAAATATATGGTTGAAAAAGGGCTGAAGTGGCCCTTTAAACATGCATGTGTGAAAGGTCTATTTGACCATGAGAGAATGACATCATACAATGACTATTGCTGTGTGCAGTGGTCTGTGGGTGCGATGAATTTAGGATTAGGAATGCTTAACCTTGAAAAGTCCAAATGTAGGGGTGACAAGTAGCTCAAGTTGCTTTCGTCACCTTTCAGATGTTGTCACAGGGATGCTAAGTATTTTCCAGTCTAAATCATTTGAATGCAAATGATTCCCAATCCTATACGTTCCACTCCATTCACACTATACTGTAGGAGTAGTAGGTTTTATGCACTCTACTAATACTAAAGGGATCACATGCAAATTGGTTGGTCGTTCCATTCAGCAATACCCTAACCCATTATCACCTGTCTGTTTACAATGGGACAAACATGCTCCTAAACATTTCACAACCCATGTCTTCTAACAAGACTAGAAATAATAATGCTAGAACATGAAGCATTTCTTATTATACGCTAAATGTACATGTAGTCACAAATATGTGTAGACTGTTTAATTTAATTAATACTCCTATCATGTTCATTATAGTAATAGTTTGGCATGCAGGATGTAAAATGAAGCAGTTCTTGTCACTGTATTGTTCACAGTACAAGTTGAAGGTGAAGGTGTTGTGATGAGCTTTCTGTAATGAACACACAAAAGATGTGTAGCTGTCAACCCTTTATTTGAAAAAGAAGAAATTACGGACAGTGTTTTTTACAGAGTAAATATTTTCTGTTACAATTTTATGAAGACAACATAATACAGAGAATCTAAACATATAATCAAACTAAGTCATTGAAATACACTATGATGATATGTTAGTCCAAACAACACATGTGACATTTTAATTGCTGATTGTGGGCAAACACTGCTTCTCATATTGTTATCAGCAGGTCATTATGCAAGTTGAAAATCGATTAAAACAATTGATGTATAGTCCATCATGTTTAATGTATCTACCTAGACTAAACTGAATATTGACATTAAGTGTCAACATAATGCCTTATTTGAAGAAAAAAAAACACTCATCATTTAACAGCTTTTTCCTCTTTATGACACGTCTTCATGTGTGTTTTTAGATTGCAATTCTGACTAAAGCCTTGTTCACAAACTGTACACGTAAATGGTTTTCCCCCGGTTAGAGCCCTCATGTGTTTTTTTAATTGGTCATTATGAGTACAGCCCTTGCCACAAACTGTACACGTAACGGGCTTTTCCCCTGTATGACTCATCATGTGAATTTTCAGGTCACTTGTTGTAATACAGCCCTTGCCACAAACTGTACACGTAAATGGTTTTCCCCCGGTATGAGTCCTCATGTGTAAATTTAATTCCCCATTATGAGTACAGCCCTTGCTGTACTCATAATGGCTGTACGCCAACTGTACACATAAAGGGCTTTTCCCCTGTATGTGTCATCATGTGTAATTTTAGATTCCTCTTATGAGCACAACCCTTGCCACAAACTGTACACATAAAGGGCCTTTCCCCTGTATGAGTCATCATATGTGATTTTAGATCACTCATTGTACTGCAGCCCTTGCCACAAACTGTACATGTAAAGGGTCTTTCCCCTGTATGAATCCTCATGTGTACTAGTAATGCCCCATTATGAATACAGCCCTTGCCACAAACTGTACACGTAAAGGGGGTTTCCCCTGTATGAGTCCTCATGTGTACTTTTAGATTACCCTCTTGACTGCAGCCCTTGCCACAAACTGTACACGTAAAGGGCTTTTCCCCTGTGTGGGTCCTCATGTGTCGTTTTAGATCACCCGTTCGAACAAAGCCTTTGCCACAAACTGTACACGTAAAGGGGGTTTCCCCTGTATGAGTCCTCATGTGTACTTTTAGATTACCCTCTAGACTGCAGCCCTTGCCACACACTGTACAAACAAATGGCTTTTCCCCTGTGTGAGTCATCATGTGTAATTTTAGACTACCCCTGTGATTAAAGCCTTTGTCACACACAGTACAAACAAATCGCTTTCCCCCTGAATGAATCATTGTGTGCGTCTTCAGATGTTCCTTGCGATTAAAGCCTTTGTCACACACTGTACAAACAAATGGCTTTTCCCCTGAATGAATCACTGTGTGCGTCTTCAGATGTTGCTTGCGATTAAAAATTTTACCACAATCTGCACAACTAAAACATTTCTTACCTATTTGACTCCTCGTGGAGTGACTTTGTTTGGGTGATTTGAGGTCATGGAGCAGCGTGTTGCTCAAAAACAAACCATTTCCTCCCATGTGTTGTGTATTGTGTGATTTCAGTGTGTTTAAACTTGACTGGTCATCCATGGTCTCATCCCACTCATCACTGTCTTCAGTGATGTCAGATTCAGAATAGTGTGAAGAGAGGAGCTGATCATCACTAGCTGGTTGTGATTCCCCACAATCCTGTACATCAGCTTGTGTTTCCATGTGTTGAGATGAGGTGCTGGCTACAGGTTCTTTTTGTATGTTTTCATCTTCATATTTCACTGATTCACTGAGTAATGTCTCCGTTGATCCACCATCCTCTTTAATCTGTAGAGACTCTGGTTCCTCTTTGATGAGACTGGAGGTTCTCTCCTCCTGTTCATCATTATTCTGTAGAGACTCTGGTTCCTCTTTGACCAGACTGGAGGTTCTCTCCTCCTGTTCATCATTATTCTGTAGAGACTTTGGTTCCTCTTTGATGAGACTGGAGGTTCTCTCCTCCCGTTCATCATTATTCTGTAGAGACTCTGGTTCCTCTTTGACCAGACTGAAGGTTCTCTCCTCCTGTTCATCATTATTCTGTAGAGACTCTGGTTCCTCTTTTATCAGACTGAAGGTTCTCTCCTCCTGTTCATCTTTATTATGTAGAGACTCTGGTTCCTCTTTGACCAGACTGGAGGTTATCTCTTGCTGCTCAGTAAATATCTCCTCTTTACACACAAGAAGGTGTATGGAGTCTAGACAGAAGATACAAATGAGAAACCCATTATTATATTGTTTGAACATTCTGTCATACTGTGGTGTCTTTGTATTGGTCAAAATTGGATGTGTTCAACTTCCACTGTTAGTTCCACTGTCCTAATGCTGTTTTGATTTCAGTGTTGCACAAATGATTGTTTCTTACATCAACAATGCTTAATTTCTAAAACAAGCCTATCCTTGTTTTTCAAATATAATGTATCATTAGCTACAACATTATATATATATGGATATATCCACAGATAATGTATGAATGGATTGATGCAGTTGTGTTCAAACATGTTCAAGCCTGTAACAGTTAACGTAGTAAAGGTTAACATAGTTTTACCAACCTGCTCTGTGTGGTTTGACGATTGGTTGTAAAACCATATCCAGTAGTTTACGTTGGTGGTCAGTTTCTTGCTTGATGTGGAAAGCTTCATCCTCGTACTCTGTTAGAATTCTTCCAACAATCACAAATATCTCCTCAGCAGCAGCAGATAGTCTCTGGTTGACCAAGGACTTCAATGTTTGTAGTAAAGCCATATCTTGCCCAAGTAAACTGATACTAGATGTTTTTTAAAGAGCAAAAATCTTATAAAATGAAGTAGGCCTCCTGAAGTTTAAGTATAACCAAAACAAAGCTAGTGCAGAAAGGAGAAGATCAGCTCTTAACTACAAGAGTTAAAGTGATACCAGGCAGAACAAACTCTTGTTAAATACTGACAGAGGGCCCTGATCATCCATTCAGAGTGAGGGGGGCGGGACACACCAACAATAGAACATAACTGGCCAATCTCTGCTCCCAACAACAAGGCAACTCAATACCCCCTCCCGACCACCAATATAAATTGACTGCTACAATAACTATATGTACTATGTGTACTATATGTAAACTCTTTATTTCCATTTTACAGCCATTCATATAGTTGCAAATATTTGTATATAATAATTTGACGACCCCCCGACGGGTCGCGACCCACGGGTTGAGAACCCTTGCTGTACATGGCAGTACTAGAGAGGAAAATAGGCGTGGACAGAACATCTATTTAAACATGCATGTGTGAGATGTCTATTTAACCATGAGAGAATGACTTCATACAATGACTGCATATATTATTGCTGTGTGCAGTTGTTGTTCTAAATAATTTGAATGCAAATGATTCCCAATCCTATATAAATGTTCCACTCCATTCACACTATAGGAGTGGCTATAGCCACTACTACTTAACATACTAAAAGGACACATGCAAATTGGTTGGTCGATCCATTCAGCAATAGGGTTACACACCCTAACCCATTATCACCTGTCTGTTTACAATGGGACAGACATCCCCCAAAACATTCCACAACATTCACAACCTGTGTCTTCTATAAACGCTTTTAATATTTATATTCGTTTAAAGAAAATCACATACAAACGAGACATACTTTACAAACATCTGTATCTAACAAGTTAGATATTGATGGAATGTCCATAGCCTACCACCAGACACAATAATACAATCATTTGTATTATTACTGGTATTGTACAGTAGCATCATGCTTATTGTACATGTAAACCACACACATCTGACTCAATAGTCCACCATATTAAGAGTAATTGGTCAATCTGAAAACACATGTTTCATGTATAATAACAAAATTACACAATAATAAATGTCATCAACAAATACAAAATTATGTTTTAAAGCGATGGGACTTTTACATTTACCTCACCTTTTTAGTCTCCTGATTTTTTTGTTTGTTTGGCCAATTTAGAAAGAAACAAGTGGATGGTGTGAGGGCATTCCAAATTCCATTCTTGTTCTAAATCCGGGTGCTGGCGTCATCCATTTTGGAGAAGTAGTTAGACAGCTATGAGGGTACTGAGGGCACTGTCCCCCTTTTTTGGGGGTAACGAAATGACTTAATTGTCCGGCCCTAAAACAACCCACTGTGTCTGTCTGTCTGGCTTGTGATAACAACACACAAAGCCTTCAGGCCTAGCGTTGCATTGTCTCCCATATAATGACAGAGCGTCACAACATGGCTGCTGCTTGGAGTGGCTCACCCTGCTGGGAATGAATTACCTTTCATAAATTGTCATTTCAATAGTGGGATAATGGATCCTGTATCCTCCTCTCCACTCCTTATTAAAGGAACAGGGGCACTCATGTATGTCTGAGTGTGTTATTGTTTGAATGAATGAATAACATCCCATCGTTTTTCAACCAGCTGTCCTCTCCTCCGTGCCTGTATAACTCCATTCCAAAGTAACGTAACATGCTAATGCTATGCTGCTCCGTAGAAAGGTCTTGCACAACGGAAATAGCAGATCTACAAGCTCACAAGGCGTCCATCAGTGAGGCAGTGTAGACTTGTAACTTTGACAACAGCTATTGTGAATTTTGGCCAATCAGAACGGCAACAAAAAAATCACACCTGTGTGAAGTGAGGGGCGCTAATATATTAAAGTCTAACTCATGTTGATTAGGTGATGTAATGGTGATTATGATGTAACATGTCTATTTGCTCAGACACTATGACATAAAATTGTCAATGAGAATTAAATCTTTTTGTAGGACGGAAATCTACACTAATATAGGAGGGCATATATAGGGGTGCATTTCATTTTGAAAAAAATGCCTTATGTGCCAAAATATTTTATTTAAATGTATTCAATGTATTCTATTGTTAACTTGAATTAAAAAAACTTATTTTGAAATTTAGAAGTTTTTAAAATGTATTTTTTTTATTATTTTAATTGATTACTAAACATCGGTCCAAAACATCGGCATCGTATCGGCATCGGTGGTGTAGGTCTCCATTGTCTGGAATTTGAATGTATGCAATGAATTAATTCAAAAGTGCTGAATAAATGTTTTATGGACCCATACGTGTTTATTATTTAAGTTAGGTTTTGCCTTAAACATATCTTGCTAATATAATGCTACGTTTTTACAGTCATCAGAACAGTAGTCAAGCCTACTGAAGATTAATACACAGCCATGTTATTCTAAAGGTCTTTCAAAGCAATGTGAGAAGGTATTGTGCTGATTTCGAATTGCCAATTATCTGTGTAAAAAGTGTGGTAAATTATGAATCATATAAGCATATATTGTAGCTACTATAGAAAATACAATGTTAAAATTGGACAGTTACAGAGGTTTCATGGAGGTGGAGATTTCAGTAGACGACTCCTATTTTACCATGAGTGAGGTATGTTTACACTAAACGAGCGGGACCAAAAGGGGCTATTGTTAACGTCTGAGCTAGCAACACCTTACTAGGACAGAATGCAAATCCTTTTGTTCTAAGTTCTTTTGAAGCCGACAGAAGGTGTGAAGCAAAGACAGACAGACGGCTAGTTTTACTGCAGTATCTTATTTCGCCTTGCGTCTAATGCATGCTGACTGTAAAACATTATGTTGGATTGACTTTCTTAAAATGTCTTAAAACACTCTTCTGTTATTATGGAATAAAGATAAACGCTAGGAAACGAATATATAGACTGGTTACTAAACTATTAGTGCATTCAGTACTAATCTAAAAATGTACTCTTAACATAGGGTATTTCAGGAATATAGTGTTATGTATCAAGCTCATTCATTTCTTAAATATAGTCAGTTCAGTTTTATATACTTCTGTTTAGTTTCATATAATTCTGTTTAGTTTCATATAGTTCTGTTCATATTGTCGAGTTTATTCCGTGAGTGGGATCATTATAATATTAAGTGCCGGCCCATCTTATATTTGTAACTTCATGTTGTGTCATTTATGTATAGAATGTTGGTGCTATTATGAAGTTCACTGCCTATACAGTAAATACTCTGTGTTATATAAGAACAGAGATCCTCTTATCAACCAATTACAGTATGTCTCAGGGATGTAGATATTAATACAGCTAATTGGGGGGTAAATGTGTTACCAATGTGTTACCAATACTATATACCAGGAATGCGAGGTCTTACTACATGGTATGGGGGTAGGAAGTGTCGGGTGACAGAGGAAGGGCTGGCGAGCTATACCAGGGCACGATGTGGTCATTCATTCTTTCAGAAACAATGTAGCAAACGGGATGACGCGTTTAAGTAAGTCCTTTTAATGTGTTATATGTTCGTTAAATGCTCTAAATTCAGTCATAAATGATGCATCTATGCAGTCGCTATATCTGTGAATTAATAGTATGTATCTTGTGTTTCTCTTGTTGTGTTTGCAGTTATTACCTAAACGCCACAGTCTCTGACTTCCTTTGTAATGATCATCATGCTATTGTACTAGATCTAACACGGGCCAGACAAGGCAAATAAGGCTTTATACTGTACACAAGTTTAGTAGAAGTATGTTTGTACGTGTGTGAGTGTGTTATGAGATAATAGTAATAAAATGGCCAAAATCAAGTGATTGTTTACGGGCATTATTGCAACGTCGAGGCTATGTATGTTTGAGTAATATAAATGTTACAATTGGTGTGTGTTAAATCACAGTTACCAGACCTGTTTGTTATAACCCCTTTGCGGAGGGTCTGAATCAGTAATTAAGCAAAGCTATGAAACAGCAAAGTTTAGTTATATCCGTACACATATATTTCCGTTAGGTTTATATCTTCATTGTATCTTTAATTCATTATTGTGGTATTATTTCTTACTCCGTTAAAAGGTTACCATGAGACTTGCCCTTTGTCTAGAAAATGCCCGCCTCTAACAAAAAGCCAGGCTCAGACCTCATTGGTTAGAAGTCAGGAAGTGTTTATGCCCAGAGAGGGGAGGGACTTCTTGGGGGACGGCGAATCTTGAGTATATCGACTTAGTATAACGTATATCGACTTAGTCTCAATTTGGACCGGAGGCTAATAAGAGACAGACCAAGGCGTGTATTTTTACATGCATGTTCTGTTACGACCCTGACTTCTGTGTTTAACAAATAAATGCGGAATGTCATGAGACCAGCATCGCGGGTTTTCCTTTGTTCTTTCTCCTGCATAGCTCCTTCGAGGCGACACACACACATCGAGATTCCACAAAAGTGTATTTATTAAGTTTAGACCATCAGGCTTCTGGTTATAGCATTATGTGCACACTTGCTCCTAACACACGCCACCACGAAAGGCAGTTGAATGCTTGGACATTGTAGGATGAAAGCTCAGTGACACACATGATAAAGTACAAAATGTTACCCATAGAATGTCACTCAAAGAATGTATTTGTGTGTTAAATGGTGCATTTATATAGTGCCTTCATCCAGAGTGCTTTACAATGTGCATTACAGTCACCCATTTCACACGCACACCCCAGCGTTTAGAGGGTCGAAAATAACCGCTCGCTGGCAGAAGTGGCATAATGATGCCTTCGCCTGGCTCCACTCACGGCTGCCATGATCACAGGGAAGACGGGGCATGAGTCGTGAGTGCGTGAAACCCCATTCCACCTTTTGTGGGTGCTTGGAGAATTACACCGTTTCTTTTTGTCTCATTCGCGAGGGTTTAGCCGCGGCCGCAAAAGCTGTGCAATTCCTCTTCTTCTGCTCTACGCTATGTACAGATTCCTCAACTCTAATCCCTGGATTCAGGCAGCTTGCTCCTTTCATGTCCTCATATATTGACAGATCAAAGAGATAGGAAATAGCCTAAGAATTGGATGTTCCTTTTCAATCAGCCTGAATCCCGGGGCCAAGTTGTTAGCAGTGAGCCTCATGGTGAATCTGTTAGATTTACGTCTGGGGGGAAAGAAGAAACACTTAGCCCGTAGCATGTTTGAATACACTGCCACAGCTGAATAATTTCTGAACATCAATTAAGCATGCAAATGACCAATTAGCTGTGTTCTATTTGGTGGTGGGGGTTTGGGGCACCAGGCTCTCCTTCACCAAAAACTATTAGCAGGGATTCAGTGCTTCCAACCACACAGCCAGCAGGCTTGTACGACAGCGGGACGTTAAAAAACTTGAAGCTTTAGTGCGAAACGCACTGCCAAGTGATTACAGTTGTAACCCCCTCTCCCTCTGTCTCTGGACAGCCCTTGTTCTTTTCTTTTCACAGTCTGTTTTGGCCCCCTGCTCATCTCTCACTCCATTCCCACACGTCCGTCTGTCGCGCGTTCTCTCCTGCTCTGGGCCCATCTAGTTTTACCGTGCCATATTCTCTATCTCTGCATACGTACACATAACTCATTAGGAGGCTATTATTTATTCATAACTTCATAATTCGGGCAGCAGTAGAGCGAGACACAGATGAGCCGTGGGGCTGACCCATAATGCATGCCCATGCACTTTATTGTTTATTCTTCATTCGGGATCCCCCCCATTAGTTATTACCGCGGTAACAACTGTTCTTCCCGGGGCCCAGGAGTGTACGTGTGACTCCACGCATGCACGCACACCCAGTCGCGCACACACAAAGCAAGCACGCATGCACACACACATACACACACACAAACAAACAAACAAACCCAGTTCAGCTATTTGGAATTATCTACAGCCAGGCTTCTCCCACTGTGTTCTTATAAACTCAACTAAACCTGCAAAAACACATTGATTTATTGATCCTCACAGAGACAAGTCTGGAATTGTTTACATACTCTGCATGCCAGTTTAGACTATACCAACACTGTCCAATTAATTTCCTTTCTTTCTAATTTAGACTTTTTTTCCCTTTTTTTTACCAAAATAAAACATTCTCCCAGCGAGCAAGTTGAATGCATTATCCTAATTATACAATATACAGCAATAGATTGTGAGTGATAGTGGTGCTACAAAAGGACGGTACAATAAAGTGAAAACAGAAGGAAACATCATTTGAACTTGATTTCGATTTCGAGTTGCTTTGGATGAAAAAATAGGGCTGGGAGCCAAAACCGGAGGAATCAGGGCCAACATTTAGTCGGTGCCATTACCTTTCCAGAACCGGTTTATCTCACTGTCGGCGGCAGTGGATCAGGGGTTAGAGTGACCGGATAGGGGTTCCCAGTTCGAACCCGGGCTCCCCCAGAGTTAGTGTCGAAGTGTCCTTGAGCAAGACACTGAACCCCTAATTACTTCCGATGTGCAGGTTATTGGTGCCTTCATGGTTTCCTCCGGCATCGGTGTGTGAATGTGTGTGTGAATGGGTGAATGCAATACACCTTAGATAAAGGCGCTATACAAATGCACCATTTACCATATACTGTCAGAGAGCTGGTGTGTGTGGACTTCATAAGGTTTACTATAGGCTACACTTACAATTCCGGTGGTTCTCCAACGTGTTAAAGGACCACCATGACTCTGAAAGTGTACATACAAATGGAACCAAATGGACCTGTGAGTGTCCAAGCGGGAATCGAAATCATTAAAATCCTTAAAAGATCGCTCACAACAATGACAACACGTTGCGATGGAGCACTGCTGGATATGTTCTCAATGCTCTGACCAACATACCAGGACCATGGAACCATTTAACGTCTCAATGCTCTGACCAACATACCAGGACCATGGAACCATTTAACGTCTCAATGCTCTGACCAACATACCAGGACCATGGAACCATTTAACGTCTCAATGCTCTGACCAACATACCAGGACCATGGAACCATTTAACGTCTCAATGCTCTGACCAACATACCGGGACCATGGAACCATTTAACGTCTCAATGCTCTGACCAACATACCAGGACCATGGAACCATTTAACGTCTCAATGCTCTGACCAACATACCGGGACCATGGAACCATTTAACGTCTCAATGCTCTGACCAACATACCAGGACCATGGAGCCATTTAACGTCTCAATGCTCTGACCAACATACCAGGACCATGGAACCATCTCAATGCTCTGACCAACATACCAGGACCATGGAACCATCTCAATGCTCTGACCAACATACCAGGACCATGGAACCATCTCAATGCTCTGACCAACATACCAGGACCATGGAACCATCTCAATGCTCTGACCAACATACCAGGACCATGGAACCATCTCAATGCTCTGACCAACATACCGGGTCCATGGAACCATCTCAATGCTCTGACCAACATACCAGGACCATGGAACCATCTCAATGCTCTGACCAACATACCAGGACCATGGAACCATCTCAATGCTCTGACCAACATACCAGGACCATGGAACCATCTCAATGCTCTGACCAACATACCAGGACCATGGAACCATCTCAATGCTCTGACCAACATACCAGGACCATGGAACCATCTCAATGCTCTGACCAACATACCGGGTCCAAGGAACCATTTAACGTCTCAATGCTCTGACCAACATACCAGGACCATGGAACCATTTAACCTCTCAATGCTCTGACCAACATACCAGGACCATGGAACCATTTATGTTCTCAATGCTCTGACCAACATACCAGGACCATGGAACCATTTATGTTCTCAATGCTCTGACCAACATACCAGGACCATGGAACCATTTAACGTCTCAATGCTCTGACCAACATACCAGGACCATGGAACCATTTATGTTCTCAATGCTCTGACCAACATACCGGGACCATGGAACCATTTAACGTCTCAATGCTCTGACCAACATACCAGGACCATGGAACCATTTAACGTCTCAATGCTCTGACCAACATACCAGGACCATGGAACCATTTAACGTCTCAATGCTCTGACCAACATACCAGGACCATGGAACCATTTAACCGCAATCCAAAAAAATTGAAGAACGGATTTGTTTATTTAGTTTCGTTTATTTCTCTTCATCCCATTAAATTACCCCGTGAACATTTTTGAAAAACCAATATGTGTGAACTATGAACTATGAACTATGAACTATGAACTATGAAGCTTTCAAATTAGCAGAGATTCATATGCAGCATGTCGCTCTAATAATTTATATTATAGGCTATTCCCAGGCCAGGCGCCAAGTAAGTCTCTTTGCAACTCATTAAGATCCGACAAGAACAGGGAGATGATTGACAGCTGCCGGGAAGCATGCAGCCATCAGTCACTGCCTTGTTAAGAACTCCCACTAATTAATCAACTAACCTATCAGACCAGTACCACTCATTAACACACTAATTAACCTTTTAAACCAATCAAGATCAATTAAGCCAATTAAGAGCAGCCCCCAGGGTGTGGGGTGGCCAAAACTCCCAGTCAATCAATGAGATGGAGAGCTGAAGACAGACAGGAGGAGAGCCGTGTAGACCAGTACAGCGTTTGCATGTCAAGGACCCCCAAGTTGATGTGAAATTGGCCACGGACCCGCATTTGAATATATATTATACCAGCAGGGACCTCCATAAGAGGTTTGTCAAAATGTGTTAACATAGAAAAAATAAAGCAGCAGCTTATACAACTAAAAGTGCCTGTATAAGTGTTTAAACTGTTGTTGGTGACTCCCTTAAAGTGGAATACCACTCAGTGGAATACCACTCAGTTTCGACATTAAACTATGTCATTAATATACCTTAGAGAAATAATGTAAAAGCCCCCGCCCCCCCCCCCTCTCTCTGTTTAGCCTACAGACTGGAGGTCTATAACTCGGGGTCATGTGATCAGTGATCATCACAAAGGTGTACTCTGCAGGCCAAAGAGTATCTTGAGCTAAAATGTGAATGCTCTAAGAGGGACGCATGGTGCAGTGCACGTGGTATCATAGAGCAAGCTTGCATCCCAAATGTTCTGTATCCAATGTTCTGTATGCAACTAGCACCTGTGCCTCTGCTTTCGGTGATTTATTTAGAATCTCACACATGAATACATGCATAAATGTGACCCATAATACTGAGATGCAATCTCTTTCTCTACAACTTTGTTGTTGCCTTATGTAAGCCACTATCCTCTGTTAAAATGCGGCAAAAATAGCCTAAAGCGCGATATGGGCTTTACTGAACAGTACCGTGTGGCAGTGGTTCTCAAAGTGAGGTCCAGGGACCCTCAGGGGTCCTTGAGGGAGTTCCAAATGTACTCTTGAGAGTCCATGAACCATTTGTACACTCTTATGGGGCGACTCACACGGTCGCAACAGATTGATGTATGCTTGTTGTATGAGATGTATAGCTGATGCAAGCTCGCAATGCATTTCCAATGGGAGTCACATGGTTTGACACAACATTTGTGTTGTATGAGGGGGAGGGGGGCAGTCGAAACACAGCCGAAAGCCATACAACAGCTTGTAGTCCAAAATGTTGTATCAAACCATGTGACTTCCATTGGAAATGCATTGGGGCGGCCATGACACTTACAACATTCATACAACAAGCATGCATCAATGTTTTAAAGGTGT
Organism: Electrona antarctica; assembly: GCF_951216825.1. NCBI lineage: Eukaryota > Metazoa > Chordata > Actinopteri > Myctophiformes > Myctophidae > Electrona > Electrona antarctica. The sequence goes on from NC_136796.1 coordinate 9,812,572, forward strand.
GAGTGAGGCCTTAGAGTTATGGGGGTCTTTGAACATAAAAAGTTTGAGAACCACATGATTGTTGTATTCTTTATCTTGACTGTAATGCGGCCGGTCAAGTGCCCCGGTCAGTCATTAAGTCTCTCTCTCTCTCTCTCTCTCTCTGCTGATGCCTCTATCTCTGTGTGATGTTCTGTGCTGAAACACATCACCATTTTTTCCCTCTGGCTTTAACTGGGGCTTAGGCAGCAACATTGCCACTTTGGTAAGCTTTATCCAGGATTTAGGGATTGAAAACTCTAAAGCACAAAAGAGCACAAAACAACCTATTGAAGAGGGAGCGGGGGGAGAAAACAAAGAACCAGAAGAAAACAATGCAACTGGGCTCAGTTTAGAACCACAGGGCTAGTAAAACACATCATCACAGCCGTTTCACCGGATCGATGTGGAGATCAGGATGGTAGCGGGGCACACCCGGAGGGCCACCTCACAGGGAAGATGAATAGAAAAGCATTTCAAAATCTATTTCATATTTCAAAGGGAAAGAAATGACTGATTCTTACAGGTCGTGCATGCGCCACCATTTCGAGGCGCTCATCCCTGTTGATCATACGTTATGTGTTCCTGATAGTCTTGTTCAGCAATGTTGTCCACATCCATTCGGGCTCCCGGCCGCCCGCACAATACTTGCTGAAAGCAATATTACTCATGTGAGGCGAGGTTCCGAAACGGGGCGGCTTGCATCGTCAGCTGAAGCAGGCATGATGTAGGGGAAACCTCGGACACATTCCGAGTCCAACCCACTGCCATCCTATCTGTCCAAGTAAAGAATGAATATACCTGTTCAAACTATCTTGGTCAAATTGCACTGTGAAGGCACTGAGATAGTCAGAGTCAACATTTGTGCTGCAATGATGATGAAATAACCTGCAGTATTAGGCCTTCCCGGTCTACTCCCAATCAGTGTTGGGCAATATTAGTAATGTGATACTTATTACATATTACTCCTTAAAAATGTATTATTATATTACTTATTTCTTGGAATCAAGAGTAATATATATTACATATTATATTAAATTACATATTACTTTTGCCCCCCCCACGTGCAAAAAAGGGATGTACAACAACACAATATGTTTAGTCGGCTTCTTTTAGAACTGAATCCAATTGTTTTGAATAATAAGAAGAAGAGTCACCAATCAGCCTAAAAGGAGATAAAATAAAGCAACAATCTCTCTTGACGGTAGCCAACAAATCCTGAGTAATATGTAATATGTGCTATTTTTTACAAAGGTATAATATTACTGTGTTGGCAGAGTAATACCTTACACTACTCGTTACTGGGTAAAGTAATAATATTACAGTAATATATTACTAGTAACAATATGTCATGGCAGCGTGCGAGGAAGAGATAAAGGCTGAGGAAGAGAAGAGAAGAGAAGAGAAGAGAAGAGAAGAGAAGAGAAGAGAAGAGAAGAGAAGAGAAGAGAAGAGAAGAGAAGAGAAGAGAAGAGAAGATAGGTGGGTACCGGTAAACAGAGAAGAGTACAGTCTAGGAAAGCCTTAGTGTAGTTTTTAACATAATTCTCATAGCAACACATACAGTCCAGTATTGTGTTGATAAGTATCCCCAGACCCTGAATTGTAATACTTGCTAAGCCTTTGTTTTTGATCAAGAGGCATGGTGATTTAAACCACGGTCAAAGGGCTTTAAAATAAAAGAAAGGATCAAAAAAATATAAATAATAACACATCTATTCCACCCTGCTCGTGTGTGTGCTAGCATGAGATATTCAGCCCTCATTAAGTCCACTGGTGGGATTGTAAAGGCATTCCACCAGCTAAGGTCTGAGGCAAAGTGAACTAATTCTGTCAGAGGGCGGTAATCATACAAGGAGAGCGCGCACGCGAGAGAGAGAGCGAGAGAGAGAGAGAGAGAGAGAGAGAGAGAGAGAGAGAGAGAGAGAGAGAGAGAGAGAGAGTGTGTGAGAGAGAGAATGAGAGAGATGACATTAAGGAGGTAGGAGAGTCAAGAAATTGTGGTATGAGTTGAGAGGAGACAAGGAGATCGGAGTGGAGGAACATAATTGGTGGTTAGCGTCAGTCAGGAAGATAAGAAAACAAAGGAAAAAAAGAAAGAAGGTTATACAAAAATGAGAGGCCGGTAATAAAAAATAATAGGCAAAGAAGCAAAATAACAGATTCCTGCAAAGAAATGTCATTAAGACGTGCGTGAGTGCGTGCCTGTGTGCCTGTGTGTGTGCGGGCTTGTGCGTGTGGGTGTGGGCTTGTGCGTGCGTGCGTGCGTGCGTGTGTGGGCTTGTGCGTGCGTACGTGTGTGTGAATGTGAATTTGTGTGTAGCAGCAACTTACCTTGGTAATGTGAGCTGAAGCCGCGGTAGCGGTGGTTGCTATCAGTGACAAAGTGAAGGCGGAGCCAGTTCTTGCTGCTGACAATGGGAGCGGGGATGTTACTTCCTGACAACCTGAGACAAAGAACCAGAGAGAGAGAGAGAGAGAGAGTTAGATCTGACAAACCTGCAGGTGAACACATCTACATCTACTGTGCTTTTCAGTTCTTCAAAACCCAGTAGGAGTTTTCTGTGCTTTTCTCAGCCATATGACAGGCCTCAGCTTCAGCCTGCTACAAATCTCTCAGGACAGATTCAGAGCTCTGCTGCTGAATCTGTTGGCAACTCCCGTTGCAACGAATGTAAACAAAGACGCGTGCCGTGCACGCGGCCGGAAGCGGAGCGCTAAAGGAGCATGATCGGCCGACATCCCGTCTCTACAAGTGGAAGCTGCGGGTTTCCAGATTATTCTGCTAGTTAACTGCTAGTTAAGTAGTAGTCGGGGTGGAGGAGGGGTTTATTGCTTTGCTCAGAGGCTGTTTAGCAGGGTGTCATAATAACCACATAATGAATCCTGTAGAGGAAGAAAGACTCCTGCACATTGTTTTCAAATGCAGTTTCAGTCCAGAGACCTTCAGTATCAGTATCGCATTTCCATTTTTGACCGTATATTAAATTCATATGATTTTCCCTCAGCAATAAGGGCCTTTCTCTGCCCCACCCCTCTCAGATGGCCGCAGCACCAGGAGGGGGTGGGGCGGAGGTGAACGGGCGGGGTCGACATATGCCCTTACTGGGCTGCATTCAAAACACTTGCCTTGTGTCCGACCACAGCTTTTATGGATGTGTTCTGTCCCCCTCCCCCCCATCAAACAAAATGTTTGGTCAAACTATATGGGCTTCCATTGGAAATGCATTGGAGCGGCCATTATACACAGACACAAGACAGACACAAGACAGGTGTCTTGAATGTGTGAACGCAGCCCAGAAAGGCCAACCCCCTCCTGGTGCTGCGGCCATCTTGGAAACTAAAACACAATATAAACAATGGGAGAGAGGTGGGGCCAAGAAAGGCCCTTATTGTCATGATAAGACCTGCCTACCAATGACATTTCAAACAAGATTTTATTTTGTCCATTTTGTTTACCCCTTGTGGCCGCCGGGGGTACTGCACCCTGGGTGCGTTTTTAATTCACTAATACATTCATTATTAATCATTAATGTGTATATCCATATTATTATGGTCAATGCCTGTGTGAAAAGTGGGAGCGATTGGCGCAGGTGGTGAGGAGATACAACGGTGTTTCTGACACACATTCATTCATTCAGACAGACAGACGTTGACTGAATTATAGTATGATGATGATGAGAACACAATGGCTTCTATTTCAGCATGCTAACTTTCCACTCGGGTAGAGAAAAGCTGTAGTTTGTCTTAGCCTGGTAACCCCATCGATGAAATCACTGAACTGTCCTCAGCCCAACTGAGACACAGAGCTAGACTGAAATGTTCCATCTTATAATGACAATCAGTTAAGACAATTTATATGAACACACATGGCTGAAATGGGGTGAAGTGCTCCTCTCGGTGGTTAAACGACTCACTTTCCTCGCAATTCACCGAGAGTTGGCAAAGGAGGACCTCTCTGGTTTGCGAGCGAGGCGCCGAGCGGTACTACAGCTCTTGTGTAAAGCAGCACAAAGCCAACAGGGTTACGACAAGGTTACACAGCTGTAAATGTGTCGCCCGCTACAACAATAATGCTGTAACACTGAAGTCTGGTCTCAAGGAGTATAGGATGATTCAACAGACGGCGTGTGTGTGTGTGTGTGTGTGTGTGTGTGTGTGTGTGTGTGTGTGTGTGTGTGTGTGTGTGTGTGTGTGTGTAAGAGAGCGAGGGACTGCTGCAGCAGTAAAGGTGTCATTAGAAACTAAGTTATCATGCTCCTATAGGCTTACTTTACTCCTTTACACTGTTCGCGTGCGTGCGTGCGTGATTGTGTGCGCGTGTGCGTGCGTGCGTGCGTGCGTGTTGTATTTAACTCCATTAGGAACGCAGAGAGAACACGGCGTGCCCTGGCTGCCTACACCCAGACAGATTGAATTACACCTGCAGGATTTCCTCCTCCACCCGGGAGCTGCACAGTAGCACCAGTCTGACGCCGTGGACCACTCAAGCAGATGGGGAGGGGAGGGGAGGGGGGGGGGGGGGGGGGGGGGCTACAAGAATGATTGTTCAGGGAGCGGGGAGGCTTTCTCCTTTTTTGTTGTTTTCTATATGTCTTTCATTCACTTCTTCAGCCCACATTTTCCCAGACTCATCTGGGAGCTTGAACTTGGAACACCTTTCAATCACTCCAACTTGTTTCTCAAAGTTTCCAAGTGTTTCATTTGCTGAGACTGAATACAATGCAATGCTGTGAATGTGAATGGAAAATGCACTGCATTTATGTGAATGGCCCTTTTTCTAGTCTTTCAAACCACTCAAATGTGCTATAAATCAGCTGGGTCGAAAAGCTGATTTGGCAATGGCAATTACACAAACTTTGGCATGCTACTTGTCCTACATACTTGCACCTAGAAACCCCATTCAAACCTATTCTTACGGTGGACATGTTTGCCTGAAAAGAAATCTTTGAAATGTTTCATAGTTTTAGAAATATATAGTGCAAGGACACTTCGACACCAACTCTGGGGGAGTCCGGGTTCGAACTGGCAACCTTGCAGTTACCATCCAGCCACTCTACCCCCTGAGCCACCGCTGCCCTGTTTTGGTTTGGTTTTACTATAGTTTATGACAGAATGGAGAGAGAAAGCTAAATTCATTGACAAAGTACATTTGGAATTTGTCACCCATCCTACACACCCTAGTATACAAAAATAGCAGATCTACAGTACAAGCTGCATGACACCAACCTGCTTTTCGGGAGTGCATCAGGAGCTATAGGTTAGGGTTTAAACTAAAGGACCACTTCACCAACCTATCTTCATATAATTCGCCCTCACTCAGTCTGTGTCTCATAGGATGGCTGTGGGCAGTTCAGAAACCTGTCCACCAGTGACTGTACTCTATACCAAGCTTTAGATTCTGAACTTTTTTTTTATTGTATTGAATTTGTATTTGTTTCTGGCCTGGGCCGTGGCTCAGCGGTCCAGGCACCTTGGCTGGTAATCCAGTCTGGCAGTGTGCCGCGGGTTCGACTCCCGATCCAGACGGCCTTTACTGCATGTCATCCCCCCCCCATCTCTCTCCCCATTTCCTGTCAGCCTACCGTCTGTCCCTCCATAAAAAATATAAAATAAAGGCGAAAGCCACAAAAAAAAACATAAAAAAAAAAAAGAGATTTATTTGTTTCTCTGGCACAAAAAAGGGAAATAGAAACAACAAAAACCAAATAAAGATAATATCGGAATCAGTATCGCTATCGGCTAAATTGTTATTTTAAGCATCGGTATCGGCTAAGAATTTCCATATCAGTGCATCCCTATATAAAATGGTAAATGGTGCATTTATATAGCGCCTTTATCCAAGGCGCTTTACAGAGATTGTGCATTACATTCACCCATTCACACACACATTCATACACCGATGGCAACGGAAACCATGCAAGGCACCAACTAGCACATCAGGAGCAATTAGGGGTTCAGTGTCTTGCTCAAGGACACTTCGACAGTAACTCTGGGGGAGCCCGGGTTTGAACTGGCAACCTATAATATAGCATTGCATTGTTTTTATAGTCCAACATTTAACATCTATGGATTTTGCAGGTGGGCGTGTCCCTGTGTTTTTGTACCCTGGCCTGCAGTAAAACCAAGTGAACTTTTTATTTAAATTTTTTTCGGCGAGAATTAGAGTTGGGCGGTGAAACGACCTCAACTTAAGTGCATAATATGCATGCACATGCAATGCATCATGTAAATGTGCATGCCGTGCACACTACAGACATGGCCACAGACACCATGATGCCAGCGCTATATATATATATAGATAGAAATACAGGTGCCCTTTAATATGTAACATCAATATAATCCATTAGGGGACCAAAAAGTGGAGCAACATTGCAGGGAACACAAGAATGCTGAGCAGACATATTAAGAGAGAGAGAGAGAGAGAGAGAGAGAGAGAGAGGGAGAGAGAGAGGGAGAGAGAGAGAGAGAACGTGTGTGTGTGTGTGTGTGTGTGTGTGTGTGTGTGTGTGTGTGTGTGTGTGTGTGTGTGTGTGTGTGTGTGTGTGTGTGTGTGTGTGTGTGCGCGTGCACACATCTGTTTGATGGTGACCTTGTGCCCTAGATCAGCGGGGTGCTTTGATATCTGCTATTACTCACACACATGCACCAGCACATGCAAAGACACACACACACACACACACACACACACACACACACACACACACACACACACACACACACACACACACACACACACACACACACACACACACACACACACACACACACACACACACACACACACACACACACACACTCTATTTCACTTGCACACAGCAATACAAACACCATCACCATCTGCGTGTACGTGCGTGCATGTGTGCGGGCGTGTGTGTGCGTGATAAGTTGGCAGCACAACATGAATCACAGTTTCAATGTTCTCACAGTTGGCACCGCTCCAACACAATTACTAACGGAGACAGAAGGGGTGGGTCGGGGTAAGAGAGAGAGAGGGATTTGCCGAATTTGGGCACATTAGCAAAAAAGCAACTCGACTTAATGAAGAATAACATTAGGCCTATATATACCTAATTTGGGCCTGGGCGTTGTAATTAAACGCAATTCAAATTCATACGTGTGTATGTACAGTACAGTACACAGCACAAGGTTAATTTTAACATCAATTAAAAAATTGACCCGTACGGCACTCTCAGACTTAAATTAACATGGTAGAGTTACAGGCAGAGAGAGAGAGAGAGAGAGAGAGAGAGAGAGAGAGAGAGAGAGAGAGAGAGAGAGAGAGAGAGAGACATTCCTGTATCCCCGTTATGTTTTTTACACCCATCTTACAGTCATAAATTGTCAGGGTCTGCAGACCATGTCTCCCTGTCAGCCACTCCCACTCTCCATTCCTACCCTCAGTCATTGTCACACACCTGTTCCCACTCCATCCCCAGCCCAGCCATGCCCACAATACAAACCTGTGAACACTTCCACAATCAACCTGCTCACTATAAGACTGGACTCATCCCACACTCACACTGTCAGAACATAATCCTTTGTCCGGTGCTCCATGTTGGTGTTTTCCTGTGATTGACTATACCTGGAATTTTCTCGTTCTCGTAAGGTTTTTGACTTCCTATGTTTTGTGCTTTTGGTTAGTTTGACCTTTTTGGACTTCCTAGTTTCCCCTTTTGTATTTTTGAACAGTTTGGCTCTCCTGAGTTACTGCTTGCAAGTTGCATGTTTTACTTTGCTTGTAAGTCTTCTGCTTTAATAAATTGTTTTTGAAACTACTCTGCTCTGCATTTGGGTTCAGTCATTCTGCCACAGTGACAATAAATAATGCATTTGGAGTCCTCAAATAGCAATTCCAACCTCTGTAAATCACACCCATAATGACTTATTGAAATCCACAACATACTCCAACTGATTGCAACACAGTGCAGGATGCCTCCTCATATTAGCCAGGTCGAGGAATCGGAGAGTGAATGAGATGAAAAGGGCTTGGAGGTGAAATATCAATATCACAACTAAGCCTCCTCTGCAGGGTGAAACTCACTGACATCTAAACGAGTTCACAGAAAACAACCCATAAACACCTGAAACATGATCAGACCTTTCACCCAGAGGCGTATCTACAATAAGGCGAGGGCAGGCGTCCGCCTGTCCAAATCCATTTCTGGCCTGGCCAAAATCCATACAATGAGAAAAAATAGGACATAAACAAGATGTGAGAACTATTAATGGACAGCTGATTGGCCGTTGCGGTAGAGCGCGACCCTCAATCACCCATTGGAATGTAAATGCATGCCTTTCAGCCTTTGTATCCCACTCGTCTGGCAGGTATATCTCTTTGAAAACCTTTAGTGCTACGATTGTGCGCAGGGAGACGACAATTAACATATCTTGCCTGGCCAAAACGTAATTCCTGGATACGCCACTGCTTTTTAAAAAGAACAAAACAACAACAAACCTGGAATCGTTGGAAATTTGGTGAGGATACAGTCCGAATGCGGGCTCTGGCCTCAACAACTAGACACAATTTAGGTATAGGGACATATTTTTACAAACAAATAACCCAAACAACATTTTGATCACATTATACATCGATCCATGCTATAACAGTGAAGACTGAGGAGCGACAGGAGATGCTGTTAAGACACGTCCCCTCAGTTACAGAAAGATAGGAAAATTGATGTGATTTAGTTACAAAAGAGTGTCTCAGCCATTATTCGATTTTTATGCGGCATAGTCCATTTATTCACCTAGAGTTGCACCAGCCATTTCCATCAATAGTGTATTAGCTGATATTCCTCAAGCTGACTGTTCCACAATATTTGCCATATAATAACCAGTAAGACGCCCTGAGGGCGAGAAACGACCTCGACCTAAAGGGCGAGGTCGCATTCACGCATCCGCCTGGGTGACAGCAGACTGGCTGGCGCTTTGCCATGGGGGGTCAGATCAACATGGAATGAATTATGTATTGGCCATATATGGAGTCTTATCTTGAGTGTACAGGGTTTGATGAGGTCAGATCAATATATGGAATGTCAGAACAGGAATGACGGTTTGTCTCAGATTCACATGCTCATGGTCCGAGGTCAGCAAATCACAGGAAGTCCTCTTAAAAAAAACATAACACAATCAGCCGACGTGTTCGTTCGTGTGTCTTGACAAACTGCCCACATAACAGGCAAATATTCAGCAAAAATAGGCAAACACTAGCAGAAAATAGCAGCTATTTGTAGCTATTTTGGCCAAAGAAATGCGAGTATAGATCCCCGGAGGATCAACAAAGTGTATAAGGTTTACAACCCTCCCACCCCACACACTCATGATGTGAAGCTGATGCTGAATTCCTCCCGCAGGGACTAACAGAGGTCTCCCCTCCGCTCCCCACCTCTGTGTTCCTACCAACTATCAAACCAAGCCTATGCCCTTGAGCTCAGATGTTACATAAACATTATATATTATACCTGTAAGTACCTGACGCTATAGTCACACATGTCCTCCAACATCCTGAGTGTTAGCGTAACTTTGCCAGGGTAATATTGGAGCCATAATTTTACGTCCCCATCAGAGCCAAACTTTAACCACCCAAGGCCTATACTTTGTCGCACAACAAATACCAAAAATTGCTTTTCTAAAACGGTTAGTCCCAATAGAATAGAATAGTCCTCATAGGACTGTGACTGGGTGGTATGTCTGAGAGGGTTGGAGTCGTGTCTCACCACGCCTCTCAGCCATTATGCCTGGTAACCTGAGACCTCTTGTGGCTTATTGCTTTAATCTACAATGTTGTGAGCTTGTTTTGTTTTTTAATGTGTGCGTGCGTTCCTGCATGTGTGCAATTAAACGTTAAAGTCAAGAACCACTTTGGATCCAAGTCCAAGATCCACTTAGTACATTACAGTACCACAGTAAAACTATTAATGCTCACCTAATGGGCCGTGTCTGCTCTCTCCACAAAACTGTAAAATGATAAGGACTGATGACTTTGGCGTGCTGCGAACCGACATGGAGAGAGACCAATAGCCGTGATTGTCCTTTGATGCATCCAGATGGCCAGTATGTATCTATGAACATTAATTTTCCTCTGATGTGGGCAGTCAAAGACAGAAGACATTTGCATTTGTTCAAAGATAAGCACTAAATCCAAACGCTAGGAGCATATTGGCATCATCTGATAAGGGCCCCGACGAGCTCTCGCTGGCTCCTCCTCTGTTGTTCTCGCTCTTCTCATTCAGGCCCATGCCTTCATCTCTGCTCCTCCTCCACCCACCCTTCTCCTCCTCCACCCACCTCCTCTTCTCATTCAGGCCCATGCCTTCATCTCTGCTCCTCCTCCACCCACCCTTCCCAGTCTGCCACCGTCCTCTCCCCGTTATCTCTCTCCACACTGTATTCATCTGTACAGCTCAGTGTTTAATTCACTTCCTCCCATGGCATCATTATCCAGAGTGCACCATTAACCCATTTTGTACTGATGGCGATTAAAAAAGAAGGCTTCTAAATGCTAATAGTTTTCTGAAAAACCCATGTTTCTATGTCAGTTGTGCTCAACCTTTTTCATGTCAAGGACCCCCAGAATTATCTCTATTGGGCCACGGACCCCCATCTCAAAATATGTTGTTCCAGGGATCCCCCAGAAGCAAATATTTTAGTTAAAAACGTTCTGCAATCTCTGCTGATGGCCTGTGTGTGGCATTAAACATATCCTACAAAGCGTAAAAAAAACCCACACAAGGCGGGGTCTAATGGACCATATGCAGAACGCGGCCATCTTAATATAAGTTAATGGCAGGGTGCTAACAAGGTGCAATTTCCCATTCATCCAAACAGAAAAGTCCTATCTGTTTGTATTAAACAACGTCAAACTCACCAACATTGCAGCAGTACGAAAAGCTTGAATTATCCTCTTTCTATCTGCAAAGTGTTTGTTTCGTAAAAATCCACTGTAGACAGGTTATGAGCTACTCTCTCTCCTTGCATGTGATTATTTTTTACAAGTGTTGCAGTTTGGAAGTGCTCGTTAGATATCACTCAACAGTCCTGCATACCACGTTTCAAATTTGTTCATAATGAAGGAGGCAGCAGGACGTTGCTTTACTGAAAACGAGTGCTTCCAAACTCTGATGGCAAGATGGCCGCGGTCTGCAAATGTTCTGACCGGCAGCCCTGCTATCCAGCCTAAGGCTGAGCTCACACCTTTCATGCAATTCTCTGCTCGTTGGATGCTCGTTGGATGCATGTTGTGTTGTGTCATGGCCGCCCAATGTATTACCAATGGAGGTCACATGGTTTGACCCAACATTGTGTTGTGTGAGGGGGAGGGGCGCACGACTGCGCCCCTCCCCCTCACACAACACAATGTTGGGTCAAACCATGTGACCTCCATTGGAAATGCATTGGGCCGCTGGGCGGCCATGACACAACACCCAACGAGCACAGAGAATTGCATGAAAGGTGTGAGCTCAGCCTTAGGCTGAGCTCACACCTTTCATGCAATTCTCTGCTCGTTGGATGCTCGTTGGATGCTCGTTGGGTAGTGTCATGGCCGCCCAATGTATTACCAATGGGAGTCACGTGCTTTGACCCAACATTGTGTTGTATGAGGGGGAGGGGGGGCAGTCAACACACAGCCAACCATATATCTATGCATACAACAGCTTGTAGGCGCAACATCCACCCAACGTCCACCCAACACAGAGGGTGGGGTTAACCACCAACCAATAGGAGAGAAGGGCTGTTTTGTATCCCAATGGGCGGAGTTTAGTTGTAGTCTCCTGAGCCCCGCAGAAAAGTCCGACTGGAGAGTGACAGAGCTTTTGAGAAATGATGATGTCACCGCTTATTAGCGCATATCATTTTTACTATAATTAGGTGAGAAATGAAGCTTGTGCCTGCATGGAAACTACACAGATATCTATCCAAGTGTTCATGTTTATATATCACTGTTAACAACTTTAAAACGTATTATGTTGCATCAACTGCAGTGAGCAAAGGCTCTGCTCTGCTGCATCCAATAATAAATATATCAGCCTACTAGTCCAGTGCGGACTATTTCATTTGCATTGGTGCCGAGTGCTAAGCACAACCGATTGTTTTAATTCAAAGTGGTATATATTCTGTGAAATGTTTATCGTCATTCCGTGTATCTACAAGCTCCAAGTGTTGCGTCCACATGCAGCGCGTTCCAAGCAGAGGTCCTCAAGTATATGTAAAACACTGCCAGTCCTCAGCGCAATGGCCCGTTGCGCAAAAAAGTTGATATTTTACTTATGTGATATTCAGATAATCTTCAACCGATTGTTATAATTCGAAGTGGTATATATTCTGTGAAGTTTATATTTTCATTGGGTGTACAAGTCATGTTTTTAATATGCCTTTATCAAATGATATAGAGAGATGGGTAGTGCCCAAGTCCTGTTAGCCATGCAGCCTATATGATCTGTGGTGCAGGCCTATACACTCTAATTTGTATTGGAGTGCGAAGCTTGAACAATAGGTTCATTGCGGACCGCTACGGATAAACTGTGGATATTAACCTACCAATAAGCACCCAGGCCAAATGCCATTGCGCAGTAGCCTACACCAACAAGTCTATGCGTGGTGTGTGCATAGCCGCATGTGAAACTATATCGTGCTGTATTTTGCTCTCCATTTCATGGTCATGGTCATGCGAGGAGAGAGAGAGAGAGAGGGTGCAGAGAGAGAGAGAGGTGTGAATGGAATCGCATCGTGCGTATATGGCACATCTCTCTCATGTTTAGGTAATTAAGGGCGCACCATTGAATGCATGTCACTGTGCCTACATGCTGACAATGTGCGCGCGTGAACTTGTATTAGCCAGCCTACACATTATAACGTGACATTTATTATACAGCTCGAAAATATAGCCACTCTACAAGCTCACAACTTGTTACTTCTATAGGTCTGACTCTGCTATTAATTTATGTGCAGGACTTGCCAAGTCGCCAGAGCAATGGTAAAGTGTCTATCATTTTTAAATTGAGAAAAGTCGAGAGTCGGGATTTTGCACATAGTGTGACATGCTGACAGACAATGAAAGAAACATGTTCCACTTCCACTCACAATTTAGGTGGCTTTTAAAATGCGGTACTTATTCCTTCATTAAAAAATATGATTGGCACCTCATAAGTGTAAATATAAAAGCAAGTATAATATAGCCTACAATATTGAAACCTGCTACTGCAGTGATTTTATCCTGTGTTCAATGCGTTTCTGCGTTTGGGTGTGGACATGATGATGATGATGAAATGACGCACGGCTGTCTCCAGTCATTTCAACAATCAGTACCAGATTTAAAGGCACTGATTCTGTGTGTTGGCTTGTTCAGAAGAGGATGACGTCTTTCGAAGAAAGTTTGATTCATTTAGCAAGCCAGTGCCCCATTCTGTATGTAAAAAGCCATCCGTTTTATTATGACAGTGTACAACTCCACATATCGCCGTATTGGTCACCAAAAACTACACACAGATAAACGTGGGTCTGTTGTTTTCCGCATTCCGCTCTAGCGCACCGCCCACTTCCCGCAAAGCCTTGTGGGAAATGGATGCATCTAGGGAGGGACGGCCATGACACTACCCAACGAGCATCCAACGAGCACAGAATTGCATGAAAGGTGTGAGCTCAGCCTTAGTCTCATTTCTAATCCACATTGGAGTCAGAGTGGTTTCATGCATGAAAATCACAATCCACGTGGCTTTTTGCCAGTGTTGAAAAGTAACTAAGTACTGTATATTTATTTAAGTACTGTACTTCAGTAAATTTTTGAGGTATTTGTACTTTACTTGAGTATTTCCAATTTCCTATACTTTTACTTCTACTCTACTACAGCAGCTTCCTGGATACCACTGCAGAACTGGAGACCACACCATCTGTCACCAGGACCGCGGAGTGGCACAGCCAGTGGAGCAGCATGGGTAGCCAGACAACCCAGTGGACAGAGAGAGGCATCACCCCAGATGAATGTCTAGCGACTGGCCATGATCAATCTTGGGCCGTCTGGAAAACCCTGAACCGTCTGCGGGTCGGCGAGGGACGCTGCAAGGCATCCATGAAGAAGTGGAAACTGACTTTTTCTGATGCATGCGTGTGTGGCGAGCCACAAACAATGGACCACATCATGGGATGTATCTCTGCTCCACAATGCATGCACTGGAGATGACCTGGCCGAACCAAATGCTGCTGCACTTGCCTGCGCCAACCACTGGAAAGACGTGATATAGAGGATGGCCAGACACGACGAAGAACTCTACTACATCTTCGATCCAAATATTGTACTTTTACAGTACTGCACTAATATTTATTTGAAAACTTTAGTTACTATAGTTACGTAGATTTTCATTATTATTACAAAACATCCGTCCATTTGAAAATAGCCGATCTACAAGCTCACAGATTATAGATCTGCTATTTTCAAAAGATTTTCATACATTTGAAAACGTATGAAAATGGGACATTCTGCATTATGAGTACTTTTGGTACATTAGGTACTTTTTGATACCAATACTTTTGTACTTTTACTCAAGTAAATTTTGAATTCCGAACTTTTACTTGTAACAGAGTATTTACACTGCAGTATTGATACTTTCCGCCACTGCTTTTGCTGTTCAGAATGCATAAAACCGACACGACTCCAACCTGGATAGGCCACAAATCTGACTTGGGCTGGATTCGTGAAATATGTGAAAAACATTCTCTTTGCTTACTTGTTCTACTTGGCAGCATGTGCGTGCACTATAAGTTTGACACAGATGGCTCTGCCCTCAGGACTAGAGAAGCACTTAGTCATTTAGAGCAACAATAATATAGGATGCAGTTATTGTACTGTATCATTATAAAGATTTGGATTGTGTTTCCTTTTTTCCTTTTTTCGTTTACGAGAAGCAAGCCTGGTTTTGATGGGATAGATATTATTATGATTTCCCAGAACAGCTGGAAAGAATCCTGGTGGAAATGTCCTCCTCTCCCTCAACACCTCCCATCAAACTGCCACCACGCACGCACGTCTTTGGGAAAGAAGACCCTCAACACCTCCCATCAAACTGCCACCACGCACGTCTTTGGGAAAGAAGACACTCGGGTGGACCAACACCTCCCATCAAGCTGCCACCACGCACGTCTTTGGGAAAGAAGACACTCGGGTGGACCAACACCTCCCATCAAGCTGCCACCACGCACGTCTTTGGGAAAGAAGACACTCGGGTGGACCATTCTGTTTATAGCATGCAGCTATACAGTATAACTGCTTACATGGGAACAATAGGAGCGATAGTAAAAACACCACATGTTTGGCAAAAGCCATAGTCGTCGTTGTCGTTATCATTATCACCATCATGTCTCAAGCTTTATTATCCTTTTGACAGACCAAAATATACTGTATATTTACAGTATGCATACAGTATATTTATGCGCATTTTTCCATTAAGTGCTTCAATGCATCAATTTGGCCCTTGGGGACAACCTGGAATCCCCTCAGGGACCACTGGTTGAAAACCACTGCTTTAGAAATAAGCCCAAATAAACAACAAATAATAGACAGACATGGCAACACTGCTGGAGGACTGCTGGAGAAATGAAGGGAAAACAGCGCCCCCTAAAGTCACAAATGACAGAACTGAATGCTTCAAGCTTGTTTTCTCTGATAGCTCTTTTTGAGTGGTGCAGTGTCTGTCTGTCTGTCTGTCTGTCTGTCTGTCTGTCTGTCTGTATTCATATATGTTTAGTGGCGCTGTTGAGCTTCACACTGTGCACAGGTGCATGATGGGAAGCTGAGTTTTAGTGTAACAGTAAAGAACAGATTACCAGACGCAATAGTATTTGTTGACCACTGCACCAAGTGTCACTGTTGCACCACTCACTTCAGACAGGTCTGATTCTTTCTACTATACTCCTGCAAGACATTTTGCGATAAGCCATATCTCAAAAACTAGTGGGTGAAACTGCACAACCAATATGTCAATTTGAAGCTATGATTCCCTGCTTTCATATGACATGAAAAAACTAAAATGAAATATAATCCAATGGCCGCCCCTCAGTTAGGCTGGGTTATGGCTTAAATCGTTGCACTCTTGTACAACCATCTTCCTTGTCTTTTGGTATTCAAAGTCCTTTATAACGTCTTTAAATTCAATTTGTTTAGCCAGTTCACACTCAATGACAAGTATCGCCAGGTTATTAAGCCTCTCTCGTTTGTGGAGTGCCGTAAAAAAATGTTGGTCATTACATTTTTATTTGCAACTAAAGCCTTTGCCAGCGACCTCTTTTTCTTCTCCGGTAGGTCCTCTCCATTGCTAGTAAATTCACTTCGACATTAGTTGTTTAGAATGCGAGGTGCCGTGGTGTTACACCGGATTTGGTCATGATTTTGGTCATGATTCGGTGACATTACCCCCCAACTGGCCTCTTGCGGTGCAATTTTGACAAATGACTCATGCCATTTTCAGGAGAGGGGGGTTTTCGTTACGAAACGGGCCACACTGTACTAAAGTAGTGCTTCTCAAACCTTTTAGCCTGCTGCCCGTGACCCAAAAGGGAAATTGAATGTTCTCCTGAGACGATCGCTGAGTGAGCTTGTAGATCGGCTATTTTTACTACTACGCGAAATTAAGGGATTTCTTCATGAAATTACTGAACAAAAATCATTAAATTGGTTTTTAATTCATGAAACATCTTTTTTTTGGGGGGTCCCGTTGGGAAACAGTGTACTAAAGCACCAATAAATATGATATTTCTTTTTGTTGTTGAGCATTAGAGACAAACCATGCAGTGACAGTGGACAAATCTCTTTACTCTCTGTGGGCAGATGAGAGACAAACCAAGCGGACCAATCTCTCTCCTCGCTGTGGGCAGGTCAGACGAGGACAGAAGAAGAATGTGAGACCTCTGCATGCCAGCCAGCCCACAGATAGATCGGCCCACCAGGAATTCTCCCGACAGCTTCTGCTTTCTCCCACAAGAAAGTCATAACTAATGAAAAGTTATTGATTTTTGTTAATGTTAAAAGGAGAGGGAGAGAGAGAGAGAGAGAGAGAGAGAGAGAGAGAGAGAGAGAGAGAGCTTTTATTCCATTTGAGAATGCCCATCAACAAAAGGTGTGTGGGAGGCTTTGACTCGGTTTGATCGATTAAAAGCTTCCAGACATGTATGTTGCCTTGGCTTTCTCTTACAAATCACAGCACACATCTGAGTCCATTAGTGGCCATTACTATGCATGAATAATTTAGTGTGATTTTGAGAAGAAAAAAGAACGAAAACCGTGCAGAAAATAGCAGCGACACCGACGACGACCCGTACCTGAGGAGTTTAGCTCCGAGCTCTGAGGAGACTGATTGCCTGATATGAAACTAATCTGTAACTCGGTGACCTACATAATAGAGGTTAGGTAATTCCCATGACATGCTGGTTCAAAACATATGCAACTGTGTGTGTGTGTCGACTTGATTAATGTCTACAGCAGGAGTGTAGATAATAGGGCTAAGTGTATGTAGGTGTAGCGTAGAGTTTTTTTTATTTTTAATATATATCCTTTATTTACCCAGGGAAGTAGCTGAGCACAGGTGCTCATTTTCAGCAACGCCCTGCACATAGAAACACTCAGACAGACACACACACGCACACACACACATTAAAACCTGGGAGCTGACCAGTACAACCACAGTCTTATACTGACGAAGATGTAATTGACACATCGAAACGTTTTACCTGCACCCTGTTTTAATCAAATAAGGGCCTAAATCGTCTGAGCTGCTCCAGTGCCTTCTCGTATGTTATCTGTCCTACTCCTGAGAGGCGCGGCTAGAACTCCCTTCTACAGTCTTATACTGTTGGCCACTAAGCAGCTCCAGGGGGAGCAGTTGGGGGTTCAGTGCCTTGCTCAAGGGCACTTCAGCGGTGTTGGGTGAGTGATGACAATCACTTCCCCACCCAGATTTTTCCTGCCCGTCCGGGGAATCGAACCGGCAACCTTTCGGCAACATGGGCGCTCCTCTAACCCTTAGGCCACCACTGCCCAAATAGTAGGTATGGTGTTGATGTGTGCTATAGCAGGAGTGTAGATAATAGGGCTAAGTGTATGTAGGTGTAGCGTACAGTAGGTATGGTGTTGATGTGTGCTATAGCAGGAGTGTAGATAATAGGGCTAAGTGTATGTAGGTGTAGCGTACAGTAGGTATGGTGTTGATGTGTGCTATAGCAGGAGTGTAGATAATAGGGCTAAGTGTATGTAGGTGTAGCGTACAGTAGGTATGGTGTTGATGTGTGCTATAGCAGGAGTGTAGATAATAGGGCTAAGTGTATGTAGGTGTAGCGTAGAGTAGGCATGGTGTTGATGTGTGCTATAGCAGGAGTGTAGATAATAGGGCTAAGTGTATGTAGGTGTAGCGTAGAGTAGGCATGGTGTTGATGTGTGCTATAGTGTATGTAGGTGTAGCGTAGAGTAGGCATGGTGTTGATGTGTGCTATAGTGTATGTAGGTGTAGCGTAGAGTAGGCATGGTGTTGATGTGTGCTATAGTGTATGTAGGTGTAGCGTAGAGTAGGCATGGTGTTGATGTGTGCTATAGTGTATGTAGGTGTAGCGTAGAGTAGGCATGGTGTTGATGTGTGCTATAGTGTATGTAGGTGTAGCGTAGAGTAGGCATGGTGTTGATATGTGCTATAGTGTATGTAGGTGTAGCGTAGAGTAGGCATGGTGTTGATATGTGCTATAGTGTATGTAGGTGTAGCGTAGAGTAGGTATGGTGTTGATATGTGCTATAGTGTATGTAGGTGTAGCGTAGAGTAGGTATGGTGTTGATATGTGCTATAGCAGGTGTAGATAATAGGGCTACGTGTATGTAGGTGTTGATGTGTGCTATGGTGGGGGTGGATCTGGGAGGACAGGATGCGCTGCATGGTGAACCATGCCGGGGGAGTTGAGCCTCTAATGCAATGAAACATCAGTGCTGGGAGTCACCCACGCCTTCGCCACCATGACATAACCCTGCTACTCTTTGCTATGGCGCGCCTCAGTACAACTGAGCACTGAGTACTGTAACTTAAGTAAAAATCACACTTGTGTACTGTGAAGTGAGGGGCGCTCTTATCATTATACATCATCATACATCATCTCATGAACAACTGAATTTATGTGATTGGTTCGCCGATTTGCTCGTCTACATAACGACGTACATTTTCCCTTCATTGTCAATGGCATTTAATGTTTGTGTTTACGTCATATTTGAGGCACATATGACCTAATTGTTTCTTCCATTGTCAATGGCAAATATGAGACGTGTGGGGACAAAAGCTGTATAGGAGGGGCTAGCGCCGCTCAAAAATCACACTTGTGTGAAGTGAGGGGCACCCACTGTGGCCACCACATGACCACATGATGTCACTGCTTAACACTAGCGCGTCGGAGCGGTCTGGCTGACCGATTTTGAAATTTTGAAGTGGATTTTCTTTGCCCATGAAGTCCTGAGAAAGTTCCCCTTGCATGACTTTTTCTAAATGTTCGATTCAAACCATCTCAGTTTTTTTTTTCCATCTGAAACGTTTTGGAAATATGATTTTAGACATAATTCTACTAAAATGTCTGCTCTTTTTCGGTCCGTGGGACCGCTCTATAGACTCCTCACCCTTTCTCCCCCGCAAGCAGTGAAGTTCACACGGGAGGCATACTATGGTCCGACGGAGCATTGGTTCGATATGCGTCCGCACCTCGGACTAGCGCCTGCTCCCGTGCTTGCGGTTATGGTTAGGTTAGGGGTTAGGGGTATCGGATCAATGAATCATCGGACCAAACACATGTACCCAGTTCACACCTCCCTCCCGGCTGGAGACGGGCATTGTTCAAGCTAATGTGTCATTTGCATTCCAACTACTTCCACATGTATAGGCAAACTTACATTACGAATGTAAGTTTGTTGTTTTAGATGTTATATTTGTTATATGCGGTTTGCAGAAATAACGATGTCTGACTTTATTTCTCGAAACGGAAAAAAAAAAATATGGTGAAATATGGTGTGTTGACTGACTGGCGTATTGTTTCAACCAAACGCATAGCTCAATAGATATAAATACATGTTGACTATACACGCCATCTTTATAGCATAATTATGTAAGGTGGCGATGATAAAAATGAATCAATTATCCTGGAATAATAAAGTTTATAGCATGGTCTGTTTGACCCGACCGCTCCTTGGAGTGAGAATGCTTGCCGATGCGCGATGCCAAATAAAAATGACAGTGTTTGAAATCAGTCCAACCCGATAGACGTCCCGAACTTCTAAATGTTTTGTCAGTCAGAAGAACAGTTCTGTCCGTCCTTCTTTGTCTGTAAACTTTTCTGCACGCGACCAGTGGAACTGATTTCCACGCATCACGGCTCTCTTTTTTTCTCTCTCCCTCTCTCGTGGAGAGGGAGAAAATATCCAAGTAACTGACGGTGAGGTATGCGGAAGTGCATTTTAGATAACGCTGTAGCACTATTTGTGGCGGTGATGCGTCACATGACTTGATCTATCCTATGGTGTATATATAAACCGTGCTGCTGCTACGGACCTCTCTGCTGGCACAATAAATCAAAAATATATAAATTACATCGATCATAGGCGGCGGGTATGTAAGGCTAGGCCAGGCTTAGCCTTCCCAAAAATTATGCTGGGTATTTTTAAAATATATATAGGCTAATATGTGCGCAGCATTATATAGAAGGCTAGCCGCTCCCAAACTCCCAACTCCTTTGTCTGTAAACTTTTCTGATTTGTACGCACAATCAATCAAATATATATTAATTACATCGATGTTTCCCCCTCTATATAAAAATGACAATATATAACTAATGTCGTATTTCGTCTGACTCTGAGCAATGTGCCTGGCTCTGGCTGTTATACAATAACGTGTGGTAGCCTATTTTATTGGCTCAATACAAAGTCGGACAGTGTTTGCTGCGCAAGGGTATTCAATATAGCGCTCACACCGTCACTATAATTATAGTTTGGTAAACTGAAATAAAACATAAAAAATAACTTGAGTTGTCCTGTCGAGTTGAAACTGCTGCCTTGAATTAGTTGGAATGTAACATTTAGAAGACAATGGCAAGCCGTCAACGGGTGCAGAGAGAGGTGTGAAGATCATTAGGAGTGGGGGAGAGAATGGCCAATCAAATAACACGAAAAACACGGTCATCCTGACCGTTAGCCGTCATAGTAGTAGTGAATTTTTTTCAGACATCCTAGTGTTAAAGCAAACATTACAAGACTTTGCTGCCACATCGCGTCGGGGCGGGGCCTCTTGATTAAAAGTCCATAGACTTGGCTGCCACATGATGTCATATCTGAAAGCCAGACTTTGGAGCGCCCCTCAAAAACAAGGTGTGTGTGTGTGTGTGTGTGTGTGTGTGTGTGTGTGTGTGTGTGTGTGTGTGTGTGTGTGTGTGTGTGTGTGTGTGTGTGTGTGTGTGTGTGTGTGCGTGCGTGCGTGCGTGCGTGCGTGCGTGCGTGCGTGCGTGCGTGCGTGCGTGCGTGCGTGCGTGCGTGCGTGCGTGCGTGCGTGCGTGCGTGCGTGCTGTGTCTCTGTCATTTCCCATCCTAACACTCAACTGCACAGCAGTGACAGCAGCACCTCCCCACTGCAATGTCACTGCGACGTCACGATCCGTAAATTAAACGTGGATCCCGGGACACCTCATTAGATGTTTTAACTTGTATTATAAATGGTTATTATATCCTGTTATATAATGTTAGCAGAGTCTGCGGAACATGTTACACCACCATTTCACCGCATTCGACTTGACTCACACATAATCCTCTTTGAACCCTGAATCTCCAACCGCCACTCCAAATGCCACATCATGCTGCAGAGAGAACACCAGTGAGAACACACACTGTGTGGGAGATGTGTTGTGTCCGGACGGAGTACTCGACACGACTTGGTTCTTCACCTGAAGAGCCAATATCCAGAGATATGGCTCGCCAGGCAATCTCTTTTTGTGAAGGTTTTATATTATTTATTAATGTTATGTAATGAGGGGATTTGCCAACTCTGGATATTTCTCTATTTCAACGCTCTCACCTCGTCCATTGTGCCTTGATGACGACATCAGTCTGGGTCTAGTTTGCCGGTTGTGAATCTGCTATGGATGTACCCGGGTTTAAAAAAAAAAGGTCGACACTCAACGGTAGTGTTTGGCACTTCACACTTCACACGAGTTAAACCAACATTCCAGACATGAAATTCTTTGACCTTGCGCTGCAGTTCCAATCTGTCTTCTAAGAGCCCTTATGACTTATGATGACACTCGAGTAGTGGAGTGGCTCTGCGCCATTGTGCTGCACCTACCTCTATGATCTCACAAACTAAAGTCCTGGTGTACTGTACTGTGTACAGTGTAGCCGTACGATGGTGTCCTGCACAAAAACATTGCCGATCTACAAACCCACAAAATGTAGCATATATGTAGCATGGGACAAAGTTGGACAGTAGAGTATAAATTAGGCATCATACTCTTTTAGACAATGACAAAAAAATACAAAATAAAAATCACACCCATGCGGTCCCTTTTATCATGATGATGATGATGATGGTGTCCCACATGACTTCAGTGAAATAGACTAATTATGGACTAATGAACTATACTAATGCTACACACAGACTATTTATTTTATTTGATGTATTACCATGTGTTGTTCTTGCTTACTGTAAATCGTTCTGGATTAAGAGCGTCTGCTAAATGCCTAAATTGTAAATTATAGTCACGTGTTGGAGTGGTTAGCACTGCTCAAAATAAGATGAATGCTAAAGTTGCACGACACAATGGCAGAAGTTTAAAGTTTAGCATGAAAGAGACCATTTTGAAGCTTGTGAAAGATATGATTTCCATGGTGTTTACCTGCATGATTATGTTTGAATTAAAGGTCGCTAAGCTGCGGTATAGCAGTGAAGTGATTAGTATCATGGGGCACATCCATGGGGCAATAATGGAATTCAGTTGTTGGATTAAAAAATAAATACAAAATTAACTTGTAGGCATGCCTATGATGACAGAAATTGATTGATTGATTGTTAGATAAAAATATACTGTATATATGCTAACATAAATTCCTCTGTAAAGTGATATTTCACTTTTGTATAAGAAATTCAACATTAATCAGTGTACTCATTTCCTCACTGACGCGGGTTCACTTTAGCAGGACATTGTTAGATGTCAGTGCTTACATCCTGATAATTAACTTTGATGGAGCACTCTCAGGCGCCCTGGGCCTCATATTGTATCCTCACAGGAGACCATGAGCAGTCACCCAGACCCAGTGGCGGACAGCGCGGTGTGGTACTTTGTTGCTTGTTTGTTTTTAGATAGCAGGTTGTTTATTTAGACAGATGCTAGGTTCATTGTTTAACTGGTATCCTAGTTTACTGAGGCACTACAACTACACCATCTCTCTGCATTTGATGATGCATGCGTTCAATTGTAAATGTACTTGCAGCCTACTTAAAAAGTAGCTGTAGTTGAGCAGTTCTATTTCTTGGGGATACAAATATTGTACTTTCGCCTCCACTGGAAAGGGAAAAACGTGAATTAACCACTTAGCTTTATTTCAAATAGTGAAAATAGCAGATCTACAAGTATTCAAATGAATTAACATTGAATAATTTGTATTCTTAAAGTATTTTTAAAAGCTTTACTCCTGTACTTTAACTCAAGTACACATTAAGACTTTCACTTGTAGTTGAGTCATTATTTCACCAGGAGTTTCTACAGTAAAATACTGGGGTTGAGTTCCTTGTCCACTACACAGGACTATGGTGGAGAGTAGCCATTATCAGCAGGGGTGTCACACACCCCTCTGCCTTTTCCTTCTGGTGATGTTGAATGCTGTAATTCTATATAAGTCTTAGCGGGTAAACACATTGACAAGTAATAACAAAAAATTCAAAGTCAACCATAACTGGGATAGTACTGTTAATGTGTGTGTGGGTATGTGCACGGTATGTGCCTGTGTGCACGTCTGAGAGAGGGAGAATATTGAGCTGAGATTAGCCAGAGGGAGCAAGGGAACATAATTGATTAAATACACCAGAATGAAAGAGCATCTCTCTCTCTCTCTCTCTCTCTCTCTCTCTCTCTCTCTCTCTCTCTCTCTCTCTCTCTCTCTCTCTCTCTCTCTCTCTCTCTCTCTCTCTCTCTCTCTCTCTCTCTCTCTCTCTCTCTCTCTCTCTCTCCCCCCCCCCCCCCCCCCCCCCCTCTTATCCTGACTATGCCTTGGTGAAATATAAACCACCCATTCCACTGACACCATGGTAATGAGAGACAGAGAGGAGAAGAAAGATGAAGTGGATGGAAATTGGGATCGGAGGAGAAAGGAACCAAAAACAGGGGGCAGAGGAGGTAAATTAAACACAGAGGGAGAGGAGTATAGAGTAGATACAGTAATGGCTGACATGTATCAACCGCCTTTTATTTATTATCATCACTTTGATACAGAAGTCTATCTATTCTTGTTGGGATCAGTGGCGTATACTTCCGTCATTAACAAAGTGAGAACGTCACAGTGTTTGATGCTGTTGACGCAACATGTGATTATTATATAGCTCCCACTAACACTTCCGCCTGTGAATTCTGTTTCCTGTCTGTGCATCCTGCTTCCTGTCGGCGCATTGTTGGTCTCTCACGTCAGACAACTGTTCCACAATCTTTGAATGCTACTGTACACATAACTACACCTCCTGCAAAGTGGCACAAAGGAACTCGTCATCGTTCGTCATTTCCGCTCGAGGAAAGATATGTTAAAATACCTACCATTTCTGCTAAGCAGCCAACTAGAGTATATATGCTATACATCAGCTATACCAGGGGTTCTCAACCCGTGGGTCGCGACCCCTCGGGGGGTCGCCAAAATATTTTAGGGGGTCCCCAAATTATTAAAAAAAAAAAAAAAAAAAAAGATTTTTTTTAAAAAAATATTTTCACTTTTTTTCAAAAATAGCAGACCTACAAGCTCGTAGCGCGCCACTCGCGCTACGAGCTTGTAGATCTGCTATTTTTCATTAGCTAAATTATAACATAATGCTTAAAACACCAAAAGGGGTTCCCGCCCAAAATTGGTTAAGGTTATTGTAGCAGTCAATTTATATTGGGGGTCGGGAGGGGGGCGGGGCGGGGGTCCCGAGACATTGCCAAAGCATTTCCGGGGGTCCCCGGCCAAAAACGTTGAGAACCCCTGAGCTATACAACCGTTTCAGCGCTGCAGATGTACAGACTGTATGACGGTAACACATGAACACTGTGTGAGACAACAGAATGTCTCGAGAGACTAATGCATTGTTTCTGTCTGTGCTTTATGTTCCCGTATATGTACGTACAGTCTGCTCTCTGTTTGTACATTCTACAGAGGTGCTATGATCATTCCAGCTGTTGTAGAACCAATACGACCAAGCAGATATCTGGTGAGAAGTGAGCATGTGCATGCGCTCCCGTGTGTGTGTGTGTGTGTGTGTGTGTGTGTGTGTGTGTGTGTGTGTGTGTGTGTGTGTGTGTGTGTGTGTGTGTGTGTGTGTGTGTGTGTGTGTGTGTGTGTGTGTGTGCATGCATCTGTGTATGTGCGTATTCAATAGACAGTGGGGGAATGCTATTTAATCAGGCAATCTGTCTTAATAGCCTGCTCTAATTAAGACAGGTGGGAACTGCTGCACACACACACACACACACACACACACACACACACACACACACACACACACACACACACACACACACACACACACACACACACACACACACACACACACACACACACACACACACACACACACACACACACACACACACACACACACACACACACAGTGTTGGATTGTGCGTAAAGTCCAGGTTGAGCCATCATCAATCAGTGGGTAGAGACACAAATATAGTGCTGTGTGTGTGCGGGCGTGTGTGTGTGTGTGTGTGTATGTGTGTGTGTGTGTGTGTGTGTGTGTGTGTGTGTGTGTGTGTGTGTGTGTGGTTTTGCCGTGTTTCTCTCCATCCATCTGAAGTGGGCAGAGAGTAATCAGTGTTCACAACAGGACTCTGCTATTCTCTCATCCTCTCTCTCTCCCTTCGTGTCATCTTAATTTCTCAAGGCACTTCCTCCGCTGCTGTGACTCGAACCTTCTCACATGGACAGCCACGGGGCTGAGATGTGGCCCTGCTGGGGCGGAGCCACGGGGCTGAGATGTGGCCCTGCTGGGGCGGAGCCACGGGGCTGAGATGTGGCCCTGCTGGGACGGAGCGAAAGGAGGACATTCTGTCATTTCAGCATCTGCCCGTTAGACGAAATGTAATTTAGTTGGCCTTAACTTAAAATAACGAAGAAATCCCCAAAACGCTCCTGAAAGGTAGTCAAAGGATGACAACATGCTACAGACAAAAAGCAGCTCTCTCGGCCAGTCCCCTAACCTACGCCAGGGGTTTTCAAACTTTCGTTACGTCATGAAGCCCCTTAACCCACTTTGGGTCGGGAGCCCCTTTTGGTGTTTTAAACATTATGTTATAATTTAGCTATTCTTTAACAATGTGGCAGAAATCTTTGAATATATATTCTTTCAGAGTGAACGTTTTTAACTCAAATCTTTGCTTCTGGGGGGCTCCCTGGAACAACATATTTTCAAATGGAGGTCGGCGGCCAAATACATATAATTTGTGTGGGCCTTGACATGAAATACTGAGCACCACTGATATAGAAACATACTGTATAGGTAATTCAGAAATCTGTCAGGATTTAGAAGATTTCTTTTTTATTTCGACGTCAGGACTATGGGTTAAATAAACACAGGAGGAGGTTCTGTCCAGGGCAGATATATAACCGGTGAAAAGGAGGAGGCCGCGGAGCTCGTATAGCCACAGTGCGAAATTGATTTATGTAAATACAGAGACAGCAACGTTTTGACAGGTTAGTCTTCCTCGGGGTTTTGATAACCCTGAGAGTGTGTGAAGAAGAAGAAGGTCATTTGCGTGTAGGTTTCCCGCTCAGCGTGTTGGAACTGGCAGCTCTGTATCACACTGTGGACTGTCAGTCTAGTAACAGCATGTGGCATGTTGATTGTCAAGTTATGTTTTATGTCACATTTTGACAGTCCGTGATATGGACGATTCTCTGCCGCCCCGACTACTGAGACCTGGTGTTGACAGCAAGCTTAGGCTACGGATCTATCTGGTGAAACAGCTGTCAAGTATATAGCTTATAAGGGCAACACCAAACCTGGCCAGGAGATGGAAATGTAAGGCATTACATGCAGGAGATTCACTTTACTGTGAAAGTATATAGTTACAGTCAAGTTGTAGTTTCACTTTTCCTATTGGGTCAAGTTATACCTTAAAGGTATATTCAGTGATTTGACTTAATCTAAATATCACTTATTTTTTATTTTTTTCTGGATAATCCTCCCTACTATAGCCTTCATCCAATCAGGATGAGAGAGGCCTTCCTCCAATCATGATCGAGTGGGGGCGGGCCTTTTGATTGATTGATTGAAGAATTTATTAACAGTTTGCAGAATTACAGTACATTTCAAGCACAAACTCAATACAAAGGCTGTTAACTGTGAGTGGACGACCCAATTAAGCATTACACTTGTTTCCAACAGGGTCCACCATGTTCAAATCATCAAAACATTTAGAGACGTACAAATAGACACTTCTATAGACAGAACAGGAATTCATCAAAAAGGAGGTAAAAAGGGAAAAGAAATATATACAGTGAGGGGAAAAAAGGGGGGGGCGGGGGGGGATTCAGATTTTACGGGGGCCAGTTTCGAATTGCAGCCATCCGTAGGTGCCCTTTGAGAGCGGTTTTGAAGGAGTCAAGGGATTCGCATGTCTTAATGACAGTTGGTAGGGCGTTCCACATTTTGGTGGCATAGGAGCGAAAAGAATTTAGTCCCTTGTTTGTGCCGAATCTGGGTTGTACATGGTTCGTTGCACTCCCTCTGGTGTTGTGGGTGTGGACTTCGTTAACATTAAGGAAGTATCTAGACAGGTACATGGGTATCTTGGTGGTGTATCGAATCTTGTGGACCAGACCCATTGCAAGTTGCTGTACTCTGTCGTCGACCCTAAGCCATTCCAGCCTTGATGCACATGCTGTTGGCCTGTTGCACTTTCCCCCACTGTAGAGCGTGCATGTGCACATTTTGTTACCGGGGCGGACTGGGTGGTTTTCCAAATCACTCAAATCACTGAATGCTCCTTTAAGATTAATTTGTATTGGATATAATTGAATTCATTTGTGCATTGGTGTGGCTTTGGTGGCCTGTTGATAATAAGTTTGGCCCATGGGAACGCCATACCTCTTTAAAGCACATGAAGTGTTCCTATTCCGGGCATGTCGTCGTTATGAGCAAACATTCTGCACAAATAGCAGATCTACAAGCTCACAACGACGCATCACACTGTGCTTGTAATGTACGGTATATCTGCTATTTTTGGGGGCGAAGCGATTTGGTGTATAGGGACAAAAAAGGCGGGCCGGGGCCCAGTACAGACTCCTGGGGGCAACAACAACATTACAGACAGTGTAAGTGTTTAAAAGGGGCCAGTGTTGTATGTTGCTCTCTGTCTTACAAGCGTTCACAGGAGGTCAACCGTATAAAGTGCATTGAGCGCATTTGATACGGCTCACTTTACCAAAGTGGTTGGTGTGTGTGAGCATTCGCATGCCACGGTCTAATATGGATAAGGCACATGCTACGGGGAAGGTTGTAAGACACACACACGCAAACACTACTGAAACCCACTGCACTCAGGCTAAGCTGTAAATGTCCATGTCTGCTCGGTTCGGTACGTTGGAATGACATTGCATTTATGTCGGAGGGCTTTGATTTGCTGCCGCCTGTACGTGCCAGCTACAGTTCACAGACACTGCAGATGTTGACTAAACCTCTGGCCACGGGGATCAGGGAAGGTCCCCGTGTGTGGGTGCAGAGGTCCCTGCATGGAATCACCATTTGCAACGGAGTTCTTAAACATCGACTTGTATAAATTTATACACAGGTTCTTTGTTGCCTGGAGCGGTGATTCTCAAACCGTTTTAATTTCAAGGACCGCCAGTTTGATATGCATTAGGCCATGGACCCCCATTTGATATGATTTATGTCTGTGACCCCAGTCTACTGTACACCATAAACTTCCTTAGTGTTGATTTTACTTCAACATTTGTACTCTCTGGCGTACAGACCGGAAAGGTTCCATTTATACTCTCTGGCGTACAGACCCGTAAAGGTCCATTTGGTTCCTTATACCAACACCAGGTTGTTCATTACCACCAGTCTTTCATATATTAGAATTTAGTTGTCTAATAATTAATTCTTGCCACTGCCGTTACTGGTTCTGCCAACGAGGAGGAGCCCCCACCGGGAGGTTATAGAGCCTTCGTCCTACTCCTCCCGTTTCAACATTCCCCACTGACAGGCGCCACTCCAGGCTGTATGTTTAAGGGCTGCGATAGATCTGCTATTTAAAGAAGAAAAAGAAACCTTGAAAAACTATATTTTTTAACAACACAGATCTTGTAGGGGGCGGAGGTGGAGGGAGGGGTCTCTGGCACAGCAAGGTTTCAGGTGGGGGTCCGTGGGCCAAATGCATGTTAATGTGGGGGGATCCGCCTGACACGATGCAGCTTGTGAACCACTGCGGCCTATTATAGGGCTATCCTCCAGAGATTTATAGGCAAGGTAAATGATGTTCCAGTCACAGAGAGGACAGGGACGGACTGCAGGACATGCCCACTGGACACCACCCTATGCCGTCATAAAACATGGACTCCTCTCCGTCCCCCCCTCTCCGTCTGTCTCAGCTACTCTATTTCAATCTTCCCGTCCCTCTCCTCTCTCACTCCTCCCTCCCTCCCCCCGCCCTCCCTTTCTTCCTCTGTCTCTCTTCTCTTCCTCTCTCTTTCCTTATTGCCCCCCCCCCCCCCCCCCCCTCCCCCCATCCCTCCATTTTCTCTCCAGGGTTTTCTATCCGTCATTCTGTCTGTTCTCTCCTTTCATTTAGCTCAGTCTCTACCCAGAAGCCATTGCAATTCCGGACGGCTCCCCACATCTCCCCACACCAGCTCTCCTGGGCATGTGTGTGCGTGTGTGCGTGTGTGTGTGTGTGTGTGTGTGAGAGAGAGAGAGAGTGTTAGTGTACCCTGCGGGATGGAGCAGTAATCAGAGCACAGAGAGAGAGAGAGAGAGAGGGGGGGGGTGGGGGGGGGGGGGGGGAGAATGGACAGAATAAAGAGAGAGAGAGACTGTATTATTACTATGACGTCGTTATATTATATTGCAACCCGGCTTTCAACATCATGACTGGCTGTTCAATCCAGTTTAGTGCACGCACGCACGCACGCACGCACGCACGCACGCACGCACGCACAGCAACGTGCACTCAGACTAAGCTGTAAATGTCCATGTCTGCTCGGTTCGGTATACATGGAATGACATTGCATTTATGTCGGAGGGCTTTGATTTGCTGCTGCCTGTGCCAGCTACAGTTCACATGCAGCGTGCTCTACTACAGTGCACGGACACTGCAGATGTTGACTAAACCTCTGGCCACGGGGATCAGGGAAGGTCCCCGTGTGTGTGCAGAGGTCCCTACATGTCCTTATGTTCCACAGCGGTTCTCAAAGTGGGTGTCCTTGAGGGTCCTCGGGTCCCCAGCTAAATGATAGCTAGGAACCAAATGGACCCTTATGGCTCTGTAGTCTGTAACTCACCAATTAACTTTGATTTGACAATATAAAGTGGGGTCTCAGAGATAGAAATGCCATTAAATGGGAGGTCCGTAGCCTAATCAAACCGGGTGTCCTTCAAATTAAAATGGTTGAGAATCAGGGCCTGAAAAGGTTGAGTACAGTTAGAGCAGTAATTATATGGCCATGGAACCCCATTTTATGCGATTTAAAAAAAAATGCTCTGTGTCCATTTAGTGTACAACCAAATGGACGTCCATTTGGTTTCTGTGTGTGCTTACAGTTATCTGGGGACCCCCCGAAGGACCCATGGGGTCCCCGCGTTCAGAACCACTGGCCTAGAGGATCTTTTACGCTGAGCGATTGGATGATCGCTGGCTTCATATGCACGCACACAGCTGCACCGTTATTTCCCTCACTTTTATTACTACTATAAGACTATATCGTTTGCACTGTTCGGATGAATAACGGAGAATGGTGTCTCTTTGTATGTCCGCTTGTAATGCAATCTCGCAGACGTAAAGCAATGATTGAATAAATTGAATAAATGTCCCCCATAGGCTAGCAGCGCTGTCAGTCATTTGCCTGCAGCAATGGCCCATAAACTAGCATCCTACACTGCTCCCTTGATAATCTCCTATCTCCAGGGAAACATTCCCTCCATTCAGCCAATACAATTCATTTAGATTCAGTGAATCAACACTGGCTATAAACAAAGATAGCAGCAGTAAAAAAATAAATAAAAAAACATAAAACACCTCAAGGCGTGTTAGCGTGTTTCCCATTAATCCCAGCGACTCGCTTCACAGTAAGAGACCTTTCTTAGTGTGAACGGTGAATGTGCCTCATTGCCTAAACAATTACGTTGTGGTGTTAAATATGTTAACGTTTCCATTAGTCCTGGTGTGATCGCCTTGCTGTATTGTGAACAACAGAAAAGAGGCAGAAGGGGCCTATGAATTTCCCACAGGTGTCCACTGTCCATTTCTCTCAGTCTGTCCTTCTCTGTCTCTCTCTTTTTTCTCTAAATCTCTAATTTCTCAAAGTGGGGTCCATGGGGAGATTCCAGGGGGTCCCCAGCAAGACTAGTTAATACCATCACTTTAACCACTAACGTTTTATACTTTGGATATTAAAAAATCCTGTAGAGATCTCCCCCCCCCCCTCTCCCTCTCCCTCTTCCTCTCTCTCTCTCTCTCTCTCTCTCTCCCTCTCTCTCTCTCTCTCTCTCTCTCTCTCTCATGAATCCCTACAGATATAAAGCAGATGACACTTTGTCTCCCTCTCAGACGTCCTTCGACCTCAGTTCTGTCAACGTTCATCTCCCATGGCCTCTAATCCCCTACCTCTGCCTTCAGAACGTCTAGTCTTGTCGGATTGTGTTTTATGTGTCTTAGGAGGTAGCGCGCAGCCGGTACTGTAGGTTCGATCCCCAGCTGCTGAGCAAGGCACTGATCCCCCCCCCCCCCCCCCACCCCTGCGGGGTAAAATCTTAACCCGACATCTGGCGGCCTGAGTGCGAAATATCCCCTATGCTACAGTACCAAGTCGAACCGGTATGGGCTGTCTAACACATTTGATTTATTTAGTACAATATAAAAGCAATACAAAGGAATATGAAAATAAAAGGGAAAGTGCCAGGAGGAGGCAAGAAGCCCAAAGGGCTTATACAAAGCCTCTACCTATAGTACAACACAATAAAACGTTTAGAACATGATTCAAATGGACCCTTATACAGTAAGTCTCTGTTTGCCCACTCCTCTCCTGTGTGTGTGTGTGCGTGCGTGCGTGCGTGCGTGCGTGCGTGCGTGCGTGCGTGCGTGCGTGTGTGCGCGCGCACAGCACACACACACATTTGTGTTTGTGCGTGCTTATCTGCTTGCCTGCCACTTTGACAATCCGTCTGGCTGTGTACCATAACTTTAAACACATATTTGCAGTGATCTGATTCAAACAATGCCATGTGTTTGTTTGAGAGAGCAAGAGAGTATGACAAAGATAAAGTTTTTCTGTGTGTGTGTGCGTGTGCGTGTGCGTGTGCGTGTGTGTGTGTGTGTGTGTGTGTGTGTGTGTGTGCACGTGCGTGCGTGCATGCGTGCATTTGTGTGTGCACATGTGAGAGATTGTGCATGTGAGAGTGTTTGTGTTCAAGGTCACTGCTCTATTTCCTATTCGGGATACCGCTGCTTTCCCAGCATCCTCTCTGCCAGCAGCATTGATTAGCACTCGACAAGCCTAGCATCACATACACACAGACACACAAACACACACACACCATTAACACAAGCCTAGCATCACATACACACAGACACACACACACACCATTAGCTCCCTCTTTGTCTTCTCTTTCCCTCAATAACACACACGCACGCACGCACGCACGCACGCACGCACGCACGCACGCACGCACGCATGCACGCACGCACGCAGGCACGCACGCACGCACGCACACACGCACTTATTTAAATACCGGTGCATGTTGACAATTCTGAAAGTCTTTCTCCTATTAATGATATGCCAAAAGTAGGGATGCCAGGTTGAAAGATCTGTGGGTTATTTAAGCAATCAAAAGTATGTACAGGAGATTGTGACTAATAAATAACAACTACATTGGTTCCATTGGAACAAGTGCATTTTCCAATGTTCTGAAAAGTAATGATTTCCGCCCCTATAGTGGCGAAAAGTAATGCACTTCAGCGAAAATCAACAAGTGATGATGAATTGCCAAATCATTTGTGTAATTGGAGAAAATCTACCAGTACACAAGCAACTAACTCATTTCACCATTCATAGAACATTTCACTTACAATAGTCCTGGAAGTGAGAATGCAATGTTGCCAGATTTCCAATTGAGATGTTTTTGGCAATTTACATCTTTCATCTCATCAGAGGCTTTCATCTTTTGTTCTACAACATAAATTACACCTGTTAATACACCAACCATGAATTCCGACGCCTTTTTAAAATGAATCATCTCCATTAGTGCAGGCAAACCAACAATATCACACACACGGACGCTCACCAATTATGTTCAAACAAGTCAATGCCAGCTCACAATCTCTTCAAGCTGCTGCTGCGTTATCTCAGATCACATATACTGTAGTAAATCTGAGAGCATACAATGTTACACCGTTGTATTCCACCACATACAGCGGTGTAGAGTGGTGTAGGGTGGCTGGCATCTCTCTTAGAGATAGGGTGAGAAGTTCAGTCACTCAAGAGAGACTCAGAGTAGAGTCGCTGCTTCTTCACATAGCTGGAAAGGAGCCAGCTTAGGTGGTTCGGGCATCTGGTTAGGATACCTCTCGGGCGCCTCCATAGGGAAGTCCTCGAGGCACGTCCCACTGGGAGGAGACCCCGGGGCTGACCAAGGTGCAGTTGGAGGAATCCGAGGAAACACATCGACTCACTGGCCTTGGAACGTCTCGGGAGGAGGAGGTCCCTAATGTTGCTCTGGAGAGGGAAGTCTGGAGCTCTCTGTTGGAGCAGTTGCCCCCGCGACCCGACTCGAAAGCATTACCCATGCACCTGACCACTTAACCATGAAATTGTTTCTACATTAAATTATGATCATAATCATCCAAGGTTGGTCCTGCGACTCTCGACAAATTGGCAAATCTGGCATCGGTGCCATTGTCACCGAGTCCACGGGGCCACCGTTGGTGCGAGCCACGCAGGTTGAGCGTATAGGTGTGATGCTTTGATGCAGCCTGCGTCCTGTCGAACCAGATGCTGCGCTGTGCCCCCTGGCACACCACGTTAGCTGTTCAAACACCAAGCATACGGAAATGCCTCAACAGACACTAGGGCATCCACAACTGTCAGCACCTGTGGCATATGGGGACCGTGCGTTTGTGTGTCAGGCTACAGAGAGAAAGTATGAATGTGATTGTTGCTGCACATGAGAGTACTGTTGTATGTGTGAGTGCGTGTATGCGGCGCGCACATGTCTGTTAAATTTAGGTCACTAACGGATCCCTGCTGGGTTCCACACAAAGAAATCTATCACCTGACTGACAGGCGGATTATAAAATAACTAAATATTCCTTTGAGCCACAGAGTGCTGTGCAGTGTGGTAAACGTATACAAAAGTATAGTTGCCAATTACCATGCATGCAAATTAACCACATGAACCCTAGCATCCCTAGTCTGGGCATGTTGTAATCAGTGCAAAATCTGCTTAAATACAGCTGATCTACAAGCTCACAATGCATCACAATGCAAGCTTGTAGATTGCCTATTTTTGGTGAATATAGATTTGACATGGAGGGACCCCTGTAGGGAGAAATTGTAATGTATTCGCGGCCAGCTATCCATACAGGTCTCAGAGGACTGGATGGTACGTCCAGCTTAACGTGATCATGTAAATGCAGCAACCACAGCAGCTGTACTGGTGTCTATCAGCTGTAGTGTATACATTAGTTTCTGAGTGTGTGTGCATGTGCGTGTGCGTGACTGTGCGTGTGCGTGTATGTGCGTGTGCGTGTGTGTATGTGTGTGCGTGCGTGCACCATCATATGTCGTCTGTGTTTGCTGAGTGAACTTGTACAAGGTGGGACAACTTGAGGCATTTGGTGACAAACTGAAGACTCAAATCTTCATGTTCACAGTGTGAACACCACATAATTAAACAAATTATGTTTAATTATCCTAACGCCCAGGATGCTGCCGGGAGGTTAAATTAAATGTTAGAACGTTTTTTTGGCTAAGGACTGTCGAGTACAGTAGGTACACCTCACAACAACGGTATAGACTACAATGTGTTATTTCCCGGAATTGTGTGGAAGAGAGTGTGGGAGTGTCTTTCAAAACTGTCAAGGCTGTCACAGTATGAATAATATGTGAGTGAGAGAGAGAGAGAGAGAGAGACAGAGAGCCAGCCAGACACACACACACACACACACACGCACACGCACACGCACTCGCACACACACACACACACACACACACACACACACACACACACACACACACACACACAC
Source organism: Electrona antarctica (assembly GCF_951216825.1). Classification (NCBI taxonomy): domain Eukaryota; kingdom Metazoa; phylum Chordata; class Actinopteri; order Myctophiformes; family Myctophidae; genus Electrona; species Electrona antarctica. The sequence goes on from NC_136796.1 coordinate 9,848,284, forward strand.
ACACACACACACACACACAGACACAGACAGACAGACAGACAGACAGACATGGAGAGAGTGACACAGATAGATGAATACAGAGAGCAGACAGGAAGTCACACTGGAAGACAGAGATGGAGAAAAGACAGACAGACACAAATGAATACATGGTTGGACGGATGGACAGACTGACTGACAAACAGGTAATCGGGGGCAGAGAGGGGGTGAAAAAGAGGTAGGTGAAGGGAGAGAGATTACTTGGTTTCAAGGGCAACTGATTCAGAAACAACACAATAATATATATAGGCTCTGTATGTGTATGTGCTAGCGCGTGTGTGTGTGCGTGCGTTCGTGTGTGCCTGTGGTGCTGGGCTGCTAGGATTATAGGCACTTAGCTAACAGCGATATACTACTCTCACAGGCACCTTTCAGCATACTGATTAGATAAGTGTGTGTGTGTGTGTGTGTGTGTGTGTGTGTGTGTGTGTGTGTGTGTGTGTGTGTGTGTGTGTGTGTGTGTGTGTGCGCTTGATAGTGTGTCTCCATGCGTCCTCTGTGTGTAATTCTGTCAGCCCTGCAGCAACTGATGAACATGAAACAGATTCTTACACTCAAACATTATAACAAATCTGCATTCGCAATTAGCATCCTCTTTTGATTGCCATTGGAAATTAGCATTCTCGATATGAACGTCTCATGCTAATTGCTATAGGATATTAGCACATTAGCTATTCGCATATAGAGCTAATTACCATTGGAGACTAGTGTACCAGCTATGGGAATCTGTATTGTTGGCGTTACGGCACCTAGCCAAAGCTTCACAATCTCTCCCTGCTATCAGGTGTTCAACTAAGCAATACAGCACCTCTTCACCTCGCCTGTGCCAGGAGTGTTGAAAATGCCACCCTGTGGAGAAATGAGGCCTGTGTTTGTATGTACTGTATGTGGTAACGGTGTAAAAGGTAAATGGTGCATTTTATATAGCACTTCCATCCAAAGTGCATTGCATTCACCTGTTCACATTATTCCCTCACCGCCACCTGTGGAGGAAACCATGCAAGGCACCAACTTTCAACAAGAGCTGCATGCTTGGGGGGGTTAAGTGTCAGGAAATACTTTGGAATGCTGACACTTCTGCCCTTTCAATTCTCACACCGTCAAGCAAGTGTCATGTTGGTTGGGGCAGGATTTGACCATGCAATTATTGTGTGTCATGAGTTTCAAGCGACGGGATTCCCCTGTATCAGATGTTAACTCTCCTGTCACATCCCAGGACGGATGACATGCAACTCCAACGGCACTGAGTTGGCGGCCATCGCGTCTCAATATGGGGAAGACTCCCTGCATTATCCTCAGAGGCATCTTCTGAGTGTACAAATGCAAATTTGGTTCCATTTGTACACTCTCAGAGTTCAGTCAGATAACTCACGAATAGATTAAACCAATCATTATTATAGAATGAGAATACAAAGTGTGCATATAATATTTTATCTTGGCGTTCGGCTCTGCTACATTTTTCTCCCTGCTCGGCACAATTAAAAACCATCATTAAACATTAAGAGCAGGGAGATAGGTATACAATAACAACCCCCCATGGGGAACAGAAATAACAGAGTCCACCGGTGGTGCTCGGGTGGCGGTGGGAGCAAACATCACATAACAACAACCATAACACAACAACCATAACACATAACAAAACAACAATGCAGAAGGAAGGCAGGAAGAAGCATGCAGTCTAGGAGAGCTTAAATACCACGCCCAATTGGTCAGCTGACTGCCACATCGGAGAATGACATGTGGGTCTTGCACACACTGAATACACCCACATAGTAATGCAGCATATTAACCCCTTGAGTATATGTATGCGCCCTTGAGCACAGCATGAAACCCCTCGAGCATATCTGACTGAACTAACTCTGCAAGCTATACGTATCATTTATGGGGATCCTAGTAATTTAAAAGTTTGAGAACTACTGTGCTACACTAAACAGAAAAAATAGCCTCATGCCACAGACGAAAAACAGTCCACACTATTTATCCATAATGTATAAATGATAGATAAGGGGTCAGGACAACGATGCCTTTTCGTGGAGGGGTCAGAATGACATTTGGACTTAGACTGTTTTTCGTCTGTGGTATATTTTGGTAAGGAAGTAAGGAAGGGGCCATGAGTTCTTTCCAAAATGCCTGCTGTGCATAGAGCCTATTCCAATACCACTGTAGCTTATACTGATGAAACTGAGGTAATATCTGCAATTAAGATCAACAAAACAGTTCCTTTGGCTCCTGCTCCCAGTGGAGGATGACCGTTTGGACAAGGTTCTATAGTGCAGGATCATTCCAAAGGGTTTCGATTGAAAACGCGGCAGGCCTTTTGTTGCAGAGATAAATGCTGGTGTCTGTTTCATCCTCTGTTTCATTAGGTGGCAGCTGCTATTCCGCTGCTCAGGGGGGTTGCCAGGTCTGCTGCTCAGGTGTATCCCTTAGCGTGCAAGCTGCCCGGCAGGTTTTAATGTCATTTCAATGTGTCTCTTTGTGCCTCGTAATCATTATCCCTCCGATAAGATAAACAGGTAAACAGAGGTTGTTTGCAGAGAAGGAACAATGGCAAAAGCACACTGTTGACAAAGTAGCTGATGTTTGCTCATCAGCAGGCTTCGGGACTTTTCACAGGCAAGAGGACACACATGCATACACACAATAACATACTTTTGCGCAGCATTTTTGTTGTTGTTGCACAAACCACGCTATATTCTTTCATAAGCTCCATATCTCTTTGTGTGACATACTGTGTATGTACATTGTACTACATTGTGTCTACATCGTTACTGTCTCATTGTAGTTGTGACCTTTGGTTGGTTGGTCCGTTTCCCTTGCTAAAGGAAGACCTTTAGCAAGGGAAATTCATGATTTGTTTTGCTCATAGACAATTACATGGCTGCATGAAGTACGTGGAAAAGCCAATTGCAGCAGCAAGAAGTGCATGTTTACATCCTGCTGTAGCCTCTTTCTGAGAAAACGTGATAAATGCACTACCAAAAACAAGCTGCCCTGCAGCACGCAACAAACTATGATGACACTTCAAAACATATATGTTGCTACAAACACTGGGCATTTGGTTTAATTCATACAGTATGTGCAATATCAGTGCAAGTAATGGTTGCTTTGATATTGCAACCATTGCACTGCATTTGCAGTGCAACTATACTATTTATAAGGTGTTGATCATTTGGGCATGCATATAAGCACATCATAAGCATACGTATATGTTAGCAAATTATGTTTAAATAGTTTAAAAAAAATACATTGTCCTCTACCCAATAGTATATTCTTTATTTTTGTCATAACATATTACAAACTATCTAAATATATGATTTAGGCATGAAAATCGTACAAAAAGCCATATATTTTATTTTTAGGGATGTACGATATTGACATTTTGGCCCGATATTCGATTACCCATTAATTCCATGGTCAAACTGACCGATGCCAATTGCAATACGACTTTCAAGTACGGTTTACTCTGCACCTGTTATGCAGTAACTGCAATTATTGGGATTCAGACGTCTAAAAACAGTGCATTCTTACTGATCTACAGATTATTGATTACTTTAGGCCTACATTGAGTGACTGAATGAATAAGAAGGCAAATACATACAAATATTTCTTCTGCATATTCTGTACTTTTAATCAATTCCACATTGAATCATGAAGAACCGCAGCCCTTTCCACATGGCCCACTGTACAGTTGGAGGCCATCGATATTGTCCTTTTCTTTTTGCTGAGGTTTGCGTGATCTGCGCAAAAGGACAGTTAACCCATTTTGGGCGGGAACCCCTTTTGGTGTTTTAAACATTATGTTATAATTTAGCTATTGAAAAATAGCAGATCTACAAGCTCGTAGCGCGCCACCGAGTGGCGCGCTACGAGCTTGTAGGTCTGCTATTTTTGAAAAATCGTGAAAATATTTATTTCAGAAAACTGGAGGATTTAGAAGGATTTTTTTAAATTTTGAGGTCAGGCCTAAATGGGTCAAATGATAAGGGACAATATCGGTGGCACCCAACTGTACATGATTTTAGATGGCTTATAATTCCCTTTAGTCTTTTTTTCCCCCTACATTTTTGTAACCCATTTTTTTCAAGCAGTATCAATTGTCCAATCATTAGACAATTGCACCCAGGATTACATTAGACTCTAATGTAATCCTGGGCGCTACACTCCCTCTGCCAACCTGGGGAGAGCAACGGACTGACCTTATGCTTCTTCCAATGCATGAGGAGTCTAATTGCAGCTTCTTTTCACCTGACAGGGGGGGGGGGGGGGGGGGGGGAGTTTCCCCGGTTGGGAAGGAACACGTTATTCCAAGGAGCGCGTGTAAGGAACACGTACTTCCAACCAGTTCCTTTTCTCCATCAGCCTCCCCCTAGCCTAGCCTGGGGCGGCGGTCCAGGGTGAGGCAGTATAGAGACCAGGATTACTGCATGTTTTTTGTGAGGCTATACCACTTGCATGACTGAGAGGTCTTTTTGACCTGAGATTATCTTTGCCCATGAAGCTTTCCATGACTTTTCCTAAATATTCGATTCAAATCATCTCAGATTTTTGTTTACATCTGAAACATTTTGTAAAAATGAATTTAAGCATAGGCTACTTATACCATTCCTTACTTCAGCCATGCGAGTGCTCTAGGGACATGGGGAGAACATGCGAGTGCTCTAGGGACATGGGGAGAACATGCGAGTGCTCTAGGGACATGGGGAGAACATGCGAGTGCTCTAGGGACATGGGGAGAACATGCGAGTGCTCTAGGGACATGGGGAGAACATGCGAGTGCTCTAGGGACATGGGGAGAACATGCGAGTGCTCTAGGGACATGGGGAGAACATGCGAGTGCTCTAGGGACATGGGGAGAACATGTGAGTGCTCTAGGGACATGGGGAGAACATGCGAGTGCTCTAGGCCTGGACATGGGGAGAACATGCGAGTGCTCTAGGCCTGGACATGGGGAGAACATGCGAGTGCTCTAGGGACATGGGGAGAACATGCGAGTGCTCTAGGGACATGGGGAGAACATGCAAACTCAGAAAGACCCTTTTGCCAACCCCACCTAGGGAATGGGCGGTGATGATGCAGAGGAGAGAACACGCCCCCAGCGGGAATCGAACCCAGGACCTTGGCGACAGCGCTATACCGACTGCGCACCGTGCCCCAACATTTTTTTTGTCAAATGCTTCAAATGTGTCTCATACACAACTCTTCAAGTGTTAAACACTTAAAACCTATACTTTTTTCTTGGGGTCCCCAGGGCACTAAACTCAAAAATCCTTTTTGACTGATAACAAATATTTAAGCCGAAAATGCAAGCCGATCTGCAAGCTCACTGCCATGTCATGTTGCGACCCATTGTGAGATGGTGGATATGTTCTGTTCAGCAAATGTTTGCCTAGTATGACACGGATAGAATAGGGACGCTAGGTTTCGGGTTAAGATACGGTATCAGACCAAGAGGTAACACTGCCACCAGTGGAAGACATAGGAACAACAAGTGTGACCAAAGTAATCAGTCATTCTGTATTGAAGCTATCATGTGCCTTAAATTGAACCATAAGCACGCAACACACGTGCATCCGCATGCATGTGCATAACCTATCGCACTCTACCACTCCCCCAGCTGAACTCTCTTGACCATTATTACTTTCAAATTGATTATACACAAACAGGTGTGCACGCACGGCACAAACACTCGCACACACACACACACACACACACACACACACACACACACACACACACACACACACACACACACACACACACACACACACACACACACACACACACACACACACACACACACACACACACACACACACACACACACACACACGCCCCTGACCATGATTACATTCAAATTGGTTACAGCAATTGCAGTGGCAAATCAATACTCTAATTTACCATCCGTCAATAACTAGCCAGAGCTATTAACCCATTCAGGCCTGACGTCGAAATTAAAAAAAAAAAGTTTTCTAAATCATGACAATTTTCGGAAAGATTTGAGGCACATTTTAACGATTTTTCAAAAATAGCAGACCTACAAGTTCATAGCGCGCCACTCGGTGGCGCGCTATGAGCTTGTAGATCTGCTATTTTTCAATAGCTAAATTATAACAATGTTTAAAACACCAAAAGGGATTCCCGCCCCAAAATGGGTTAATGGTTAATGTGGTTAAACGCTAACGTGACATGGATGCGTTCCAGGTCTCAATGGATTAAATACTGTTATGACCAAAGTGTTTAGAAGCACATGAGGAAATAATAGGAAGCCATAGATAGCAGCTAAGAGGAGAGCAAACTATAACAACACTTCATTTCTGTGTGATATATGAGGTCGCATGTCGGAAGACCTCGTGTGAGGTATGAGGCCTACATCACACACACACAAGCACACGCGCACGCGCGCGCACACACACACACACACACACACACAGACACAGGCACATGCGCGCGCGCACACACACTCTACAAACTCTCTGAGAGAGTCTAGTGGTACTAAACCATGCACCATTGCTCCATTGCTCAAGAACAAAGTGTCATGACTAAAATTCAATGGTCAGCATGTGTTCACGATCGGTTGTGTTTTTTTCCTGTAAAATGTCCCGTCTCTGGGATGCAAGCCCATAAAAACTGTGCCATACTGGGAGCACAGGTAATAAAAAAAAAGCTAAAAAATAAAAAAAATAAAAAATAAAATATACACTTTGGTTCTCTAGCAATGTTTTCTTTTTATTACTTAGTACTTACTTTGTTCTTACATATTTTTATTGCTCGTTCAAACTTTTTTTTTACTGCGCTAGCGAAATTAAAACTATTGGCTCAGTTGGCTGTATTATTCAAGGACGTTGGGACCTTGGGAGATGGCCAGGTTCAGAGGGACTCACTCTTTCACCTTCACCCAGTCGGAACCCTTTCAACACAACAATGGCTGACAGATCAGGTCCCTCCACTTTTAAGTTAAGCTATTTGAAAATGTAGCTGACCGTATTTCAACAGAAATTATTTTTGTTCTTTCTCATGCTTTTCCCTTTCCCCATGGGTGGCTGCTTTTAGTTCATAATGCCCCAACGCAAGGTCATCATCATTTACCTGATAATCTAACAATGAACCATAAATGGTAAACGGTGCAAGTATAGCACTTTACATACACACATATGCGTACACTGATGGCGGAGGAAACCATGAAAGGCACCAACCTGCTCATAGGGGCTCAGCGTCTTGCTCAAGGACACTTCGACACTAACTCTGGGGGAGCCCCGGGATCGAACTGGGAACCTCACGGTTCCCATCGGGCCACTCTACCCCTGAGCCACTGCCGCCCTCCCATACCCTCTTACTTCTTCCAATCTACATCACATTAAAATCTGAAACTCTCCAGATGGTTGGTGGTTACATTTCCAGGGAATATCTCGAGAGATAACACAATGTCTTACGAAATCAACAATGGAGCAAAGCAATGCAAAGGTTTTATACCACTCACTATAGAATTGATGGTGGTTCTAATCCATCCAGTCCTAAATCTCGTCAACAACGGAACAACCAGCTAGGTCCATATAGGGCCTAATAAGCACCAATAAGCAGGAATGCATGCAGGAAGTGAAACAGAGGTTGTGTAGAACTCACCAGATGGTGGGCGGTTCCGATCCCTCCACCTCCAGGAAGTCGTACTTCTCCTCCGTCTGGAAGTCTGTAAAGACGACAGAGATGGTGTCTCCGGGTTCAGCCAATAGGATCCATGTACAGTCGGCCTGGTTACCATAGTTGCCGGGGTAACCGGGACTGGTCACCACCCCACTGCCGCCCCTCACAGTGCCCCCACATGTGTCCTCAGCTGTCAATCAAATCAGAGTGACAAATAGAAAACCTGGGTTAGGGAGAGGAGGAGGAACCGAGGGGCGGGACCTTTTTTTTTTTTAATTGAATTGGGTTTTTTGGACGTATTTCGTTTGATTTCTGACTTAATCAGCCTGATCATTTAACAAATGCTTCAATCAACTTAACTGGGTATCCAATTATCAATTAAGAACAAAATCTTAATTGCCTCACCATTATTTCTCAACCAATGAAGTAGCTAGGAAGTCAGCCAGCCCAACTCCCCACCTCTCTCGGAGGTGATTCTTGGTTGTCAAATTATTTGGTGTTTTGACGTTTAAACGTGTTTTATTTGTTGGCTTTATTTTGGGGGCTTTATCAGTATAATTTCAAATCATTGTAAGCAAGTCATAATAGCCTACAAACAAAATGTTATTACTGTACTATAATTGATTGATTGCTCTCGGGCAACCCGGCCAATAGTGTCAGGATCAAGTGCTTCTATTAGTCAATCAGAATCAAGGGTGGGGTTAAGGGGTCAGGCTGTATTTCCTGTCAGACCCAGAGCTGCTCTCCTCTCCACCAATCACCAAAGTTCCACTCTCCTCTCCTCCAATCACAGAGCTCCAGTCTCATCTCCTCCAATCCCCTCCAAGGAACTTTTGATTATACTGCATCCCAATTGTCAGTTTTCATTGTCAATATAAAGTCAATTGATATTTTATGAATTTGGACCAGATGTGACTATTATATCGATCACTTTGTTTAGTCACATCTTGGTTGATAATGATACTGATAGTCGATAATTGATTGCTCTATAACAGATAAAGACACATGGATTGCGCTGTGCACAGGGCATAAATTATACACATATAATTTATAGAGACACACCCACAGAGAAAAACATAATCACATTGAACCTTATTCTGTCAACCCGGAGGACTGGCCTTAATCTACCACTGCATGTGTTCAAATCAATCTTTCTTTCAGCTCACTTTGAATTTCACATTCTTAATGACCTTCGACCCGGCATCCCTATTTTGGGCATGTCATTTATAGGGAAAATGTTCTGAAATGTTCAAAATCTTTATCTTATGACGAGGTATAAAATAGGGCTTAAAGGGGCATTCCACTCATTTTCAACATTTTACTATGTCATTAATATACCTTAGAGCTGTTGTGTGGAAATAATAAAAAGGTCCCCCCATTCTGTGTTTCCTAGAACTAGAGGTATGAAAAAAATCATTAACATGGTGAAACACATCTTGATGACATCATCAAGATGTGTTTCACCATGTTAATGATTTTTTTCATAATTACAGTTCTGGGAAACACAGAATGGGGGGACCTTTTTTATTATTTTTTATTATTATTATTTTTATAACAGCTCTAGGTATATTAATGACATAGTAAAATGTTGAAAATGGGTGGTTTTCCCCTTTAAGTGATTAAAAGATTTAAAGAAAAGCTACTAACCCATTCATAAATATCAGGCATTGACAGCCTTGTGGTTATTATTTGAAATTAAAGGATTTAATTGAAAGTGAAGTGAGCCCAAGCCATGATACCCCATGGCCCCGGTGACAAAAAAGATACAATGTTTTCTGTGAGTGTACAAGTCCAACGGTAACCATGGTATAAATTATACCTGTATAATTTATAGTCACACATAAAAAGGGCATACTGTGCTCTTAAAAAGGACCATCTTCTCTACACGTCATCAGCAAATCTAATTTGGGACAACACACATTTTGTGAACCATGTTTGTTGTTACTTGCAAACATGTGGCGTGTGAAATACTTTAGTGCGTCTTGAGACGCAGCATTGGATGTCCATTGTCCCAAACCACACTCACAGTTGAGCAGAAAAATGACAGCGTCCATTTTAAGAGCCTCGACAAACGCTGTCAGGTGTGCATGCGTGACCACGGCGCCATCGCAGTGGAGATGCATGTACAGATGACACACAGAGAGAGGGAGAGGGGAGGGACCAAGGCAGACTCCGCCCACAGGTGGGAGTCACACAGAGGAACAGGCGGGAACCAACAGAAATGAATAGAAACCAACTGAGACAAACTGGGGGCAGGAATTAGACACTGAGAAGAGCAGACTGGAACAAGTAGAGACAGTTAGAAACAGAGACTACACTATTAACGCGAGTGTGAGAGTGTGCGTGTGTGCGAACACACACACACACACACACACACACACACACACACACACACACACACACACACACACACACACACACACACACACACACACACACACACACACACACACACACACACACACACACACAGAAGTAACTGCAAGAAATTGCAACAGAAATTGACATAAAGGAACAGAAATTAGACAAATACAACAGGAATGAAATAGAAACAGAAATGACCAGGTAGAGTAGAGTTATGAATAAAAACAATATTGACTCATAGACAAGTTCTGTCATTTAAAAATATAGTGAATGTAATTGCAGGCAACACTAAAGCTAGTGTTGCCTGAAATTACCTTTACTTTTAAGCTGTACTTTCTTAAAAATAAAAAGCCAATCAAGCATTTGTGTTGTGTGTGTGTGTGTGTGTGTGTGTGTGTGTGTGTGTGTGTGTGTGTGTGTGCGTGCGTGCGTGCGTGCGTGCGTGCGTGCGTGCGTGCGTGCGTGCGTGCGTGCGTGCGTGCGTGCGTGCGTGAGTGCGTGCGTGCATGCGTGCGCATGCGTGCGTGCTGTGCATACAGTACATGTGTGTCGTCCTGAATCACACTCACTAACACAGCCTTTTTAAGATCAACATTCAATCATTGTAGCACAGACAGACAGACAGACAGACAGACAGACAGACAGACAGACAGACAGACAGACAGACAGACAGACATTCCGTGAGCCACTGACAGTTTGTGTACCATCATTCATCCATTACAAGCAAACCACTTAAACCCTGGGGTCAACTAAGTGTTGACCGCAGTATCTCCAGCGCTCTATGCTAGCCTAGGCACCCTGCTGTTTCATTATAACCAATCTATAGGCAGCCTGTCTTGCACACACCACCATACAAAGCTCCCCAAGTCCGGGGGTGGAAAAACATGTCTTACAGCACTTAAATAAAAGTATCAATGCTGCAATATAGAAATACTCTGTTACAAGTAAAAGTCCGGAATTCAAAATGTACTTGAGTATTAAGTACAAAAGGACTGGCACCAAAATGTACTTAAAGTAGCAAACGTAGAAAGTACTCATCGTGCAGAATGTCCCATTTCACAAGTTTTCAAATGTATAAAAGTAATTTAAGAATAGCAGCACTCATGCAGCAGAGCTTGTAGATCATCTATTTTCAAATGGCTGAAATGTAGGCCTATATACGACTGAAGTGGTTCACTGCATGTTTTGTAATAATAATCAAACTCTACAAAGTAACTAAAGTTTTTGAATAATTGTAATGGAGTAAAAGTACAATATTTGCCTCTGAGATGCAGTGGAGTAAATGGTAAATGGTGCATTTATATAGCGCCTTTATCCAAGGCGCTTTACAGAGATTGTGCATTGCATTCACCCATTCACACACACATCCATACACCGATGGCAGCGGAAACCATGCAAGGAACAAACTAGCACATCGGGAGCAATTTGGGGTTCAGTGTCTTGCTCAAGGACACTTCGACAGTAACTCTGGGGGAGCCCGGGTTCGAACTGGCAACCTCACGGTTCCCATCCAGCCACTCTACCCCTGAGCCACCGCCGCCCCAGTAGAAGTAAAAGTATTGGAAATTGGAAATAATCAAGTAAACTACATCAATATTGTACTTAAGTACAGTACATACGTAAATCTGCTTTCCATCACTGCACTGTAATGTACAGGGGGAAGAAAACACACCATTCAATGTCACCAAGGTCACATACAGTACAGAACAAAGTCAATTCTCAACTGCATTATGTATTGTCTATACCACTTGTACAGCCAAGGATAGGATCCTACACCTCATCCGAGTACAAAGTGACCTAGCCTCTCTGCTTAGATATGACGTTACATAAGCCTCTGCAGCAAATTCCTTTCTTTATCTGCATACGTATAGGTTCTAAACTCTGGCCTTGGACAGACCACAGACAGCCACTGCTATTATACGTTTAATCAATCAAACATCTCTTTAGCCATTCTGACATTGCATCTTATGACTGATCATAAATATATATTGCAGGTTAGCCTGCCTTATTGCAGAAATGATGCCCTTTCGTCATTGTATTCTCTGGCATGTATTTATCGCGCAGTTCCGAAACGGGACCATCTTGACCTTTAAAACGACTCCTATACGTTGTCCCAAACCAAATCTATAAAGAAATCTTTGGGACAGATTAAATGCACAATACCTGCATTGCTCGATTATCGACCTATTGTAGGAAAATCCTATAACTCACAAGAATTAAGAAAAGTCCTAGAATTTTGGCCAATAAGTATTCATGATTTATTCATGATTGGCCCTTGGCCATTATCTTTACTTCACATAAGCTGTGGAAGCAAGACAGATGTTCTATGTGGAGCAAAGTGTGAGTGAATCCACGTCATCAGTCTGGCTAATGCCAGGCTAGCACTTAACCACTTCTAGGGCAGTGGATACACGTTTGTTTTTAAAGTAATAAAAGCCCATTATATCAAGTTGAGAAACTCTTGATGAATAGCCGCTTGCAATTTGGACAAACTTCCGCAGGTTTAAGACAATAAAGACATGAAAGAAATGAAATCATTTGGCAAAGCGCAACTTCAGAGTTTTGTTTCATATTGTACCGTGAACAAGCAAATGGATGCAAATGTTTAATGTGGACTCTTTTGAAGGACTATGGATGCTGCAGTGCACAATATTGCTGGGCTAAGAAGCACTTTATAGCAAGTTATACTATTTGAAAATAATTTTGAAACATAAACGAGTAAGACGTGACAATGTTGGACAAATTGAGCGAAGCTTGCCAGACTGCCACGGGTGCAGTGGTGCAGACGAATTAAGTCTTTGCCCAAGCTGACAAGGATCAATCAGTTGTTATGCCAGTTTAGGGTTTCTGTTACTACATCTTGAAGTAGTAGTAAAAGTACTCTCAACAATCAAAGTCTATCTCTTCCTCGATCACAGCCGCAGTAGTGCTGCAGGCCCAAGAGGAGGTTGAATTAAAAACAAGGAACGAAAATGTTGAAATAAACACAGACATTGCAGCCTCCACCGCCTAGCTAAAGGTTCTTGATCAATTTGAAGCATATTGTTGCTGTCAGGCAGAAACCTCTCCATCTCCATTATTCTAACCTTTTGTCATTTTTCGTAAATTAATTTGATCATCCTACAGTGTCACACAAATGCATCAAAAGTAGAAGATACATGTATCTGCTACTTTTGCCATTTCTTTATTTGCTGTTTTTGAATTTGAATCCTGAAAGTTTGGATACGGAGGTTTCCACCCGACAGAGACGATGAATATCATGACATGATCAAAGAACATTCAGAATCAATTATCTTTGACAATTTAATTCCCCATAACAGGAACAGTGCCAAACACCCCCCACTGCAAAATGTTGTTATACAACAGCAAATTGCATCTTAACCACATCAATGGTCAATTTGTGGTCAACGTTCAATGTCAAATCACAAATGAAAGCTGAAAAGTTACACAAACATCTCTAATGAATGAACAATTCAAAGTTAATTACCAATGTCCATCAAAATGTGATTTCTGTTGTAATGCAAATACAGAAGGACATATAAGATCCTTTTCACTCAGCAAAGATGTGTGCTACTCCCCGTGAGGGAAATCCCTGCATTGAATAGGTATCCATTGAACTTCAGCCCTTTCATGTGAGCGTTTGAACATGGCATCGAGCATAAGACAAGTAGCCAAGGCCCCCTGGGTACTGAAGTTCATTTCTCATTTCTCTTTGTAACCACAACTATCACATTTACATCCATTAGCAGCTGAAGTGACGTCCTCCTGGTAAAGCAAAAATGTATTTGGAGAACTGCAGGCTGTGAGGATATGGTCTTTTCTTATATTATGTTTTTGTATTACATTTTATGTCTGCAAGCGAAAATAGACAGCTTTTAAATAACAGCATTGTCTATATAGTTGCCGTGTATGATGCATATTACATAAGCTGCAGTGCCAGATTGGACGATTAAGTGGGGGGGAAAAAACAATAATAATAAAAAACAATAAATCAAGTTTATTGCCCCACAGTCAAAAGTTTCTGGGAACAGATAACTAATTATCTATCTAAAGTATTACAAAAACATATTCCCTGTTGTCCCAAATTGTTGCTCCTTAATGATGATGATTCTTTAACTTTAAGTATTGTTCAGAGACGATTCTGGCTGGCAGGAAGTACCGCTGAAAAAAAAAACTGCGATGGCAAGCTCCACATTCTCTGCCCTTTAATCACTGGAAACAGTTATTAACTGATGTTGTAACAATGGAGCTTTCTACAGCTAGATTAAATTAAACTATCAAACAATAGATAGCTGGAACCATATTCTCTATCAAGTTAGGACCTCTACTGTATAACTAGCATGACATATATAACTAATTATATCTGTATAATCCCCTTTTTTCTTTTTGGTCTTTGTTGAAATCTTTGCTCATGTCTTTTCAGGCCTATGACGGGGTGGGTTGGGAGGGATTAATTTATTTTTTTATTTACAATTTGTTCGATCGATTTTTATGTTGTATTTATTGTTATAATCATTACTATACATTCTCTTTTTTTTTTTTTGTCAACGGTGGTTGGTGCTGGGGTTAGGGGGTAGGATTTAAAAAAAAATTAGGCTAGGGGCAAGCCACTGATTACAGTGGGCAAAGAATTTGAAAAAAAAAACACTTAAGTAAAATACTGGGTTAACTCTAAAAGTAAGCAATAATGTTTAAATAATCCTTTACCACAAAGGCTTATGTTTTTACATAACGCTCATAATTAAATTATAACTGTACATTTTAGATCTCCTCATTAACCTCTACTTGCCCCGTGCATCGCAACATGAATTGTAAACCATATTCATTTTCCATTAACTATGATCACTAGCTAGTCCCTCTGGATTCTGGACTGGAGAAGGAGGGGATCAAGTACAGACCCTTGGGGGATCTCGGTCATAGGGTTTAACTGGTTATAGGTTTGATTAGGCCCACGTGTATAATATATGCATATAGACATGACGGAGGTGACGAGGTCATCGCAACAGCTGTGGCTCATCATAACCACAGGAGATCATATGAACGCACGCACGCACGCACGCACGCACGCACGCACGCACGCACGCACGCACGCACGCACGCACACACGCACGCACGCACGCACGCACGCACGCACGCACGCACGCACGGGACAAACGGACAGTAGCCCGGGAGTTTAATACGCAAAATTGTTTTGGAAAATGTATAATATAATTTTATATACAAAAAAATAAAGAACCCATTAAAAATGTGTCCGCGACCCACAGATGGTTCCCGACCCAACCCGTAAGGCCTGTGGTCTCCAAGGCTAGGGAACCAGTGGATTAATCCATTCATCAACTCCATCGTTCCTCCATCTATGGATGCATGGAGGGACGGGTAAGTGAGCTGCTGTCTGGGAGTCCATTTAAAAAAAGATCAACTAAACAAACACAAGCTGAAGGTGTTGACAGATCACTCCAGCCCTGTTCCATGCATTCTCTAACTTCACATCTAATCTGGGGCAGCAGGGCGGGTGCACGGCATGCTGATTACGCATCTGTGCACGGACATATTATGCACGGACATTAGACCCACGGGAGGGCAAGCAGGTGTGCATATAGTAAAGCACACCACGAGTGCATGATTTTGTGTGTGTTTGCGTTTATGCACGAATGCCAGTGCTGTTGGGTATGAGTGTGCACTGTGCAGTGTGTTTATGAATAAAACGCCTGTGTGAGACAGCCGCAGAGAGAGAGAGAGAGAGAGAGAGAGAGAGAGAGAGAGAGAGAGAGAGAGAGAGAGAGAGAGAGAGAGAGAGAGAGAGAGAGAGAGAGAGCGAGCAACGGAAGTCATGTGTTAGAGCCATGTTGCCTTCAGCTCTTGT
Organism: Electrona antarctica; assembly: GCF_951216825.1. Lineage (NCBI taxonomy): Eukaryota > Metazoa > Chordata > Actinopteri > Myctophiformes > Myctophidae > Electrona > Electrona antarctica. The sequence continues at coordinate 9,864,188 of NC_136796.1, forward strand.
CAGATCAGTTAACAAGTAGTACTGTTTTGCCTTATCTCTCTCCTGCCTCTCCTCTCCTCCTCTCTTAGGCTACATGATAATAAATAATAGGTGAGGCTGATATTATTATCATCATCTCCGTGTCAGAGTGTGATTCAGATGCAGCCATGCAGAATCCTCTGCATGGGCGCGAGGTGTATAGCTAACTTGCTCTCTAACATTTAGAAGCGTAATGCACACATCATGGTCAAGTACAATGTAGAATTTCGCTATAGATTATGACTGATAACAGGTCCATTGGACCATAGGATTGGTGGGCTCAGGCACACTTCAGCCTGCTTCTGTCAGCCCGATTCTGTTTTTTTATGACACAACTTGTCCATCTAAAACCACATAAAACACATCCACATCTCTCCAGCTCTTTACTAAACAGAAGATATTGTAACGTTTAGCACCCTGAGCTGCTGGAATCGAACCCTGATCTCCAACTCAGCAGACCAGGCAGGCAACAAGCCACACCAAGAGAGCCAGCTCCCTTGGAGGAGCAAGTTACGGCCGGGTCGTTACACTACCCCCAGCTCCTTTCTGAAGCGCGCCCTCGCACTTCTCGCTTCACTCCTCGAGTCCGTCACGTCCATCACGTGTAGGGCAAAATTGGTATCCCAACGTGAAAATGAATTTTCTGTGCTGGAGAGAGACAGGTATAAGCTAAAGCGAATGCTTTTCGCTTATAGCTATAAGAGGACTTGGCCCAGTCAGAAGATTCTGCCACATGCAGCTGGATTATGTTGCCATGTCTTGTTGTAATTCCTCCCTCTGGATATACCTCTACATCTCTCGCCCTTCCTCCCTCGTTCCCTTTCAACCCCCCCCCCTCGCTCTCTCGCTGCGTCCCTCCCTCTGGCCAGTAGGTGCTTTGATCACGCTTTGGTTGAGTTATCC